>NC_067401.1:81709658-82081533 GCF_016432865.1 Antechinus flavipes | reverse complement strand
TGGTTCAAGAAATTATTCCTGAAGGAAAGGACTGGGGTCAGGCAGTTCTTAAGATTCAGATTTCCTATAGATCAAATATTGGCTGAACCACTGCAAATCTGGCATGGGAATCTCTTCAAATTATTATGTCAGCTAATGGCTTCTTAGATAATATAATCTTTGGATGACTTTCAAATTGTTTCTAGACTCCTAAAAGACTGGTCTGCACATTAAGGAATATCAAATCAGTCTTAGAGGAAGCTGGATCAAGACTGGGAGAAAGTTATTCTTGCTAGGTAGTTCAATGATTAATTGAAATTAAAAAAATCTGGCTCATCCTTGACTCTAGAAAAGTTATTATATCAAATGGCTATTTACGAAAAGAATCTGTAACCTGAGTCTCAAGAAAATTAATCTTCTAAAAGCCAGATTTCTAATAGATCAGTGATGTTAAAATGATACTGATAATGATAAATGAAAGTTAGAATATCAGACCTTACTTTTCCATTCTTCTGTTACAGCTGTGTGACCGTAGATAAGTCACTTAACTTCTTAGTGTCCTTAACCAATTTACATAAAAATTGCTGGTCTTCATTGGTGAAGCAAGTTTTTCACACAAGCCCAGACCAAAAAAAAAAAAAAAATCTCATTTATACACATATATACATACATGTATATTTATATTTAATTACTAGGGATAATGAAATTAAGTAAGGTATAGCATAAAGAGTAGAGGCAGTAAAGTAGAACAGCCCTTAGGGGGAAAAAACTACAAACAGTGAAGGATAATTACTGTTATCAGATGACTGCAGTTAGAACTTAAAAGCAAAAAGAAATAAAATATTTAATGTTGAAACTTATAAGTTATATATTTTTTAAAAACTATTATTGGATGAGACTCCACAAATGGATCTGAGAAAAATTACAATGAGGCAAATTTAAGTATGATGTCAGGGGAAAAAAAAACCTAACAGCGCTGTTCTTTCTTTTTTTTCTTTCTTTCTTTCTTTCTTTCTTTTTTTTTTTTGTTGAGGCAATTGGGGTTAAGTGACTTGCCAGGGTCACACAGCTAGGACATATTAAGTGTCTGAGCCAGATTTGAACTGAGGTCTTCCTGACTTCAGGGCTGGTGCTCTATCTACTGTGCCATCTAGCTACCCCCTAATAAAATCATTCTAACAGTTTCTCTTGAGGGATAGTGAAGTCTCCCAGTTGGAGGTCTTTAACTAAAAACTGAATGACTGCTTGTTAGTATGTGTGTGTATGTGTGTGTGTGTGTGTGTATACTAAAGTAAAAATTTCTTTAAGGTATGGGTTAGAGAGATTGTAAACTAGATAATATAGATTAGGCAATGATAATAATAGTATTTAGGTGGTGCTTTTAGGTTTGCAAAACACATTACATTTACAGATTTTTTTCATATGAGAATCTTTCCAATCTTAAAATTCTATGATTTTAATTCTGGGGACATGAGAATAGAGCAAATGGAACTTTGATCAGAGAGAAAAATAGCATGGGATTCTACATTGGAAGAGTACAGATTCAAACCTATAATCTGTATGTTGGACATTTTGTTTTTAATTATCTTAAACCTATATGAAAAGCCTCCTATTTACTTGAAGAGAGATGAATAAAAGATATCAAGAGCTCCTCTTTGAATGACTTCCATACAGGATTTTGGTTCATAGATTCACAGGATAAGAGTCCCTTCATTTTTACAGATGTAGAAAGTGATATTAGTCATCGAGCAATAAGTGTCAGGGCCAGGATTTCAAAATTCCTTCATTGAACAGCTGGAGTTTTGAATGGTAGAGATATATTAGAGATTTCATGACCTTATGAGACACTTAGAGGGACTCTAGAATTCTAACTAGGTCTTGGTCTTCACATTTGGTTTTGAATTTAGTTAGAGAAATAACCAAACAGGGACAGAGGAGCCAGATCAATCAGCAAACATTTATTAAGCCCTGCTTGGGCTAATTGAAGCAGCTAAGTAGCTTAGTAGATAAAATGATGAGTCTGGAGTCAGGAAGATCTGGATTCAAATCCAGCTTTAGAGAGGGTTGAGGCACTCAGTGATTAGCTTGATTGACCTTGCTGGATAAATATGGAGTAGGTGGAAGATAGTTTTAGTAAAGAGGTGGGGAGGGAATCAAAAAGAAAATGGCACTTGAGCCACCATTCTTAAATTTCCTTTTAAAAAGAAACCAGGAATTCTAAGAGGTGGAGGGTTAGGAGCATTCCAGAAGAAAATTACAGGCAAAGTGCAAACACATGGGACAGTGAGTAGTGAGGAGAAAACATATATGAGATGTTGTAGAGGAAAAAATAACAAAATGTGGTACCTAATATGAGGAGAGATCCAAAGGGTACTTAAGGATGACACTGAGATTGTGAATCTGGGTAAGTGGAAGGATTATGATGCCTTCAAAAGTAATAGGGAAGTAATAGGGAATTGAAAAAGACAACTATGGGGGAAAATACTGATTTCTGTTTTGAACATGTTAATAACTTGTTAGGAATGATTCCTGTCAATAACTTGTTAGGAATGAGTCTGACACCAACCATTTTTTCCCTTTATTTTCAAAAGAGAAGATAGTTGGGGAATACTAAACAGTAACAGAAAAATAAACAATTTCTGTTTTAATAGGACATCAATCAGGTTCACCTGATTCCTTCTCTCTGCCCACAAATTAGTCTTGTATGATAATAGTGTAGTATCCTTTGGAGGTGAGGGAAGAGGCTTTCCACTAACTTCCTATTCAGATTCCAAACAATTGACAAGGAAAAAGGCTGATAGTTTGGAACAATGATTTTTGAATTCTTAGCTAGCTTTATCTTGAGACATGTGAGTTCTAGGTATGAGGAAACAGCATTATCCTAGGAGTTCTGTGCTATCTTTGGGTCTGGTCTTATTGTTCTCTTTAAAGGGAACTTTAACCTGAAACTCAGAAGGATTTCCAAGAACCCTGTTTCTATTTGGGAGTCTTCAACCTTCCTGCAGAAGATGGTCCTTTAAGAGAGTTGTCTGGGGCTGGGACAGAAAATACATTTAGAGGGGCTAAGAGGATTTCCTTAGGGATGTAGACTCTTTTCCTTTCTCTCCTTGCAGTAAGGTGAGCTGTTTTCTCTACAAAAATAAAGCCTAAAATATATAAAAAGATAAGAACAACATAGAATTTCAAAAGTTTTCTAAATTCATAGGGCTGAGGAACGTCATACATTAGCTACTAAAGTTCAAAGCTCCAGGAGTTAATGAAGGGAACTGGTACCTTGATGCAACTTGAGGAGTGAATATTCAATTTCTTAGAAGGGCACAGAAGGTGAATTGAAACTTCAGGCCAAAATGAGCACCCTGGACTGAGGATCTCAGGTAGAGAGTCATAAACAGAGAGTCCTTCATGCTTAGGTGACAGATAGACCTTTAGATTATATCTGAGAGGGAAGGGGACAACTATACTCAGCATGAGAAAATAGTTCAATAGCTAAGTAGTCTCTGACAAACACTAAAATGTTCCTATCACTTTCTCTAGAGGTTCCTGCCTTTTAAACTTGGAACTGTAGAACTTCAGAATCGAAAGAAACACCTATTTAATTAGTAGAAATTCTTGGACTATATTCCTAGTCATTTTAGTCTGGCTAATTCTTGGTTTTTAATGCTGTGGTACTTCTCTGAGAGGGAAAGTAACAAGCCACATTTGATGAGGCTAAAACATCTAGAGAGAAAACTAGATATTCCAGTGGATAGAACCTTGGGCCATAAGTCAGGAATACCTGAGTTCAAATTAAGCCTTAGATTCTTATTAGTCATATGACCCTGGACAAAACACTTAAGCTCTGTTTGTCTTAATCTATTGGAGAAGGAAATGTCAAGTCATTCCAGTATCTTTGCCAAGAAAACCCCATGGATAGTGTTGATGTATTATGGCCCAGAAGACATGAAGAGCTAGACACAACTGTACAACTGAGCAACAATAGCAAAAAGATCACCTTTATGCAAAATATGCCAAGTGAGTTTATAATATATGAATTTTTGCAAAGGCCTGAAAGCAATCAATCTTCTTAAAAAAGAATTACTTATAGGAATATATTGTAATGGTACTAGGGCAGTGGTAAGAAGTTGTCAAAATATTAGTGGAAAGAATAACTGACCTAGAGTAAAGAAGCCTAATAGATTCAAGCCTTGGTTCCATCCCTTATTATATGACCTTGGATGCTACATTAACAATCTCTGAGTCTTACTTTACTCCTTTGTAAAATCATAATAATAATACTTGTACTACTTTCCCTATAAGATTGTTATAAGGAAAGGTTTGATTTTTTTATATATAATAAAATATGAATTTGATCTATTGGTAACATAATAGTCAATAATTATTATTGAGTATATATCATACATAGATTATTAAAGCCAATAACCCAATAAGGGAGAGGTGGAGGAAGTAAAAAACAGAAAGAGAAGACATGTCTCCTGTTCTTAAGGAATTTACAAATAGCAAGTCATTGGGTGCCAGTATAGAATACAAGTTAAAATAATATCAGGGAGAAGAAGACTAGAGTCTAACCACACTGGGTATGAAGCCCAAGATTCCTTATTTAGAAGTGGTCAAATGACTCATAACAACCTTCTTTTTCCTATGGAGATCTGACATTCTATCAGGGAGACCGCATGGTCATACCTAAGTATAGGCAAAATCAGATCATGCTGATTTGGGGGGAAAGTACAAGCAGATAGAGTGCTAACGTAGGGCCCCAAATAGGGAATGGAACTTGGGCCACCTTAAAGGAGAAAAAGGATTTTCAGAGGTAGAGGTAAGAAGGGAATATATTCTAAGCATGTGGAATAACTAATAAAAGGGCATATAAACAATATAGTTTGTGAGACTAGCAAAATAGAGTAGTTTGACTGGAGCACAGGGAGTTTAAAAGGGGAGTAAAATGGAATGTCTGCAAAGGTAGAGTTGGGTGGGGTTAGATTGTGAAGGAAACCAAATGTCAAACAGAAGAGTTTATATTTGATTAATGATAGGCTTACCACCATAGTTTGGACTCTTAACATCTAATATACTGTGTGGCACAGGAGGATAGGAAAATGACATTCAAGAAAATTAAATCCAGAAGAACAGCTGGAATAGACCAAAACTACAGAGAAAAAACCCAAACTGGAGATGAAAATGTTGAGAAAAAAGTGAGACATCTATTTTCATGAAATCTAATGTAACTACTCCTTTAAGATCCATTCCTCTAATTCTTACTGGCCCAGCAGGTGGGGTCCCCAAAGGGGAAGCTCCTACAACTCTCAGTATATTTGCAGTTACTCTGTAAGGATCCTCCTAATAGTACCTTATAAGTCTCCACTATTGTGCCTCTCCTTAACCACTAGCCAATATTAGCAGAAGCATTTATTCAAATGACAGCAAGAACAGTAGTTTTTGAAGTATTTTCTCCCAACCAGAGTTTATTAGGATTATCTTGGATCACTGAATTGTTGAAAAGTCCAAGTCTATCATAGTTGATCATCAGACAATTTTGCTGTTGTTGTGTACAATTTACTTCTGGTCTGACAAACAATTTTCAAAAACAAACTATCTTTATGCAGTATTTAGAGTGCTGGGCATAGAATCACGAAGACCTGAATTAAAACTGACTTCATTTATTTACTAAATGTGTGACCTTAGGGAAGTCAAGTAAGCTTTGCTTGCCTCAGTTTATTTAACTGTAAAATTAGGACAATAATAACACCTATCTCCCAGAGTTTTTGTAAGAAGTAAATGAGATAATATTTATAAAGAGTTTAGCATAGGGTGTGGTAAAAGAGTAGATGTTACATAAATGTTATTATTATTATCATTTTATATTCATCTATTGGTGATTTTCTTTCAGGGACTTCCATTTTGAAAATGAGAATGCCATGTTTCATTTCCTTTTTGGCTGTGGCTTGGACTCTCCAGATTTCCCTGTCATTCCCCATTCTGAAAAACTTCCCCTCTCAGCTCACTTTGTTATCTTCCCCCATTAGAATGTAATCTCCTTGAAGACAGGGGCTTTCATTTTGCCTGTCTATGTATTCAGTACTTAGCTCAGTATTTAAAACATACTAAATGCTTAATAATGTTTCTTGCCTTGCCACAGTCACACAATTTATAGAAGATCCAGAGAACACAAAATCCTACTATGTTTATTGTTGATTATAAAAAGATACTGATTCAGTAAAGCAATATTCAGCTTCAAAGGCTCCTCCCATGCATACATTAAGATAACAAAAGATTCCCTGACAGATGCAGCAACACAGATGACTTTGTTTGAATATCTTCAAATTATTAATATCAAATGAATCATAAGACAGAGATGTGTGTGCTAGCCAAAGATTTTTGCCACTGTCAATGACCACCAGAATCTGAATGAAGAATCTTAATGAATTCATGATGCTTTTATTTGTGGGTGATTCTGATTGCATCAAGTCTTGATTATGGGTAAAACCTCTTAAGTAAGTTCGCAACCAATGAAAAGACTCTAGTCTACTAATCCACTCAGGAAGAATCAAGTGGATAAAGGAGGCCCATTGTTCAGACTATGACTTATAGTTAGATCAGCTATTGGAGCTTCTGTTAGTGTCTTCTACGGGCCCAGTAAGTTGATCTCATAGTTGAATAGAAGGAAGAGGAGGTAGATTGCATTTTGGAAATTGTTCAGTATTTTCAATTATTTTGAGTTGTTCCTTGACAATATCCCTAACCTTTTTAGTATGAATGTTACTGAGAATTCACAGTGACATAACATTTTAAAGTTTTGAAAAACACTGTCCTCCCAGTCACCTTTATTATATACTCCAATGGATCTCTGACCTTATTAATGTGGGTATTCCCTCCAATATTATGGCTTACTAAATACTGAAATCTTTTCTCTTTCTGTGCAATTCTTGCCCATATCTTCCTGTAAATCTTCCCCAGGTATACTTATTCTTGATTTCTTGACATTGTGCGAGTACAGTCTTTAGTCTGTATATTTGTTATCTCTTATTCTTGCTTCATTATCAGTCCATTTTCTCTTCCAGTTCTACATCTTTTTAATCATACACTGCATGCTGCTTCATGAGTGGAATTCATCATTTATAATGTGCTGCAGTCTCACATTATAACTCTATTGCATTTTGAGCAACCTATAATTTTGATTCATCATAGATTCTGGCATTCCATGATTTGCAGCCATTGTTATCACTGTAAGAAGAATGGTGTTAAAAACATGAAATATTTTTTTCAAGTCCAGGAAAAACCTAGACACTAATTTCACTTATCTTCTTTACTTTATTTTCATGGGGTCATAGAGCTAGAACAATATAGGATGTCAAGTGCCATCTAATCTAGCCTCTTAATTTTTATGGAAGAGGAAAATAAATGTCTGTGGAGACTAAGTAATCAGCCCAAAGTCACATAGGAAGCCATATCATTTGTAGGATTTGAATCCCGTTTCTCAAATGTTCTTTCCCCTATACTATAGGTCCAGGGCAAACTCAATAGTTAGATACATTCATCTTATTTATTTTATTCTCTTTTAAGTTGAAATGCCTTTTTCAAAAGACAGTAATGTATTCATAAAATAGAGTAGCTCTGGAAAGCTCAGCTCTTTTTACTCAACATGCCATAAGGTTTAAATACTATCAAGAAACCCAAGAACGTCAAACATCCCTAAATAGCCCTCACTGTGGTTGTGTAGTATTGGACTGTGTTTCTAATTTTAGGGTGTATGATAGACAGTTTAAACTAACATCAGATTAATTCTTTAAAGAGCTCCACACCCCCCAAACCAGTCATCACTCTGTCACCCACACACTCCTCCTTACTACACCACAAATTCCAACTTTTTGAGTAAAGATTTCACAAAATCCTATTGAAGCATTATTTCTAAACACCCAGCATTTTTATGATTAGAGTAATAACCCTGTTCTGCTCCCCAAGATCACATTGCATTGCTAAAAAACAGCAGAGTTAACTGTAGAGAACATCTTTTCTCATAATTTTTTTTTTGTTGTTGTTCGTACTCTGCTCCTCTCCTCTATGTCTGAGTGAACATGGAACCATAGTGAGAGACCAGGTCTAGGTTCAGTCTGGAAAATTCCCTATCCCATATCCATGACAGAACTTCACATTGTCTTCCTTCTTTAGCTTTGTGTCTGCACCAACTAATTTACATGTCTATTTTTTAAGGAGTACAAAGACAATTAACCACAGTTTTCTGGAATAGGAAATGTTGGGCAATTTGTTCCACAAGAGAAATTTAAAAAAAAAAAAAAAAAGGCCATGAGATTCAGAGAATGGCAAGAAAGTCTCTAACTTTCACTTCATAATAGATCAATTAAAAAGATGGAGTTCCTATTTTTTTTATCCTATTTCTCTCTCCTTCATCCCCCAACTCCCTCCAGCTTCACTATTTGCTTTTGTTGCACTGGGATCCTAAGCAACAGCAGAACAGGGTTGGCTAAGTAGATATAGCTGCCAGTCATTCAGGGTTAGGCTAGGTCAAGAATGTAGACCGCAAGAAAAGTAAAAACACAGGTATCAATGGTCAGAGAAGGGAACAGGTCATGAATTCATGACACACTTTCGGAAGAGTTAATACAAAGTCCCAGCCAATACCACAAGGAGCAACCTGACACTAAGACAAGGTTTTAGCCTAGCCAGAAGTTTCTTAACAGATTTCGTGTTAAGGCAGGGCCTAATTACAGGGGATAACTACTCTTGAGTTGACAGAAAAGAACAGGTAAAAATAAGTATATGGGGCTGCAAAGAGGAATGAAAGCAGTCAATCACAGGATTTAAAGCCATATGGGACTTTAGAGATTCTGTAGGCAAACTCCTTCATTTTATAAATGAGGAAACCAAAGCTTGCAGAGATGAAATGACTTATTTTTGATTTCATAGCTGGGAGATACTAATGTCAGGATTCAAAATTTAAAATTTTATATTCAAATCCTGACTGCTTAGGTTTCTTGTATCACGGTCTGATTTTAACTTTTTGAAGACAATCCAACTGAGATCAAAGAGTATAGGTAGTTTTGTCTAATTACCAAAGGGACATGAGACATCTTCCTTTTCTATTCCATTTCTGCTTCATTTATTCAAGGTTTCTTATCCTACAACCCATGAACTTGTTTAAAAACATTTATTATAATTATTTTAATATAATTAGTTTCCTTTGTAAAAATATGTATTTCATTTTATGCATCTTATAGCATTATTCTGAGAAAGAATTCATAGATTTTACCAGAGTGCTAAAGGGGACTATGACATAAAAAAGAGCAAGAACCTCTGACATAGATGGATTTGAAAGTGGGGAACCACAATGTCTAACTTTTCCTCTTTCCTCAGTTGCAAATTTGCCAGGGAGAAATAGAGGATTTATTCTTAGTAATATGCTGACTTTAGATAGTCTCCTAATTTTTTTTTCAAATGTTTTCTTAATATCAACACTGCATTCTTTATGAGTAATAGTAATGAAGATGAAAAAAATTACAACACAATCATTCTGGATAGATTAGATTATAATTTCCTTGAAGGCAGGAACTATCTTTTTCTTCTGCACATGTCTGACACATAGTAGGTGCTTAACAAATGTTATCATTTGACTAATTGGATGTAATGTTCTCAAAATAGTAACAAGAAGTCCAAGTTCAGAATTTATTTTCTGCCCCTTTTTTCTTGATGCTGCTTTGGTCAATACATTTTATCAAGACTATACTAAAAAGTCCAACGTGTCCATGGTGTGAAAGGAAGTGCTAAAGGCAAATGTTGAAAGGCAAAACCTGGGATGTGGTGCTTTTTTTTAATTAAATAAAACTATATGTAATTGTGTTAAGTAAACAATACTGTGAATTTAGGAATTCAAGAGTCAGGAAATTCCATAGTTTAGGTTTTATTTTCTCTGTTGACTCAGCTATCTTGCATAGTAAGTTTATAATGTGACCTAAAATATATATAAACCACAATATAGTATGGTATTGCATACCTTTCATGAAAAACTGGAAGACCTATGGGCAGAGAAGTTAAATTAACATTGCTATGAGAAACTTTAGAATTCCATATCCTTTGATTCTGCACATTCCTAATTTTAATGTTTCATTAATAAATTTTTATACTTAATTTCTGGGGTTATAATAGAAAAACTCAAGGAAAAAGAGATGGTTTAACTGAAACAAAATTCTTAAAAGACAACTTTTTGAACCAGGAAATCTTAAGTCAAATGTCCTTTCAAAAACCCATAAAATGTTCTATTTGTGCATGTTCTTAAAACACATTATTTAAATCTTCATGACTTTAGATTGGCTTGATTTTTTTCCTTCCTCCACTGGGAGTACATTCCTGCCAAGTTTGAAGTTTATAACAATCATTTTTGAATGACATAAATGCAAAAAAATTTCAACAGTCTGTCTGCAAAAGGAAATTTTAAAAAATTTTCACCTTTGTTTAACACAAAATTCTTATATCCACTTTACTGAAATATATCTATATCTATATCTATATATTCATGAGTTATGTGTATATATATTTATACACATATATTATATATATAGTAAGACTTGTATATGAGAATTATATCTCTCCATCTTACATATATAAAGTTGGAGGATGGTATAAGGAGAAAATCTTTTCTAAAAATGATTTTTTCCAAGATGGTCTTAAGTAAATGAATAGATATGACAACAATTTGAGATATTTTAGGTACCTCAAATTTGAACATTATGGTTATTATTATTACTTATTTTTGGTTTTTTTGATCAAGCTGATTCTTGATTTTTGGTGAGTAGCTGTAAAGCACAAATTAGAAGTCCCTGCTGCTACTTTTAAAAGGAGTCCCTCAGGCAAGCCTAGAATTCTGATTTTTGTTCCCAGTTCTTACTAACTTGGTTGATTTTTGGAAAGACAATAGAGCTTTCAGGCCTTCTTTTTCCACATAAAATTTAGAATTGGTGAAGATTAATAAATTAATGCAGACATTTCTATGTACTAGAACTATTCAACAATGGAATGGGTTTCTCCAATAACTAATGATTTCTAATCACTAGGAACATTTAGTCAGAAATTGAATGAACAAGGAAAAGATTTCATAAAAGAAATTCCTACATTTGATGGGGAGATGGACTAAAAACCCCTTACAACTCTAAGATTTTTAAAAATTCTATCAGACTAATTTTGTTTAGCAAGTTTACTGATAGGCAGTGAGTCAGTGATTATACACAGCCAGACTCAGAGTGTGCCTAAGATGGTAATGTTTTAAGAGTGGGTTATTTAAAAAAAAAAGAAAAGAAAAAGAAAAAAAAAAAGAACAACATAGAGGCTGGGAAGAAGAAAAATGGTGGAAAATTCTGATAACAGAGCAGAATAGTGATAGTAGAATGTGAATCAAACAGTTCACTACCCTTATTCCCTTTTTCCTTTGGAGATGTTATGATAGATAGGCAGGCTACTCCATTTGGAGAAACCCAACATATCTTATTCTAGTTTTAAAGAGACAGAAGTATAGATTAATGCATGTATTTGATCTTGTTTGGTTGATAACCAAGGCAGAGGCAATGGAATGTGAAACTACTGATAGTGTTAGGTAAAGTGAAATCGATTCTAGTTGCTTCCCTAATTGCCCTAGAATACATAGTGTTGGAGAGAGATACAAAGTACTTTACAGTTTTTGCGTTTATCAGCACAGTTGAGCAATAATATAGATTAGGAATAAGGCATGACATGAGTTAAACAAGTCAATAAGTATTTATTAAACATCTACTATAGACCAGGCAATGGAAAGTGGGTGGGGAGGCTTTTCTCCTGGGAGATAACTTATACCTATACAAATACAAACAAAATAAGTACCAGGTAATTTTGGGGGGGATGCATGGCACTGTCATCTGGGGAAACCATGGATATGCTTCATGTAAGAATTGATATTTGGGCACAGTTTTAAGGCACATAAGAGAATCCACAAGGCAGGGGAAGTAAAGTCTAGGAATGAGGGATAACCCAGGCAAAGGCATAGAGATGGAAGATAGAGTGTATTATGTTAGTAACATTTAAAAGACAAATTTAACAGGTCACAGCATTCATTGGGACTGAACTGAGTTTTCACCTTTCTACTGCTGACAGGACTCAGGAGAGTTGCAGCCTAGGATACATATTGGATGCTTTGGTATTCATTTTTCTTACCACTTTGATTAAACTTGCTAAAATAATGATTTTAAAGTTGGTTCAATAAGACATAATAAATGCGAAAGTATGGAAGAGGAGAAGCAAATGGGGAGGTAGGTAGGGCTGAGAGATTTGATTTGTGGAAAGACAACCTCAGACATAGACATCAGAATATGACACAAACTTTTGTGAGATGGAACTTAGAGATATCTAATTATTTAGAGAGAAACAGGCAGTTTAGGCTAAATATATATATGTGTGTGTGTATGTGTGTGTGTGTGTATTATCATCATATATAAAAGGGCTTCTAGTTGTGGGTGGTCATTAGATTTATAAACATATAAAAGGTAGCACATTCATTGCCTGTTAAAATATTTTTTTGTCTTGGAACTTCTATGTTGCTTCGTCTTGTTGGTTCCTGTTCCTCCAAATCAGGGAGGGTTCTCAGACTGCCATAGGGAAAGGAATCAGTGGGATAAATATAAAAGCTTTGATTGAGGTATGTCTCAGCTCTCCTCCTTTGTATTCTTTCTCTCTGATCAGGTGATATACATAGCAGATTATCCTGTCTTAAAATCTATTTTTCTAAGGTTCACAAAATGATTTTTCAAAAATTAAAAAGATTTTTTTTAAAGTTGAAAGGACTTCAACATTTTGGCATTTATCCCAAGTCAATTATTTTTCAAAAATAAGTTTTATTGTTGAATTTTATTTTTACATAATAGTCATTTCTAGAAATATTTACACCTCTTTTCTTTCCACCTCAGCCCCATACTCTTGAATCAAACTTTCTCTTTTAACAAAGAAAACAAAATTAAAATAACTTAGACAATGATTTGTGTCTAGCAACACATAAAACATTTTACCTCAGTAGTATCCTACATCTCTAAGAAGTAGAGTTTTTATTTTATTTTAATGTTTGCTCTCTGCCATTATTTTTACTTTTAAAAAATTACTCAATGTTTGACTTCCTTTAAGTGATCTTTTTATTTACATTGTTGTAGTTTGTTTATATATTGTTCTTTTTGTCTTGCTTATGTAATTGTGGTTACTGGGATTGCCAATGAGAGTCTAGCTTTTAGGGATCTGCGTAAAATAACTTGACACAATTATCATGTGGATGTGAACATTTCTGAAGGTCTTATTTCCTTATTTCTTTTTTTTTTTCTATTTGAATAGCTTTTTATTTTCAAAATACATGCAAATATATTTTTCAGCATTCACCCTTGCAAAAACTTGTATTCCATATTTTTCTCCCTTCTTCCCTCCTTTCCCCCTTCCTGATAGCAAGTAATCCAATATAGATTAAACATGTGCACTTTGAAGGTATTATTTCAAGTCAGTTTACCATGTTGGAAAGAGGAGCCTTAATTAATTTAAATTAATAATTTAATTGGTTGCTGTGGTAGAACTGGGTGTGTATTCAAAATCCTCAATTATATGAGCATTCCCTTTTTCTTGACTGGCTTCTTGTGAGTAAAGAATAAATCTCTAGGTCATTGTACTGTATCCTGTGAGCATATATATTCTGTTGTTGTTTCTATCATGTTAGGTCTATTTTTTCCTGTCTTTAGGGTTTAGAGTAATAAAGATAGCTATCACATTGGAAGGTCTGAAAGGAGAGACTATTGAGTACCAGAAGTCCAAAGTTTTGATGGCAAAGAAAAAGTGACGAATATGAAGAATCTAGGAAAATATGGGAATGTTTATATGAACTGATGCCATTGTGATGAGTACCAGTGAAGTATCCACAAAATCCATGAAGAGTGACCTGCCTGACCTAACACACATGTACAATACACATATATACATGCACACACATGACACACAGATACATGCACTAACTCTACTGCATTTGGAAGTGATTTTGGTAGTGAAGATACTTTATAGAAACAAAAACAAGGAGAGTGTTCCTAGATGGTGCAATGAATAGAATACTGGAGTTGGAGTCAAGAGAACCTAAGCTCAAATCTAGGCACTTACTCTATATTCTTAGAAAAGTCTGTTTTTCTCAATTTCCGTTTTTCTGTTTTTCTCAATTTCCTCTACTGTGAAATGAGGATGAAAATAATATCACCATTTCCCAGGCTTGTCGTGAAGATCAAATGAAATAATATTTGTAAAGGGCTTAAGATAGTGACTAGTAGATGCTAAATAAATATTAGCTATTATTGTTACCTCTAAGTGTTGGAGGGAAATATCTCTTTGTAAAAGCTAATTTTTATTCATTGGTTACATGATAGTGACATATCAATTAATCACAATATTAGGGAGAACAAACCAGAATGGGGGGATCAAACAACAGTATTAGAGAAAGATACCTCTACTTCCCTCCAGGATAACCATAGTAAGAAATATGAGAAATGTAACTAGCCTTTCACTGGGAAACGAACCTGCTAGTAAATGTGTGGATTAGGAGAGTAAATGCAGAATGTCATATCATTTAAATCATTTTGCCTTGGTTCATGTAAATATTTTCATGTATCTCTGAATTCTTCCATTTTACTTCTTAGTACCTCAAAATATTCCTTTATATTCCTATATCACAGATTTTAGGATATCCAGTTGATTGATATTCACTTTATTTCCTATTCTTTGCTACCAATATGGATCTTTAGTTTTCATTTATGGCTTATTTAAGCCATTTATAGCTTATGCTCACTAGTAAGATTACTAGATCAGAGAATATGAACAGGTTAATCACTTACTTTGCATAATTCCAAAATGATAGCTAGAATTCAAACTTAAAAAAATAGGATTTCAGTCTTTCATAGTCTCTCCAATACTAGTGATTCTCATTTTTCATCTTCTTTGACAATTTATAAAGTAAAAGGTGAAATGGTAAAATCGATATATTTCTCTTGCTATTAGTGATTTTGAGCATATTTTGATATGCTCATTTAGAGTTTAAAATTTTTCTTTTGAAAACTATTCATATTATGCCCATGCTATGATCATACTGGCAATCAAATTGTTCATACTCTTTGATATAGCAATATAACCTTTAGGTCTGAATCCCAAAGAGATTTTTTTCAAAAAGGAAAAAAAGACTTATTTGTACATATATATTTATAGCAGCTCTTTGTGTGGTAGCAAAGAATTGGAAGTTGAGGTAATGCCCATCAATTGGGGAATGGCTAAACAAGTTGTGGATATAATAGTAGTGGAATACTATTGTGTTGTGAAAAATGATGAACAGGATACTCTCAGAAAAATCTGGGAAGACTTACATAAAATGATGCAAAGTGAAGTGAACAGAACTAAGAGAATGTTGTATGATGAAGAATTGTGAATAACTTAGCAGTTCTCAGCAATACAATGATTCAAGAAAATTTCAAAGGATTCATAAGGAAAAATGCTATCCATAGCTAGAGAAAGAACTGATGGAGTCTGAATGCAGATTGAAGCATACTAATTTTTCATGTTTTGTGGTTTTTTTCTTGTGGTCTGTTTCTTCTTTCACAATATGACCAATATAGAAATCAGTTTTATATGAGTGTACATATATAACATATATCAAATTGCTTATCATCTTAGGGAGGAAGATGTGAGGGAGAGAGATAAGAAGAAAATTTGGAACTCAAAAAATTTTTAAAATTGAATGTTAAAAATTATCTTTATATGTAATTGATAGAAATAAAATATATTTAAAAATTAAATTTATTCATATCCTTTGATCCCTTAACTGTGGGGGTTCCCAAGGTTCTGTCAGTACTCTTTTCTCCTCCTATATTCTTTCATTTGATAACTTTATCAGCTCCAATGGGTTTAACTACTTATCCATATATAGGAACTCCCAGATTTCTCTGGCCCTAGTCTCTCTCCCTAATTTTAGTCTTAGATCATCAATTTTCTATTGAACATTTCAAACTAAATGTTAAAACTAAAATAATTTTGTTTGCCCCTAAATCTTCCTCTTTTCAAAACTTCCTTTTTTTCTAACAAAGGCACCACTATCCTTCCAGCAGCTCAGGTTTATAACTTCTGTATTATCTTCACTCTCTTTGAACTTACATCTTGACATTTCTATCTTCACAACCTCTCACTCTAGGCTCTTATTACGCTTACCTAGATTGTTGCAACAGCCTCCTAATTGGTCTCCTTCCTCAAGACTCTTACCACACCAATCTATCCTATAATCTGCTGCCAAAGTAATTTTCCTTAAGTGCACATCTGATCACATGGCTCCCCTACTCAACCAACTTCTGAGGCTTCCTATAACCCCTAAAATCAAATATAAATATAACAACATTAGGAAACTGGAATGAGTTCATGACCCAAAAAGACTAGATAGCAGGGGACCCTGTTGCTGAGAATTTCCCTTTATCTCAAGCAAAGGTTGAATCCACAAATTTGTTCTAGCAGGAAGTTTTCCTGCTGTCCACAGCCTGAGTGTGCCCCTTGCCTTAGGGCATAAATTATTTTTTAATTTCAATTCTTTTTTCCCATGGGATCTTTTATTGACTATTATCAGAGGAAATTATCAAAAAATTTTTATGAGGTATGCCTTGGGTGGGAGTTGGATTAGATGGCCTCTGGGGTCCCTTATAAATCTGCAATTCTATAATTCTCTTTATTTTATTTACTTAGTGGGGAGGAGAAATGGAGAGATTATAGGAAGATACTACTCCAACAAATGAACTCTAACAGATATTGTAATTGGGAGAATAATTTCTCTCCTGGAGACTGTGGGACTACAAGCACAAGAAGTCTTGCAACTAGCTAATCAGAATTTCAAAAGACACTTAAACTTAATAATATTATTCCTGAAATCACTATAGATGAAATATTTGAATTGTAACTAGTAAATAAGCTAAATTTATATTGAAGACAGTTGAATTTTTAGATTTAATTTTAATTACTAGAAAAAACAGAAAAAAAACAAAAAAAACAAACAACTAATGCCTGATCATGATGTAGAGATAAAGGCAAGGTTTCAAAGGCAAGCATTAAGATTCAAACTCTGGAAGATTATATCAGAGTAGAAAGTCTTTGAGCATAACCTGTAGACATAGAAAGTGCACTATATTTACTCTAGGAAGACTAGCCTAGGTAGATATGCAGAAGCTTACCCTCCAAGAGCATTGAATGGCAGGTACTTAACTTTTTGGCCTTGGCCTTGGCCCTGTGCATCTCATCCCCTTTCGGGCTGGTCACATTGTTCAAATGCCAAATGTATATTTGCCAAAAAAATTTTTTATGGAGAACTCACACAGGGCAAGTGCTCACAAGATGGTCAGTGAAAGTGATATAAAGACACTGTCAAAGTCTCTCTTAAGAACTTTAGAATCAATTGTATGACATGGGAGACCAAGGCACAGGACCTCCCAGTATGGCATGCCCTTATCAGAGTAGGTGCTGTGCTGTATGAGTAAAGCAGAATTGAATTAGTTCAGAAGAAACTCGAGATATTTTCTAAAATTAGAGAAGCCAACCCAAATGTTCATAGGAACTATTTGTATCTGACCTGTGGCAGAACATTCTGAGTCTTATTGGTCTGATCAGCCACAGTCGACAGTGGAGCTCAATTCTAACATAGTGATGTCCTTTCAGTATGAAGGACAGCAACCAACCAAGTAACCAATCAGGTGGCAGAAGAGGGAACAAAGGTCTTAAAACCCTTAAGGTCTACTTTAAGATAAATGAAATGTGGTTCACAGGTTCTCCTTAAGAAGACAAGGTAAAGGATCGGTGGAGTTCATTTTTTCATCTTCTTCAAAGCAATAAGAAACTTCATTTCCTGGAACATTTGTTTCTCTTCCCTTAGAATGCTTACAGTGAATATAGGTCAACAACTACCATGAAGATTTTTGTAATTTATGTATCAACAACTGTATGTATCAACATCTATATGTATCAACATCTCATGTATCAACAAAGAAGCAAAAAAATTCTATGAAGAATTAATATAAACCTTAATATCTGAGGATTCATTGTTAAAGTGCTCCAAGAGAAGATGGCAAAATCATTGTGTGTGTGTGTGTGTGTGTGTGTGTGTACATACATATATTTGTTAGACTAGAACCATTATGCTGCATGTCTGTGAAACTTGGCAGTCTATCAGTATCATATCAGAAAATTGAACAACATCCATTTAAATAATCTTAGGAAGATTCTGAAGATTGTTTGGCAAGATAAGGTACCAAACACAGAGGTCCTTTCTCAAGACATTCAAACTCAGCTGCAGAAAGCACAATTCTGATGCCTTGCCATGTAATTCAAATGCCAAATGTGTTTGCATAAAAACCTATTTTACGAAGAACATCCCATAAGGCAGGTCCTTACGTGGTGGTCAGAAGAAATGATACAAGGATACTCTCAAGGTCTTTCTGAAGAACTTTGGTATTATTTATGAGACAAAAGAGA
The DNA here is from genome assembly GCF_016432865.1 of Antechinus flavipes. NCBI lineage: Eukaryota > Metazoa > Chordata > Mammalia > Dasyuromorphia > Dasyuridae > Antechinus > Antechinus flavipes. The sequence goes on along the minus strand of NC_067401.1, from coordinate 82,063,017 downwards.
GACTGGCACAGGGCCATCTAACATGGTATGCCTGCATCAAAGAAGGCACTGTGCTCTCTGAGCAAAGCAGAATAAAAATAGTTCAAAAGAAATGAAAGCTAGGCAAATTTAGAGAATATCCCAAATGTTCATATAGACTATATGTGCCTGATTTGTCATAGAGCCTTTCGAGTTTGTTTTGGTCTGATTAACAGTCAGTGTACAATGATCTTACTGTACAATGACCCCACCACGATGATGTCATTTTGATCTTCTTTGAGCACAAAGGATAAACAACAAGAAGTTATGTGTGTGTATATATATATATATATATACATCTACACATTTAGATATACATTTATACACTCTATTTCTTAATTCAGTTACATGTATATGTACATATGCCTTTGTACATATATATATATATATATATAAATTTAAGTACTCTTTTATTTCTAAATTCAGTTATATGTGGGTATGTACATAAGTTTGTATCCTCTTTCATTTCTTAATTTAATTATTTATATAAGTTGTGTATATATGAATAATTAAATAGAGAAATGAAAGAGTATACAATTCAATTATACATATAATTGAATTAAGAAATGAAAGCATACACAAGCTTATGTATCATTAATATCTCTTCAAGAATATAGTCAGGAGGAATGGGATATAATAGACACTGAACATCACAAAAATGAAATTGATTACATCAATAGAAAACAAATTAGTTAATTACACGGAAATTATTGCAGAATCAGCTTTTGGTATGTAATCACAGAGTGACAACAAAGGTCAAAATCAATACCAAATTAAAAGAGAGACTAAAGCTAAAAGGCAGTATATGCAGCAACTCCAATTTGATCTAATTAAATAGTCTGTCCGATTTTTTAAAAATGAGAAATGGAGAAAAATAATGACATTGATACCATCATCATTTCCTGGAAAAGTTTAATTGAAAGACACCATAACAAGGGTGTTAAAAAAAATGCCAAGATACTTCTGACAGCAAATACTTGATGGTATTGACTTACATCATAATGCTCCTGGGTGCTACTGACCTCTTCCCTTCAACTATTTGGTATTATCCAGTATGTATGCATTTGCAAGTATGTGGGTATACACACACACACATATACATACACATATATGTGTATGTTTATTCATGCACATGTACACACATGTTGACTTTGCTAATAGAGTGAAATCTTCTTGAGAGCTGGACTCTTTTATTTTTGTCTCTATATTCCCAGTGTCTCACATAGTGTTAGACACAATATAGAATTCTTAATAAATGTTTGATGATGCATTATTAAGTAGAAAGTCATGGCAGCCAGCACTATTTTAGAGTGAAAGTTAATTTTGTCATCATCAAGGAGAATGATGTAATATGAAGGATTACAAGAAGCATTGTCTCCAAGGGAAATGATGTTGAAGGGGAAAGAAGCCTGAAGAAAGTTTGCTATAACACCCAACTTAGGCAACTTGTTTTAATAGTATTCTAGAGGAAACCAAAGAAATAGAGATGAAATGGAAAAGATTTGCCAGCGTATTTCCATGGCAATCTCCTCATCAGTGACAATAATGGACTCACTCCATTTGGATTCTGGTACATTGGTACCTAATGTACTATGTGAGAGAGCAACAACAGTACTTAAGAAAATGAAATGGAGGAGAACAGATGGATTTCAAGTGGTAGAGGAGAATTCCATGCTAATGGTGTCACAATTTGGGAGACTAAGGGACCAATTTTTAAGACATTTCAAGAAAAGGAGACAAGGAGATAAGACAAGGAGAAATCAGCAACTACCAAAGCATACATCTACTTTCTTATCTGAATAATATAATCTTTATGAAAATGGTCTATCCACATAGAAAGAAATATCCTTAAGAAAAACATGAGAAGGGAACAAAAAGATTTTTGCAAATGACTTTCAATAGTAGGCTTCATCTTTTATAATCTCAGAATTGACTATGCTGTATGGAACAAATAAAAATCTACTCTATTTATTGCTTATTGATTTAAAAAAAATGATTCAGCAGGACAAAATATAGTCTTAAACCTCTCCTAAAATAAAGTATCTCCCATGCATGTTAAAATATGTAAGGTACAGAATGACACAGTGGAAAAAACCATTGGATTCCAAATTGGAGACATTGGATTCAAGTCTTGTCCTTTATTGTGTGATCTTGGGTACTTCACCTTGCCTCTCTGGGTTTCAGTTTCTTTACTAGTAAAATGAAGGGCATTGTACAAGATAGTGTCAAAGATCCATACCAGCTCCAATTTTATGATCCTAGAATTATATACAACTGTAGAGATAACTGTGATGAAGTACCAACATCACACAAACCATAAAAGAGGAAGATAGATACTCACCATAGTCTGAATGGAGAGAGATTTCTTTTGATGATAAAGATATTTCTGTTCATAGAAGATATTCTGTTGATTTCAACAAGTCCTATAATCCTATAGAGTATTCACAATCACAGAAAGAGATAAATATAACTCTTCACACTGGAAAAATAAAGTGAACAAATAATGCACACTGCCATGATTCTGATATGATTGGACAGATAGCGGGAGCAATATCTTAATCTCATGCAAGTTAGGATAGTTTTTCCTTTGGCTGGAAAATATTCTACTGTCTTTTGAGGTATTTTGATGCTTTAAAATTTTTTAACTGTTAATATTTAAAGGAATTTGGACCAGGTTGGGCAAATTCTTGCCTTTATTCCTCCATCTTGGCTTCATGTCTTAGTTTTTCCTTAAATTATTGAAACTATCCTTAAGACCTGATTGACTCAAGGTACTTAAGGTATAGACTTTTTACATTTCTTTCTGGTAGTTCCAGATATTTTCTGGTGCTCAGCAGGCAAAAAAAAAAAAAAGATTTTAAAAAAATGATAAGCAACTCATAGAAGAAAGTTTTTTTCAGCTGAATCAACTTAAGATACACTAATTGCATATCCTTATTGAATTTCCTTCATTACAGCTGAATAAATCTTCTTTTGTTATTATTGAATGACTTATATTTCTGTCTTTCTCTTTTTTTCCCAATAAAGAATACAAATAACCAGGGGCTTAGTCTAAGAAAAGCCCAGTCCTTAACAAATAATCCATTGAATTAGTACCTCAATACATTAGCTTGGAGCTACATTTTCTCCTGCCCAACTTTGAGCCATTCAAAGCAAAGAGACTTTTACAATAAAAATGATAACTGATATTTGCATGATGCTTTGGGATTTATAAAGTTTTACAAACAACTCCCTTTAGCTTCATAATAATTCTATGATGTAATTTCTGTAATGGCCATTATACTAATTTTAGGCACCAGGAAACTAGAGATCAGAAACATTAAATGTCTTTTTCATGTCACACAGCTAGTAAGTAGCAAAGCCAAAGATTGAACTTAGATCTTTTGACTTAAATTTTTGATTAATCCAAGTGGAAAAATATACCATGTTTTATTTTTAAAAATTCTAACCTCAAGATAGCAAATATATTTATAAATTTCCAAGGTTCAGGGCTGCTACTATTGATTAAAAGAGCTCTTAAATGTAGGGTAAACTTTCTCAAAATTTTGTAAAGAAGAATAAATTTCTGAGTAATTATGGTAACTAAAACAATATTATATTTGAATTAGTTATGGTTAAATCTTCATCATACTCGACCAATTTTTAGGCTTCTTTTATCTTCTGACATAGGCCCCACATCCTTGCTTTTTAAGTGATATGCCATGTTTTAGAAAATATTCTTAAAGGCACAAATCCCTGATTATATTTCTGTTCCTAAGTTTAGTAAATCGAAAAAGTCACTTTGGTTATGCTTCTGAGCTCAAGAATCTTGGATAGAGTTAGACATACAAACCAGGCTTCACAAAAGCAGATTTCAAAACGTTCTAAGAAAATTTAAGTATGATTCAGTGACCATAAATTTTTAAAGAGATGATAACACAAGGATGGGAGACTTGAATTCTGGAAGAAAACATATATTAATAATATAATTCCCAAATTATCTAAATATAAAAGAAAGGGAGGAAGGGTAAATAAATAAATTAATGCAGAAGTATAGATGAGTGTAAACACCTCATGAAATGAGATTTAATTTAATTTTTTTTTTACTCTTTTATTTTTTTCCAATTACCTTTTAACATTTTTTAAAATTTGAGTTTCAAATTCTGAGATAAGTTGTTGTTTTTTTTTTAAAATAGATTATACATGTGCAGTCACTCAAAACACAGACTTCCTTCCCCCATAAAAACACCAATAAAAACAAAGTTTTTTTTTTTTTTTTTTTTTAAAGTATGCTTTCATCTGCATCCAGATTCTATCATTTCTTTCTCTGGAGGTAGAATGCACTTCATTATAATTCCTTTGGAACTGTCTTAGGTCATTTATTGCTGAGAATAGCTAAGTCATTCACAATTCATCATACAAGATATTGCTGTTTACTGTGTATAACATTCTCATGGTTCTGTTCACTTCACTCAGCATTAGTTCATGTTAAGTCTTCCCAGGTTTTTCTGAAATCAGACTATTTGTCATTTCTTATAAAACCAGGAGAACATTGTACACAATAACAGCCAGATTATATGATGAGCAATTTAGTAGAGATAAATTTTAACTTCTACATATGAATTCAAAAATTAATTAAGTAACTTTGCAGGATAAAAGAAGTATAGCTAGAAAAGCAGACTGGCATATTGTTGACTCAATATGAATTAACAGTTTGAGGTAGTTTCTTTTCTGAAAAAGCTAATTTAAATTTAGGCTGAACTAATATACGTATAGTATCCAAAATAAGAGAATTGATAGTTCTATTATACTTTAAGCGGTCAGTCAGCCAGAACATTTTTATTAAGCATTTATTATGTGTTAAGTAGACTATATCTGGAGGATTGTTTCCAATTCTTAGAATCATATTTCAAAAGTGACTTTTATGAAAGATTATATACCAAGAAAAGACTTAACAGAATGATTAGGTAATGCATACCAAGCCATAGTTTATGGAAAAGCTGTGAAAGAAATATTTACCTTGAAAAAGAGAAAACTTGAGGATATGATAGCTGACTTCAAACATCTGAAAAGCTGTCAAATAGAAGAGGGCATAAACTTAACATTTTTTTTTGTTTTTACAGAGGGCACTTTTGGAGATTAGTGTTTAAAAGTTAAATGAGTCAAACTTGAATTCACCATAAAGAAGAACTTTCTAATAAACTCTAATCCCAAAGTCCATTGGTAACAGGCTCTCTCCCTATAGGTTCAGATCAATGTTCCATACTTGTGTGAAGGGTAGGATGAAGAGAACTCCATTTCTCTTAAAGCTTCTATTTTCTTCAGGTCTATTTGAACTTCAGATACTTCTTACTTCCAACTTTAAAACAGAAGTTGGACAAAGCCAACTCTACTTTAGGTTGCTAAAGGAAAAGGCTGTGGAAAGAAGTCAACATAAGAGGAACTGATAGTCTCCATCATGTCCCTATACCCTGCTTGCTATACTAGAAGCTCCAGAGAACTTTCCCTTTAGTAAAATCTTGGACTCTCTCTTGGTTGAACTAGCTTGCCTTGCCCACAATGAAAGAATTCCTTTATTCTGTAATGTCTGGCATATGTTCTCCTATGTATACTTTCTCTGTGTTCTGTTATGCTATCAAATTAGGTAAATGGATTTCTTTGTTATTTTTTGCTTTTGCTATATATTTTCTTTGTGAAACTGGTGTTTGTTGGGAACGTGCTCAAATCTTGGATATAAAATCTGGGGTCATCCTTCCCCCCAGTTATGAATAAGCTGGAACTTGTAAATCATGCTCCTAAAACAAATAATATTTAAGGGAGCAGATAGATATAGTTCTAATCTGGTACTCCTCTCAAAGAAGAGGGGATTGGCCAAATCTTTGAATCCCAACTTCCAGCTTCCCCTCCTGGCAAGAATTAGAGTCTCCCTAAGAGAAGGGAAAGAAGAGAATAAAAATAATTATTCTGTCTCCCCTTGAACCACACAACATTTCCATTCTACATTTTGGCGAATGGCCCTTGCCACACATGGGAACTTATCCAGGTGGCAGAATAGAGCCTCTTTTATCCTCATCTTTCTCTAAAGGAGATCAATTCCTACTAAGAACAGATTGCCTAGCAAGAGAGTCAAAATTTTGTTATGAAGGCATTGCATGATCATCTATTAGATAAGATGAAAAAGGAATTGCTTCACTGTGGGGAAGAGATGACAAGATAAGAAGACCACTAAAAATTCCTTTTACCTCTATGGTCCCAATAAGTTTATTTCATATTCTAAATATATAATGATCCATTTGAAACAAGTCCTTTCCCCCTTCTCACCCCAAAGTGTTTTATAAAGAGAAGTAAAATCAGTCTCTGCTTCAGGATCAAAATATTCCCAAAATGGCAAAAAAAAAAAAAAAAAAAAAAATCAGCTTGGCTTCTAGGTCTTTGAAAGCCAGAAATATTTGATTGTGAAGCACAGACACTGGTCTCTGAATTGATTAAGTCTTAATTCTGAATTTAGCTCCTCATTTTTCTTGCTTCAGAGTCTGAGACCAATTGCTTCAGCTCTCTGTGCCTCATTTTCTTTGTCTGAAAATGAGGATAATAATACTTTAGCATTTCTCTTAAGGAGCCCATTGTACTGTAGGCTCATCAAACCACATCTGGAGCACTGTTTCCAATTCTAGGCATCATACTTCAAAAGAGATCAGGAAAAGATCAACCAGGTTCTCAGAATATAGGTTCCATATAAATACAAAGCACCATTCATTATAAAAGGCTAATAAATCTCTTAAGGCCCATACCAGAGTATAGTGGTTCTCTTAGTGTGGTCAAGGGACCATTCTGGGTCCCCTAGACCCTTTTATAGGTCAATGAGATTTTTAAAAATTCATAATACCACTGACATTTTAATTATTTTTAAATAGTATTTTTCCAATAACATGCAAAAAATTTTAATATTCTTTTTTAAAATTTAATTTCTAATGTAACAAATGTCAATAGATATAACCCACATAAAGAAAAAATATTTTTTGGGGGTAATTTTTAAGAATTTAAATTGATCCCAATATTAAAAATCTGAAAACTGCTACTATATTAAATGCATCATTTAGGTTACCAAAGATAAAGGCCATCCAGATAAAGACATTTTGAAAAGATAATAACATACTGATTTTTATACTGAATTTTTCAATAGTAAGTTTACCACAACTGATATTTCATTTTTCATAAAGGAGTCATCAGAGAAAGCTTAGTTTACTAAAATTCCCTAAGGAATCGATATATAATCATACCTTTTGATTCAATTATCTCTCTACTTTATACCAAGGAAGTAAGAGAAAGAAAGTTCTGATATGTACAAAAAGATTCCCAGAGACACTTTTTTTTGTGTGGTAGAAAAGAATCAGAAACAAATTATTATCAGTCGGTTAATGTCTGAATAAATTGTGGTATGTGAAGGTAGTATAATATTACTATACAGGGAAAACACAGGAAGACTTGTGTGAACTGATGCAGAGAGAAATAAATAATAGTAACAGAACTACATTATACTACATATATATTTTATATATATATAATGATAACACTATCAAAATGATCACTTAAAGGAAGCAGGATTCAGTGATTATAATAGCCATTGTGGTTCCAGAATGCAAACAATAAATCATAGAGAGAGCCAGAGGACAACAGCACCAGAACATTGCACTCATGATCTTATGAGGCAGCTATATAGATTGTTTTTTGCTAAGCTGTTTTTATTTATTATAAGAGAGTTTAATTCTGGGAGTGAGGAGTAAAAGCCTTATATCCAGAAATGATTGTGATGGGGGGAAATTATGTGAGTAAAGATTCCTTAAAAATTAATGTATATGAATGGCACTAAAAATAGCAAACACTTAATATAGGAATACTAATACCCACACTTTCAGGTTTGTAAAAAAAAATACAACCATTCAGCTATCTATAATATTTTGATTTTCTTAAATAAAATACTGCCCATGTATTTGTCTATGCCACACAATTCTCAAGTAGACATAGTTATGTGTATTAGACACTATTGGATTTTCCTTGGAATTATGTATACACCTGATTTTTCTAAAATAAAAATAATAATAACGATAGAGTTTCTTAGAATCTTTGTGAGTATTAATGCTTTAGGTTTTGGACTGTCATATTGAAATGAGGTCAAATTTGCATTTGAGCAGTTACAACATTCATATTTGGAGAATTTCCTGTTACATATTTTCTAAAGCCAGGAAACCCTGATTTGCTGTTGCTCCTAAGAGTTCCAAGTGACTTACATGATCTCATTATGACATAACTACTGTTCACTTCTCCTAGTAATAATATAATAGGAGGGACAGCCAATGAGGGTCCCGTCTTTAGAGCATGCACAATAAATTCTGGTTGGCATTAATAAAAATTGTGGTTTGGTAAGACTTAGTGAGTTTGTTTCTCAGCATGTATAACAGAGGAGCCCTTTCAGGGGTGTAATGAAATCAAATCTAACTGGTTCATGAGGGCTGATTATAAAATTTTCAGTGTGAGCATTTATACCTTGAAAATCAACACTACACATAAGGGCTTAACTTATTATTTTCTTGATTTTCTAGACTTAAGAAAGTGGAGAAAATTTTTGTAATGCAGAGATTAAACTTAAAAATGTCTTGTGTACATTTTTTTTCTCCTACCAAGAGTAAGTCCTTTCCTCAACTGATAGTATATAATGTATATATTCCCCAACTCATTCTTGACAATTTAATGTGTGATCATGAAATTCCTTTTAATTTTCCGATGAGCAAGAACTGAGTATGTACTCAAATGGATGAAACCCTTCTCTCTTTTCCTGATGGCAAGTGAGGTAAAAATAGTTGTGGGCCTCCAAGTGGGGAGGAACTCCACACCTTTTCTCACTTGACCACTGGGTAGCTATGAATGTATGATGCTGCTATGCATTTGTCTTTATTGTTTTTCTTTCTTGATCTTACATGAATGAACAAGGGGACTGAGCAGAACAGACTATAACTTCATGAGTCTAGAAGGGCTGTGAGAAGTTCAGCTATTTGAGTACATAGGAAAGTTTACTATAGCCAAGAGTCTAGTGAAAAACCAGCTCTGAAAAGCAACCTGCTTGATTCTGCAGCAGATCTGACAGTGAAGATACCTCTTTCTGTAAGCAAAAAATTAATCTATTTATCAACTACATATGTCACAACCAGAAGTGAAGATGTTGTAGGTAATGTCTTTAATTTTGAGTCTACTCTCAAGGACCAATGGATATATAAAGGAAAGAGTGGACGTTGGTCCTAGAGAATATGTTTTTACTTCTATCCTTGCTGTACTGTCTCAATAAATATCCTTTTGTAAAAGCTAATTGATGTTAATGATTAATTTATATTGAGGATCCATCAACTTATCAAATTGATATTGGAGCTCTATCAACTTATTAAAATGATATTAGAGTGGCAATCATGGACCAATATTGATGGGGAGCTAGATGAAGGCTCATGAGTAATAAGACTAAAAATCATCCCAGCCCCTCAGGGTCACCCCTAAAACTCTTGTAGAAGAAAAAGTCTCACTCTCGGGACTTGATGTGTCAGAAGAGTCCAGAGCCTACATGCTGGTAACTCCAAAGGTTTACAAAAAGTTTTATTTGCAATACTTCTGTGAAGTATGAAGAAAGAATTCATACAATTATTATCTTCTTTTTACAGATGTGGAAACTAATGTTCATATCAGTTAATAATTTGCTCATGGTCATATAATTAGTAACCATCAGAACTGAGATTTCAACTTCAACTTGGAGCTTTATCATTCTTTCTGTTAAACCCATTATTGTTATGTTAAGTAGGGAATCTTGTACTTCAGAAGGATATCTTGTGGATCCTTTTCATTTAGGTGTCTTTTTCCATCTTTTCTCCTCTCCTATTTTCCCTCCCTCTTTCAATTACCCTTTGCTCTCATTCAGCAACAAAACAAACAACAGACAATTGCAATGATCATAATGTTTTGAAAAAAAAATGGGATAAAAAATTGACAAAGCAAATTCCATTTGCAAAGTCCCATTAAAAGTATGCTTTCCTTTCTTGACATTCTTTATATTGATTTTTCTTGATATTGGTAGGGTCTATTCTAGAGAATCCACAACACATGATCCCTATATCTATATACAAACCTTTCCTTTTTTATCTGCCATCACAACTCTTCCATCCTGTGCCTCATAGTCTTGCTGCCTATTATCTGTTAGATCAGTAGTTATCCAATCTTATAAATTGATCTATATTAATATGTGACTCCTTCTAGATAATATGTATTTTTAATAATTGCCATTTAGAAATAACCCTCTGGCCTAGAAGTGAAAAATATTATTTTCTATCTAAGACTAGCAGAGAAAAAAATTAGATGGAAGTGAAAGCAATAGACTTTTTTGGTTGTTGGGTTTTTTTTTTTGTTTTGTTTTGTTTTGTTTTTTGAGAAAAAGACATCAAATCATGATGACATGCTGTGCTACAAAGAATATTGACTTTAGTATCAAAGGGCATAGTTTTAAATTCCAATTCTGTCACTTACCCATGTGACCTTCAGCAAATTACCTGCTCTGTCTAGGTCTCAATTTATTCATCTATAAAATGACTGCTGATCTAGATGATCTTTGAAGAATCTTTCAAATCTAAATGAAAAAATCTAATGCTGTCTTGACATTATCAATCGAATTACTGGAGGTGGTAGTAGACACTGGTCAGATGGAAATTTTCCTCTAATGTTCTCCTTCTTTAGTCTTTAGAGAGTTTGTCCTGATCCTGTGACTGGTAGACCCTTACTTTCACTGACAAGTGAAATCTCAAAGATTTAAGAGAGAAGTTGTGATACCATCCAGAGCTAAAGTAAAGTAAATTTCTTAAAATGATGGCAGTAAGAGTATATTGGTGAATATTTAACAACCAGATCACCAGCAAAAAAAGTACCCATTACACCATTTTAAGTTTAATTTGCCTTTACTGACATTTTTTAAAACATCATCTTACATCTAGACAAACAACAAAATAATATATCAAACCCCAATTTGTAACATTTGCCAATTTTTGAGGTTTAAATATTCACACTCAAAATTTAACAATAGGGTGAACTAATTTGAACTGGGTCCTGTTCATACTGTTACATGGTATGTAAAAGCTTCTAGAATGTAGCCATCATGAGAAACAGTGGCCAGGACTTTGGAAGCAAGGCAGAGGATCATATAGAATCATACAGGAGAAGCATTCAAGGAGGTATTGTTGCTTCCCCCACTGTAAACTTCAGGTTAATGATTCTTCTTTTCTTTCTTTCTCAGCCTTCTTGGTCCTCTCTGTGTAGTGAACTGGAGCTAATGCTTATTTATCTTCATACAGCAAAAATGTGTTTTACATCAGCTTTTAAAAATCTTTGTTTAAATGTTTACTTTGTCTCTTAATCTGACAATAATAATAAACTGTTTATCACAAGCTTTGCTAATATAAGTGAATCTGGGCATATTTGAGGGACAGTTTGGGGGAAAAGGAGAAAAAAAGAGAGACAGAGAGACAGAAATTGAAACAGAGATAGAGGCAAAGGTTTTCTTGTTTTTTGTTTGTTTGTTTTGTTTTGTTAGTAATCTAGTGATTTGGTGCCTGGAGCTTTAAAAGAAAATTAATGATTATTATTTTTGCAACTTTTCCAAGACAGAGAGAAAATACTTATACTGAGATCCCTATAGACAACTAATGAGTAAGCAGTTGCTAGGGAACTGGGACTAGCTGTACTGGGACTGAGGTAAGGTCTCCATCATTCTTTCCTCCTTCATTCACCCCTCCAACATTTGATTTAAAAGAAAAGGCTATCTTTTTAAGAAGAGAGAGGAGGCCAAGCAAAAGGGGAGCAATATTGTAGCTTACAAAAAGGTTGGGCTGAATCAGACTGCTTGATAATTCTGCTCACCGGCATAGTGCCACTTTTCTCCTAAAGTAAGGCTAAAATGTTATGCAATAAACATAGTAAACACTTAAAAACATAATTCAATTTCATATTATATCTATAAGAGGAGAACTGAACATAAGTGGATGGATGAAAGAGAAAGAGAGTAACGCAGGTAGAGAAAGAAGAGAGACAGGAGTGAGAGACTGCAAGTGAAAAAGAGGAATGATGATGAATGGATATGAAAGAGAGAGAGAGGAAAGGGGAAAAGAGGAGCTCAATATTTCTGAGGTGTTTTGCAGATAAATTATCCTTGCTATCTTATAATTATGGATTGAAATTGTGAGTTTCAATGTTATCATTTCCCTTCTGAATTTTAACTAGTTGTCTAACTAGTATTTATCATTCTGCAACTGCTTTTTATCCTTAAAAACTTCCATTCTAAACAGTGTTATCACAGAATCCCATGGGGATGCAGAGGAGAAAATCTTTTTTAGATTTCTGGCAACTCAGTCCATAGAACTTTGGGAGCAAGATGAAATTAAATGAAAGATTGAATTCAGCCTGTAGATCCAAAGCCCACTGGCTTGATCCAAAAGAATTATTTGTGAGAATTTCAGGTTCCAGGGTAAACTAATAGAGGAGGTACTTTGAAGATAGGTTGGGTTTTTGAGTAACTACCCACTCTGCCCTATTCATAAGCTCAGTTTTGGTGACAAGATGTGAAAGTTCACAGAGATATTCTCTCAACACTTCCTATTTTTCAGGAAAAGTGCCCTCTTGTTCCATCACTGATGGAACAAGCCTTGAAGCCAAAGTGTCCCCCGATAAGTGAGACCACCTTGTCTTATAAAAAGTAAACACAACCTTATGAAATGTATAATAAGTTTGCTCCCACATTGAGGACTGATCATTGCTTACTTAAAATATTTTGTCAAGCAGTCACTGGCCAAGAAAAAATACTATTTTCTAAGTAACAATAATAGCTAGTATTAATATGATACTTTAAGATTTGCAAAGTACTTTACATATATTATCACATTTGATCTATGTTAACTCATTTGGTTAAAGTATGGTTCTAATGAACCCAAAGTTGTATATTTGATCTCTATAAGGGCAAGTTAATTTTCACATGAAATAAAATTACTTCCCAGCCAACTCTTATTTTTTTGAAGCCCGCCCACTCTTCAAAAAAAAACATGCCTTCCCCAGAAAAGAGAACAGGTACAGAGTGTGGAAAACTTATCTTCATGCTACAAAAGCCAGCTTCAAAATCTATGCCCCCATTAACAGTGCATTAGCTCTTTATATAGAACAACACATTATCATAGTATACAAGTTTCAAGTGATGAGGAAGCTAATGTTCCAGGTGACAGGAATCAATGAAGAAAAATGGTTAGTTGATCCTTTCTGAGCCCCAGCTACTAACTGCAGCCATCTGATCAAACCTTCTGCTACCTTGGAGTCTTCTACTGAGCTTTCTTAAAATTTCACTTCCCTATTCTCATGAATATCTGGAGTGTTCTTGGTATCATCCTATTTATGGATTTTTACCCTGATGCTTTTTTAATGATAGTTTTTTTAATGAGGAATATTGCTGACAGTGCCTTATTTCACTTAGAATGTAAGTGCTGATGCTGCGGTCCTCTGGGTCAGAGAAAGGTCACAGTCTGTTACCAAAACATAATCACCCCTTCTACCATATGACTTCCTAGTTTAATTAGTCCCCATTCCAATGTAGCAGCATCGAATCCTAGAGCTGAGAAGGGCCTGGTGAGAGCATCTGTTCCACACCCTTGCCTTCTGGCAGGTGAATTTTTAAAGCCATCTGGCCCTATGCTTTTCTCTTCTATGTTTGGGAACGGAGACTGCAAACCATAATTTAGAAGGAATGTTGATAAGCTAGAGAATAATAAGAGTAGGGCAACTAGCAGTAGTGAAGGGCCTTACGTTTATTCCATAGAAAATTTAGTTGAAGAACTTAAAAATGTTTAACTAGGAGAAAAGAAGACCAAGGTAGGATGGAGGTGGAAAGAAAATAGTTTTTAAGATTCTGAAGGGTATTATGTAGAATGTGGACAATACTTATTCTTCCTGACCCCAGTGGCAGTACTAAGAGTAATGAGTGAAGGAAAGGGCAGAAGTCAGGAAAACTTCCAAACAATTAGTGTTCTCCCAAACTGGAATAGGTTATTCTTAGAGGTAGTTGGTTCCCCCATCACTAGAGGTGTTTTTATTTGTTTGTTTTTGCTGAGGCAATTGGGGTTAAGTGACTTGCCCAGGGTCACACAGCTGGGAAGTGTTAACTGTCTGAGATCAGATTTGAACTCAGGTCCTCCTGACTTCAGGGCTGATACTCTGCCCACTGTGCCACTAGCTGCCCTCCTTAAGTGTTTTTAAACAAAGACTGGATGAGTTCAAATGTAGCTTCAGACACTTACTAGATGTATAAATTATATCATCTCTCTGCCTCCATTTTCTCATCTATAAAATGGAGATAATAATAGCATTTATTTTCCAGGGTTGTTGAGGGGATGCCCATCAATTGGGAAATAACTGAGCAAGTTACACTATATGATTATGATGAAATATTATTGTGTTATAAGAAATGCCAAGCAAGATGATTTCAGAAAAATCTGGGAAGACTTACATGACATGACACAAAGTGAAGTGAGCAGAACCAGGAGAACACTGCATATACACAATAATGGCAAAATTGCATGATGACGAATTGTGAATCATTAGCTATTTTCAGCAATACAATGATCCAAGACAATCCCAAAGGACTCCTGATGAAAAATTCTATTCATCTCCAGAGAATAAACTGAAATTGCATGAATACAGACTGAAGCATATGATTTTTCATTCTTTGTCCTTTCTTTTCTCTTTTTCTTTCTTGTTAGAGTTTTTAAAAAAATGACTAATATGGAAATATTTCATATGATTGTACATATATATGTATATATATGATTATATATCGTAATATATATTATTACGATATATATAATTTATATATATCGTAATAATACATATTACGATATATATAATTATATATATATATGTAACTTATTCAGGTTGTTTATTGTCTCAAGGAGTGGGGAGGGAAAGGAGAGAGGAAAGAATAGAATGTAGAACTCAAAACTAAAAAAAAAAGTCCAAATGTTAAAAATTAATTCAAATGTGTAATTGGGGGAAAAATAAAATATTATTTAGGGGAAAAGTTCTTTTTCAGCAACCACAACACAAGAACACTATAAAAATGAAGTCTACATATAGTAATCTTAAATCTCTCTTATATTGATTAGACTGTTGTCTAATTTGGTTTAGACCAAGCTAATTTCCAAAACTATATACATTGAGGATATTTATATCTTTACCTTAATTATTTAGTATATTCAACAATACCTATGACCTCCTTCTTCCCTTAGTGGAAATAATGTGGAATTACTTTAGACATATTTAAGATATTTTTACATTATAAAATGATAATGGTAAACTAATGAAATAAATTCCTCTGCAGGAACACAATATAAAAGGGATATCAGATAATGACTGGAAACGGAGGGTCATTTTATTTAGCAAGAAAGAGGGATTATAAATTCTCACCCTGACTGTTGAATTTATACCCACAAAATATTAAAAGAACTAGAACAAAATATTTTTTAAAAAATTAAAGGAAGGTCTTAGTGTGTTGAGTTGGTCCTTGATGGAAGAAGTGAAATGACATTCATAAGAATCAGAAAAGATAAGGCATAATTGAGCTGTAAGATTAATAGTAGAGGAAGTGTTTATGTAGACTGATTGATCTATCAAAGCACTAATTAATGATAACATTCTTAAAGACTACTGCTCTGGGGCACTTGGATGATAAATAATCACAGAAAACTTAAAGATTACAGAGCTTGAAAATTGGTCAGTCAATCAATAGAGCATTTATTTTATCTGGCAATGAGTATGCAAAGATAAAAGCATAAGATCCCTGCACTCAAGGAGCTTACTTTCTATTAGAGGATATGATATACAGATATTAGGAGGGAAGGAAGGATAAGAGAGAATATTCATTTATTAAGTACCTATTATGTGTGGGACATTGTACAAGCACTTTACAAATATCTCATTTGGTCCTCTCAACAATCCTATGATGGCAGGTACTATTATTATTTCTATTTAATGAATAAACTGAGGCAATATATTTTTAATTGACTTGCCCAGAGTCATACAACTAGTAAGTATATAAGGCTGAATTTAACCTTGGCTTTTCCTGATCCCGGGTTTAACCCTGTATCCACTGGGACACCCAGCTTTCTTTAAAATAATATCCAAAGTAAAATATGATAATTTTGGGGTAGAAGTATTAGCAACTGGGGAGAGGGGTCCAGGAAAGACCTCCTATAGGAGATGTTTAAGCTGAGCTTTGAAGGAAACTAAAAATTTTTTAAGAGGGAATGAATGCCTCCAGAGATGAGGGATACGCTTGTACAAAGGCATGGAAAAAGAAAATGGAATTTCCTGTGCTGGAAACAAAAAGAAGGCATGTTTGGTTGGACCATATGTGCATGAAAGGGAGTTTTGTATATGTAGGCACACAAATCTCATACACATTGATACGTAGATGTGAAAATTACATACAAGCACATATAAACATGTACATACACGTATGTATTTGAATATATACAGATTTACATGCTTTAAATGTTTTATATGCATTTACTCATTTGAGCCTCCTAATTTTGAGATAGGTGCAATGTTCTATTTTGCAAATGAGGAAATTGAGACAGAGATTGAGTGTTCTTTCTAACTTTGTCTTGGATGAATTAACAAAAAATGGTGTTTCCTACAGAGGAGGGATCCTGGACCACTGGCAGTTATGCCAAGTGTCAAAAATAATACTGTACTATAAGAACAGGTAGAATCAAGACAAGTAGAAAGTAGTAAACTGGCCTCTTTGGCCATCTCCTTATAACCTCCTTCACTGGTTCATTTTGACATTTTTTCATCCTTTCAATTGATATGATCTCCTTGTGTCCCAAGTAAATAGAGATCTATTTCTTTCTGCTTGTTGCTCTCCAGATGTGGTGAATTGATCATAGAAAACATCTCTACTTAAGTGCTTTATATACTTGAAAGATTGTAATCAAATCAAATTAGCCTTCTCTTCTCTTGGTTAGACAGCATTGTTTAGTATAGCTAACACTTATGATCAATAATATAATAAGAGTTTTATCTAGGAAAGAGTATTGACATCATGTGTCCCCCAACAATGTCTCACAAGACTTTTTTTTAATGTTAGACTTTTTAATTATAAGATATTATAGAGAGATGCCTAGTAAGTTCCAGTGGATACAGTATATTATTATTGATGACTTGTGTTCAAGAATTTGAATAACAGACAAGTTATGATTAGAATATATATGATTGGAAAGGAAGGTAGACTGGTGGTCATCTAGCAAGAGGGAAGGATAACCAATGGAAAGCCAAATACCATGCTATTATAAGTGAAATATGGCAAGAACCAGAGGATGGACCTAAAGGTAGATTCCTTATGAATTACTTATGGGAATACCTGAGTAATTAGAAAGTCAAGAAGGAATGAGTTGTGAATTATACTAAAAAAAGGCACCTCACTCCTAAAATATCAAAACAGGTTTGCATATTTGAAATAAGGGTGTTGTGATTATATTGTCTTCCTGTATAAAATGTAACTTCCACAAAAGTAGAAATTGTATCTTTTTTTAATTTGTATCCCTGATGCCTTAAATAGTGCCTGGCATAACAATAATAATACTAATAACCAGCATTTGTATACTTAAGGTTTTCAAAGAACTTTCTTCCTGCACATGAAAAGTCAAATCAAAGCAGAAAAAAATGAGAAAGAAAATAAAATGCAAGCAAACAACAAGAAAAAGAGTAAAAATGCTATGTTGTGAATCACACTCAGTTCCCATCTTCTCTCTTGGTGCAGATGGCTCTCTTTATCACAAGAGCATTGGAACTAGTCTGAATCATCTCAATGTTGAAGAGAGCCACATCCATCAGAATTGATCATCATATAATCTTGTTGTTGCCCGGTACAATGATCTCCTGCTTCTGCTCATTTCACTTGGAATCAGTTCATGTAAGTCTCTCCAGGCCTCTTTGAAATCATCCTGCTGATTGTTCCTTACAGAACAATAAAATTCTGTAACATTCATATATCATAACTTATTGAGTCATTCTCCAACTGATGTGCATCCATTCAATTTCCAATTTCTTGCCACTACAAGAAGGGCTGCCACAAACATTTTTGCACGTGTATATCCCTTTCTCTCCTTTAAGAGCTTCAAGAGATATTTATTAAGCTTTTAAGACAAGCAAGTTAACTATGAGAAGTTAATAATAATAACATATATATATTTATCACTTTAAGGTTTGCAAAACATTTTCCTCACAATAATCTTATATGATAGGTAATTATTCCCATTTATAGATGGAAACCTGAGGTCCAAAGAAATGAAAAGATTTGTCCATCATGCCACAACTGGTAAATGCTTAAAATGGGATTTGAACCCACATTTTCTGAATGCAAGTCAAACTTAGCTTCTTCTACAGCATATTGTCTCTCACTATATATACACTATCAGTAAAGATAGATACACACTATCATTCTAATGATAAACTTATAGGGACACAATGGCTTGACTTTTCCAAAAGACAAGCAGAAGAGCTATTCCTGTCCCCCCCCCCCAAAAAACAAACAAACAAACAAACAAACAAAAAAAAAACAACCGTACATTATTTGTGTGTCTAGGGAATACCATCCTTCCAGTCTCCCTGGTTCATAACCTTGGAGTCATCTTAAGTCTCTTTTTCTCTCACCCCACTTGGCTGATCAGCTTCTACTTTTTCATCTCTCACACCTGACCCTTCTCTCTATTCAAAAGGCTCTCATTATCTCTTGTCTGTACTAAAACAATAGCCTCCTAAAAAGTTACAATTTTAAACTCCTTTTTTCTTTACTCCATCCTATGAACAATCAATACAATGAATGTTTTTAGTAAAAGTCTGATTATATCACTATTACAAAACAAAATGGAATCTTTTAGTGATTTCCTATTCCTTCTAGAATGAAATATAAATTCTTCTTTTTGACATGTAAAATCCTTAACAACCTGTCTCTAATCTACCTTTGTAGATGTGGACCTTATTCCTCTTTCAACACTCTATATTCCACTTACACTTCCTCATACATGAAATTTTGTCTCCTATATCCATGCTTTTGCATTGGTAGTGTCCCATACTTAGAATATATTTCTTCTTTACCTCCACGTAGTAGAATTTTTAGTATCTCTCAAGACTCCATTCAAGCACCACTTTCTGCATGAAACTTTTCCTAATATATCTGGGTCCCTCTCTCTCGAAAGGATCTTGTTTTCATTTTGTATCTCTGGCACTTGGGCTAGTCAGGTACTGCTGGATTAAAGCCAGAGCTGGCTATCTTCATCAATTTCTGTCCTTTTCCTGCCATGGAAGTTTGCCCTGGTTCATTGTTTTAAGTTGTCTGTCTCCTAAATAAAAGAATTAGGCTTTTAGAGCTTCTATTCTACCTCCACTCACATTCCTGAGGAAAAATTCTATTTTTGGCTATAATATAAAGAACCCTCTCCAAGGGTGAGGGGAAAGGAGGAGGAGAAGGATATCCAAAAGAGACTTAGAGTACTGGATCAGATATTGAAGAGGTATTTTTAATCCCACTAAATGGAAATGGAACACTAAACAATACAGAAGCCTAGAATGATTATGTAAAGGAAGGTGACTATCCAATAAGCCCAGTTCTTATGAGCACACTCAGTCAGTCCTGCTGATGCAAACACCACTTGGACTTCAGAGCATGCACATCTATGATTACTCACAGGTCTAAAGGATGGGGAATTGCCCCTTTGCTGTACCCCGAGAGTTGCCACTCAGCAGAAAATTAAGTCTTCATGGCCAACCAGAAAGGCTTGTCCATCATTAATCAGCAAGAGGGGTTTTGCATACACACACACACACACACACACACACACACACACACACACACACACATATATGTATATATGTAAAATATTCTGTTTACACTTATTTATGCATGTATTATTTCCCTCCCATAAAATTAGGCACTGAGGAATTGAGGAATCTTCTTCTCCCCAGTTCCAGTCCCCAGTTCCCAGTTCACACCAGTTGCTGGGTGTCTCCTATTGACTGGATGCTAATTCTTGAATTCCCACCTCTGCCTAAGGAAACTTAGAGTCATATTTTTCTCCAACCCCAGAGTTCACAACTCCCTTCCAAATAGTTGTTCCTCATAGACCATCTGTCTAACCATTGTTCCAGAAGATCCGCTCTCTATCTGATATGCTTCTTTGCTCACTAGATCCCTAGATATTGTCAATCCTGCTGATATATCCTAAAGACAACCTGACCTTTCCTTCTTCTTTATAGCAAACTGCTCTTATGGAGATAAGAGGCTGTCTCAATATTTGTACCTCTAGAGCTTAGCCCCGTTTTAAGCTCTAGCAAATAATTAATAATATTCCTTCCCATTCCACATATTTTAAGCAAAGACTGTTTCATTACTGTCTTTGTAAACCAAGAACCTAGCATATTGCCTGGGAGCTTAGTGCATAGGGTACTGCACATGGAGTCAGAATTTGAGTTTGAATACTGACTCAGATTCTTATTAGCTGAATGACCTTGTATAAGTCAATTAACATCTTTCACTCAACTTGTTTCTTCTTTTCCAAAATGGGGAACTAATAATAAGTATCTCAAAAGGTTACTGTGAGGATCAAATAAAAGAATATGTGAAAAGTTTTATATAGCACTCCACAAATACTTGTCATTCTTAAATGCTTTTTGATTGACTGTAGATTAATTTGTTAAATGCTCCATAGATACTATATTTTGTTATATTTTCACCTTTTCATTTACAATGTCAACTTCAAGATTAACAGAGATATGGATGTGGGTGAGACTTGGGAAAAGAACTACTACCTCAGGAAAAGATATTTAATTTTTACTTTGCATAGATATAATGATATGTGAGAAGGGAAATAAAAGCTCTACTAGTATGTTTAGCTCCAAGTTGTTTTAAAGGTTCCATTTATAGTGTAGGACTTTTTTGTTTTCTTTTAATGTATAAAGCTAGGATAAAACTTTAAAGTTGCACAATATTCATAGGAGTATGATTAGGACAGAGCAATTGGGGCTAATTTAGAGGGGATTGAGTTAGAGGATACTCACAGAATTTACAGAGCTTTAACAGAATATACACTAGCAAGCTTAGCATTCAGTTAGCAAGACTAATTAATCAAATGAGTAAACTATAGATGATATGTTGTATTGAGCGATTCTCAACTAGTAAAAAAATTCCTAATTTGGTATATTTTAACAAGCAACCAACCAATAAAGGGGCTTTCTTCTGTGAATCAAATTTGAAGTGACTTATTTATATTCAATCATTCTTCTGAAAAAATTTCCCTCCCTAAGAAGAAACAAAAATAGAAACCAAAATTTAAAAAAAATGGGACTGGTTTCAGTTTTAAGACAATGCTATATTAAATACAATTTATTGATTTACTTGGTGTTAACCATGTTTACCATTGATTTTTGTGTTTCTGGTTAAGCACAAATTATACTATTGTTAT
Organism: Antechinus flavipes; assembly: GCF_016432865.1. Taxonomy (NCBI): domain Eukaryota; kingdom Metazoa; phylum Chordata; class Mammalia; order Dasyuromorphia; family Dasyuridae; genus Antechinus; species Antechinus flavipes. Next base: position 82,041,439 of record NC_067401.1, on the reverse strand, counting down.
TACTATGTATATTATCATTCACATATTTTATCCCAATGGAATTTTTCTAATTTCTTAGAAGTCATTTGAACTTAATCTGGCATGTAGTAGGCATTCAATAAATGTTTATTGATTGATTGATGCCATTAGTACTTTCCAGATCTTCTTGTATACTTTATACTGTTGTGTGCAAGCCTTTGCAACAACTATATCTCTGAGAGGCAATTTGGAATTGTAAATAGAAATTCAGCTTCAAAGCCAGGAAGACCTGTATTCAAATCTTGATCATGACATTTATTGGCTATTGTGACCCTGTGTCAGCTTCTTAATCTTTCAGTGATCTAGGCAGAGATACCATACCTGCAACCCTAGAGTTGTCTGCAAAACTCCCAAAAACTTAGTTGTCTGCTAAAGCAAATTAAAATGTAATTGGGAAATAGTTAACAAAATAAATAAAAATACAGTAAAATTTAGGTAATATTACATTCAATATGTGGCCCAAAGGGTCCTTTATATATGGAGTAGTGATTCCCATTTCTTTTTTGAGTATGACTGATGTAGGCAAGTAAGACTATAAATTGTAGAGATAGTGCTGATCTGTTAGTAGTAGGGAATTCCATATTCCAAAAAGAAATCAGTATCTCTGTTCTTGTCTTATATATTGGCTATTAACTAGAAATATAGTATATATGTCTGGATGGTTGTTGAAGCATTTCTCTCAGGTGGGTCATAGCCAGTTAGTCAAGAGAAATTTATTAAATGCCTACTATGTGCCAAGAAGTGTGTCAAATACTGACGATACAAAAAGAGACAAAAAGTAGTCCCTGTCCTCACAACAACAACAAAGGGAGACAACAAGCAAACAAATTTGTAAAAACAAGTTCTACACAGGATAAATAGGATATAATTAAGAGAGGGAAATTAGAATTAAGAGGGGTTGGGAACAACTTCAATATAGGAGAAGGGATTTTAATTGAGACTTAAAGCAAATGATAGAAAGGAAACAGGCAGAGATGAGGGAAAAATGTAAATTGTCCAAAGGTGAATCAGATAACAGTTGAGCTAAAAGTAAGCATTGTAGTGGTTTGTGGCTTCCCTATGAATCCACCCTATTATTAGTTTTGATTTGGCTCTCAACTAGATCTTGGTCTTATGATTTCCTGAGACAGATTCAGCTATTCTGGAGTCATAACAAAAGATTGGGGGAGCGGCTCTAATACATATTATTGATTAATTGCTGTTTTCCTGCTGTTTTTATGCCTGAATTGAAGATAAATTCTTTCCAGGTCTTCCTGTGTACTTCTGGTTAAATGGATTTCTTCATACAGCTGTGTGCAAGTCTTTACAACAGATATATATCTGAGAGGCAGTATGATCTAATGAATAGAAATCCAGCTTCAGAGCCAGGAAGACCTGCATTCCAATCGTGATCCTGACATATATTGGTATGAATGAAGAAAGCATGATAGGCACCCAGGCTATTATTCCAGTCTTCCCTGGCACATTCCAATATTCCCTGGCACAATCTTCCTTCCTTCTCATCTTCATTTCCCATCTTATGTTCCTCTCATCTGGAAAGATCAACTCAATTCCATTTCTTCATGCATTTTAACATGAGCATGTAAATCACAGCTTTTCAGTGCCATGGGTTTAGATTCTAGCCCCCAAGCGATGCTGCACAAAGGGCACCTTTTCCAGTTCATTGCTCCCTGAAACACTCTTGTGTAGTTTTCCAGGCGGTCTCCTTTAACGGGCCCTCAAGCACCGCAGGGGTTGCTTGGTTGTTAGTTATGCCTATACACCTTCCCCTTTCTTTGGCCTAGGATCATTCTCATTAATAAGTCTGTTCACAAGAACCTGTTTCTTGAATCAGAGCCTTTAAAATAACACCTACACAATATGCATTTAGTGGCTAGTTAATTATTAAGTTCCTTTGAACTTGAATTATCCAAAATTTCTTGGGGCCTAATGTTTCCTTTTTCTTGTGCTTTCTTCTAAATCCTTTCCATTTTCCTTAAAGAATACAGGAAAGGTATTTAACAGCCAATATCATACTGGTCTGTGGGTGGTACCCAATTGTTAATAAACTTGGGTAGGTGAGAATAGGCAATATGCCAGTTTTATTACCACTTTTTCTTCTTCATTCTCTATACTTCCATCTACAATTAATGTTCTTGGTACTTTTGTTATTTTTAAATGTTAGGGGATCAACCACTGCGGGCCCATTAGGCCTTTATTCTAAACTAGATTGGTAGGGATCTTGCAGTCCTACTCTTAAATGTAGTATGCTGGAACACACAACAAATCTTTTCTTTGTTATTGTTCTATTTCATGATTCGATGAAATTATTAAAATGTCATGATTCCAAGTAATAGAGTATTGAAAATCCTCAAAGATAACAGTCAAGGAATTCTTCAAGTATAAAGAGTATATTGACAAAGGGAGATTATTTATTTTCCTCTTTCCTTTTTTAAATCAGATTTACTAAGGGTTTGTCTATTTTGTTGGTTTTTTCATAGAACCAACTCTTAGTTTTATTAATCATTTCAATAGTTTTTTTACTTTCAATTTTATTGATCTCTCCTTTTATTTTTAGAATTTCAAGTTTAGTGTTTGACTGGGGGTTTTTAATTTGTTCCTTTTCTAGCATTTTTAGTTGCAAACCCAATTCATTGATCTTCTCTTTCTCTATTTTATACAAATAGGCCTCTAGAGATATGAAATTTCCAAAGGGAGATTATTTAAAGGAAAGGACTATCTTTTTTTTTTTTCATTCATTCATTATGTGCTGTGCTTTGTGCTAGACATAAAGGAGATATATAAAAAAAGATGCTATTCCTTCCCACCCCAAGAAATTTAGAATGGATAAAGGGCGATAACACACAATCAGATTCATAATATACACCAGTAGTGTCAAGCTCAAATAGAAATGGATTACTGATGGTCCATATTGACTTCAAAAAAATCACAAAGTAATATTATCTATATTGTATTATAATTTTATTTATTTTGTCAAATGTTTCCCAGTTTACAGTTTAATCTGGTTTAATTGGACATACATAAATAACTATGATTCAAATTAGAATGTAAGTGCACCAAAAAAGAACAGATTGCCATGAGTTCAGGGGAGGTATAGTCTATTATCTGTTGATAATGAATATCATAGAATAATAGATTAAAAGTTAGACGGATTCTTAGAGATAATTGAGCCCAATACATCTCCCCTCTTCCCCATCCCTCATTTTATAGATGAGGAAACTGAGACTCAGAAGGATTGCTCAAGGTTATATAAGCTAGTGATGTTTGTTACACAGAACTAAACACAATTCTTCCTTATTCCAAAACTAGCATACTATCTGCTATGCAAAGCTACCTTTCATATCAGGTTATCAAGAAAGACTTTAGGGGAGAGTTGGGCTTTGAAGGTTCAGTAGGATTTTAAAAGATAGAAGGCCATTCTATTTGTGGGAAACAGTATGAACAAAGGTATAGGGGTCTCAAACTCAAATACAAGTAGATTTCCTAAGGCAGCATTGACTTGAAAAAAAGACAAATTAACATCATTTGTGTTATATTATTATTTTTTAATTAAATATTTTCCAGTTATATTTTAATCTGGTTCAGACTGCAGAGCAAGAAAGTATGGGATATTATCATAATTTGTGACTCTGGATATCTTCTTATAAAATAAAAGCTTAAAGGCAAGAACTGTTTTATTTTTGTCTTTATATGAGCGAGCATCAGATATACTATACGTGCTTGATAAATGTCTGTTGATTGATTGATAGAATGCCTTTGAGAAACAACTTAGTAATGTGACTTAGTAGTGAGGCAGGGTTCCTGAGGAAAAAGAGTGTGAAATATGTCTTGTGGGATAGATTGGGGCCAGATTGTCAAAGGTCAGATTGTTAAAATTCTTGCATACCAAGCTAACAAGTATGAATTTTATTTGGTAGGCAATGGAAAGCCATAAAATTTTGGATTAGTGGAGTATTATGATTAGAGTTGTGCATTAAGAAGATTAATCTGGGCTCAGCATGAAGGATGAATCAGAGTAGGAAGAGAATGTATACACTGAGTCTGATTAGAAGGCTTTTGCAATAGTGTAGTTTAGAAGTAATGAGAGCTTAAACTAGGGTGTTGGCTCTGGAAATTATAAAGGAATGAGTTGATGTAAAAGATATTTTAGAGATAAAACTGATAGGACTTGGCAACTAATCGGATGTGGGGGATGAAGGAAGGAGGGTTAAAATTTAATTCCAAGAATGTAATCATGTGTAACTACAATAGGGGTGCCATATACAGAAACAGGAAAATAAAAAGATTAAAGATTTAACTTTAGATATCTAGTTCATATCCATTTTACTATAGAAGAAATTGGGGTGTGGAGAGAAAATTTCTTTCTTAAGGTCACACACACAGCTGGGATTCAAACCCAGGACCTCTGGTTTTATTTCTAGATCTCATTTCATTATTTCATCCTTGAATAACTTTAGGTAGCACTTGCTTCTTGACAGTATTCCTCACCTGCTATTTGGGAAAAAAGTTTATTCAGCAGACATTTACTAGGTACCTGCTAGATATTAAAAAAAAAAAAGTTAAATCACTCACACTTGAAAAATGAAGTATGAAAAATTCATTTTGCCCAGAGTATGCAAGCAGCTGGATAGGCAGTCAGTATTGTATTGTTCTATCAGAATGTGTCTTGAGCAGATAATGCACATGATAAAGAAGTAGGCTCAGCATTGTTAGATCAGATTTCATTTGACAATTTGTACAGAAATTTCTGTAACCCTAAACTGTCAATTCCACAAAAGCCCAATTAATTTCAATATTCTTCAGATGATATTTATTATGTGGCTTCCCAAATCACTGAATGCCAAAATTTTTGCAGAATTAAAACAAATAACCAGAAGGACAATGGAAAAAGACATGGTAAGTGTATGTACCCTCCAACTTATTATAATGATGAATTTCTCCTGAGAAATAGTGTAAAAGATATAATTGATGACATGTACAATGAAAAATGGTAGTCCAGCAATAATGAGAGCTAACAGATGTTACTGACCTCAGAACAAGAGGAAGGTAAATACAGAATATAAAGTAAAGATAAATAACACAAGATCCATGTCCTGAAGGATCTTAAATCTAATAGGAGCAGATAAAGCATGTATGCAGGTAAATATAACAAAAAATTAGGATAAGTACATAATAGAAGTAAGGTGTGTTTGTTATAAGACCAGATGTTTACAGGGGAATATAGAGGAATGTCTTTCTCTTTTTTGCAAATGAAAAGAAATGCTTAATTTGCTTGAGTAGTGTAAATGTTAATGGGTAACATTTCAAATTTTGCAAAGAGGCAGAACCATAATTTTCAGCCTTTTTAAAAAAAAAAAAAAACCCTCATAGAGCAGCCATGCCAGTGACCAGCCCCTGACCTAAGGGTTCATTCAAACATTACTGTCTTTTGAATACTTTGCTAATAATGGGTCCTCAGTATTTATTTGATGAATGAACTCTCGGTTTTTGAAGTCTTCATATTGTCATTAAGTTATTAAAGAATAGAAAGGAAGGATGCAAGTTCTCACACCTTTATTTAGTAAGAACCCTATTTATCCAAGGACAAATAAATGGGGTTTTATGTTTGTTGCTTACACTTGTACTTCCATCACTATTTTTTGCTCTAAAAGTGAGACAAAAGAGTATTCAAGAAGTATTCAGCTTCTAACATTCACTAACCATGTGACTTTGGGCAAGTTTTTAAACCTGTTTACCTCAGTTTCCTCAACTGTAAAATGGGGCTAATAAAGGCATCTACTTTTCTAGATTATGAAGATGAACTGAGATAGGTATTTGTAAAGCCTCGAATATAGTAGGCACTATACAAATGCATATTCTGACCTTTTTGTAATAGTAATTAAGCGTTCAAGAAATTATAAATATTTTGGGGAGAACTGAGGGGTTCGGATGGTAAGGGGTGAGAGTAGGAGAGGGGGGGCCCGGTCAAGGACCCGGTGCTGTTGCTGCAGTTGGGGCGGTCCTTGCAGATCTACAAGGCAGGTGGTATCACCGCGGGAAGAGGGTACTTAGTGTGACGACCCCCAAAAAGCAGCTGCTGGCAAACTGGGGGCGACGGGAAAAGATCCCGACTAGCGTCGACTCAGAACGCCCGGCAGGCGTCCACTGCGGCGCCCAGGTCTTGCAGCAACTTCTGCAGCCCGTGCTTGGGAGCCCTCTGCAAGCCCGAGGGGCCGGCCTTGGCTCACCCATCCTCCAGCCGCCTAACCTCCTCCGAGGTCTCCCCCCACCAAGTCCTCCCGTATCCCTGCATTCCGCGCTGTAACTGCCGCAGCATCACCGAGCTGCCTTCTTTCCCCCCTCCCTCCGTCCCCAACCCAATCCGATTCCTCAGCCCCCTCCTTCCCCGCCACCTCGCGCACCCGTCGCTCTCCGTGCCCTCTGCTCCGCAGCGGCGCGTGCCCAGAGCTCCGTCGGCCCGCGCGCTCGTGGGCTTCGAACGGACTCGAGGCGAGCGGGGAGGTGTGTGTGGGGGGAGGGTGGAGTGGGAAAGGGCGGGGGGCGGGGGTGTGTGTGGTGGCTGCCGCCATGTTGGCTCTGGACTCCTCCGCGCCCACCGCTGTCGGTGTGTGGTGCTGACTGGGAAGGAGGAGAAGGAGGAAAAGGAGAAACCCGAGCGGAGCGAGCCTAGGAGAAGGGGCGCGAGCGCGAGAGGAGGAGGAAAGGAAGGGAGTGGTCGGGAGCGAGCTCGCGCGGTGGCGGCGGCGGCGGCGCCTCAGCCTTAGCTCCCCGCCCCCCTCCTCACAGCAGTAGCGGCGGCGGCAGTCGGAGCAGCAGCAGCGGCGACGGCCTCAATCTCTCCTCCCTTCTTCCTCCTCCTTCTCCTCCTCCTCCTTCTCCTCCCCCCTCCTCCTCTTCCTCCTCCTCCTTTTCCTTCTCCGCTCGAGCCACCTCCCTCCCCAGAGAAAGATGCCCTTAACTCTGGGGCGTGAAGAAGGGAGAAAAGCTGCCTCCGGAGCCGCCGCCTCGGTACTCTGAATTCAAAAAAGCCCCCAGCCTTCCCCGCCTCGCTCCCTTCCTTCCGTCCATCTGTCCCTCCGTCTGTCCGCGCGTCAGTCGGGGGCCTTGGCAGCCTCGGAAACGGCACCGAGAGGACGACGAGGAGGACGAAGAAGGGGAGGCGGTGGCCGTGGCCGGCGGTATCGGGGGGGAGCCCAAAGAGCCAGGACCACGACCTCGGCGGCCTTGCGGACACTCAGACAGACAGCCGGCCTGACTGACAACCATGGAGGGGGTTTGTCAGTGGGGTTAGTCAGCCCCGTACCGTGGGAGCCGGGGGTGGATCGATCGCCACCCCCCTCCCTCTTCGCTCTCCTTCTTGCTCCCACCGCCCCCGAGGAGAAGTGGGGGCAGAAAAATGAAGAGTTTTATTGGGAACCTCACAGAAATAGGAATGACTGCAAAGCCTTAGGGGGGGCGGAGAGACGACTTTGGGAGGAAAAAGACTCGGCTGTACTCTGTGCAGGGGCTGCTCTGGAGACCTCTACCCCAGCCTCCCACCTTCGCCCCTGAAGAAATTGGCCACCGATGCATTATTCAAGTATTGTTGGGGGGAATTTACAGCAGGACTTGGGGTTTCCCCTCCTGGTTACACATTTTGTTTTCTTCCTACTTTTTTCAGTCCACCCTCCAAGAAGTGAATTGCTGATGCAAATCGGGCTTTATTCTTTAATGATGCAACGGGATTAATTTCAGGATTATGTTGCATGAGTTGAATTTTGAATGAAGGAGATTTTTTAAAAAATGTGTTGGCTATTTGGTTGTTTACTTTGAATTATAATAATTATTTTGTTATTTAAATATAAAATTATATATATTCCCCTCCCCCAAATGCAGTAAAAAAAATATATTTTTGGGGGGAGGGAGGCAACTTCCCCATTAAAAAATGTGTATGACAAATTGAACAGGCTTCAACAAAGTGAGGTTGTCACGGTCTTGGATTTTTAATTCAGCACCAGGACTGCACTGATAGTCGTTTAAATCACTACTGGTTTCTTTAAAAGAAAAACACGCGAACAAAAACCCAACAACCATATGATTAAAAGTTAGGTTCCAGTCATAAAAATAGTACTAGTAATTGAAAGGACGACCAACACAAATTGAAGCAACCATGTCTGGAGAGGTGCGTTTGAGGCAGCTGGAGCAGTTTATTTTGGATGGTCCAGCTCAGACCAATGGGCAGTGCTTCAGTGTGGAGACATTGCTGGATATACTCATCTGCCTTTATGATGAATGTAATAATTCCCCTCTGAGAAGAGAGAAAAATATTGTTGAGTATCTTGAATGGGGTAAGTTTGCATGAATTTCTTTTATTTTTGTGAGAGTGTGTGTGGGAAATGGTTATAAAGTTTTCCTGAATATGTTGTCTTCTCTGTAATTTTCAGGCAAATGTATTTTATTCTTGGATTAAACTAGTAACTTAGTTTTCAAGGTTGAAAATTTCTGGTTTGTTAAATTGTTTTTCAGGTGTGATTCAATGCAACTAAATTGTCTTAATTTTAAGGCCTAGTTCATGTAGAGTTTACATTTCCAGGTCAGCAGGAAGAGATGATGGATGAATTCTCTGAAGGCAAAAAATAACTCTTGTCCCTAAGGCCTTTGGTACATATTTCAATGAAGTTTATCATAGGTATGAAATAAAAAAGGACTGAAAGCAGTTGAAAAAAAAAAATCTAGTTACCTGCTATGTTTCAAATCATTGTAAAATTGAATTTAAAATGATTTTAATCTTTGTATAATAGAGTACTTAAAATGAATAATGGGGGGAGTATTTATATTTTTAAAAAAACTCATTTTGATTAACCTATCAACATATTTTTTTAGAATTCTGTAATTGAAATTGGGAAGGGATACTTGGAAGCATCATCTTGATTGAACTGGTTATGAGAGTCTTTATTCCTCTAAATATAGCAGTAACTAAGAAGATATTTTGATGGAGGATATGAGCTAGTGTTTCATGTGCATTTTGTGCAATAAAACATCACCTCATTTTGATCAAATGTCCTTTTTAAGTACTGGTCTCCACATTAAAAATATTTTTTCCTATCTAGAAAATAAATTGTTCTTAAGTTATAATAAGCTACATTTAAAGAGTGTTATTAAAAAAAAAAACAAACCCATTCATCATCTAGTTTTTTAAAGGTACTTTAGCATATAAAGAACACTGGAGGAAAAACATGTTTTTCCATATTTTTAGAATACTGGTAGTTTTGTAATTGGTATTTAATTAGTAAAAGACACTTTATATATGAAGATTTAATTTCTAACAAATTTGCAAATTTGAAATATTCTTAGTAATTATTGGTTTTCTAGCTAAACATTTGAAGTACGCTTGCATTTAATTAATATTTTTTCTAATTGTTTGGAAACAACCAACAATGAAATATGTTAAATATAGAAATATGTGAAGGGTGATGATTCTTTATTAATTGACATCTCAAGATTGACATCACTTGGTAACTTTATATAGACTTTCTTAGTTGTCTTTTTAAATGAGTATTTTACAAATCTAGTAACTTAAGACATTTCTAGTTTTTCTTTTTTATTTTGCTTAGGTTTAATTAAAGAGATTGAAGCTTGGATTAGAAAATGACATGAGAAAGAAATGAAAAAATAAGTAGGTATCATTGTAGAGTGAAAAGTCATATCTGAAGAGGTAGTCTTTGAGCTTCATAAGGTGATTCTGAAACTTTCCCTTGTGATTTTGAGCAAATCATATATTACCAGTATCTCCCCCTTCCCATCTGCAAAATGGAAAAAAATTAATATGTCAAAGATTTTTTAAAGCTGCAATTAAAACAAATTTAAGGAATTCATTTTAGTTTCGTTATTATCTATTACCTTATGATGATTAAAGTTCATATTCTATTTTAAATGTTTGAATATTAATGGTGGCAAATCACATGACTTTGGATCATGCTGTGCTGTATTTTAGAAGAATTTTAATAGGTTTTCTGTTAAATATAGTTGATTTTATTTCACTTATATGTACAATGGAATCATATTCAAAAGAAAAGTCATGTAATTAAAATTTTTTCTAGTAAACACTAGTGTTCAGAAAGTTGATAATTTTTAAACTATAAAATGATCTTCAGTAGTGATTCTTTCCTAAAATCCCAGTCTCTTTGATAGTGTAGAAATTGATATTTTCTTTAAATCCTTGTGGTGAGCTTTTCCATATTTTGGAAGAAATGGCCAGAATTATCAGGGAAATTTTCTTATTAAAGCTCCTTTCTTAGGCTTCGTAGTATTTCCTGAATATTAAATAAGAGGGAATTTGTGTTGTACACTTAAAAGTTGTAAAAGGAGGTCATGGGGCGAGTTACTCATAGTGGTGAAAGAAGGCTTAAAATGTAGCATTGTTACTGTATTATATATTAGTTATTTAAGAAGTTTGGAGTTTTGACATGATTGCTTTTCTGTTCCTGTTGATTGATTGATTTTGTAAATTATGTAGATTTTTGGTGACTAATAATAGCTAAGTCAGCAAGCATTTATTGAAACCTTTCTACACCATAGGCATTGTGCTAAGTGCTGGGGCACTGAAAACATTTTCTAAATTGGGAATTGTCCAGAAGTTAGGATATGTGTGTATATGTAAATGTTTGTCTGTCTCGCTCTCTCTCTCTATAGAAACATCCACCATGAGAAAGACTAGATGCTTAAATTAAAATGACGGATAGTAAAGCATTTTAAAAATGCCCTTCTTTATTCATTATTTGCTTTAATTTTTTTTGTATTTTCAAAGGATGCTATAAAGGAAATGTGTTGTTTTAAACTATGCCACACAGCACAAATAGCTAGCATGTAATGCAAAGCTATTGGTTATATGGGATGATAAAACAGCCTAACTTCAGATAGATCTTGTATTTTTATACAGTTGATAGTACTACATACTATGACATTGAAGAAACTAGATTATAAGTGAAAATAAGAGAGCCCTTAAAAGAGGAAGGATGATCAATATTTTGGCTCTCAGGTGCTGTTTGGATAACACATTGGAATAGTGCAGCTTTGGAATCAGAAGATAGAGGTTCCAATTTTGCTTCTGACGCCTACTGGTCTTTCTGACCTTGGGTGACTCATTTAATCTCACTTAGACTCTTTCATTATCTATAAGAAGTGATTGAACTAGATGACTTCTCTATATCTATACTTTTGTTTTACAACAATTGTTATGTCAGTATATTGATTATAGCAACTGGAACTGCTTGTGAAAGAGTAGAGTACTGCAAATACTGTATAATGTTTCTCCTTAAATATTTAACACTGGTGTTGTTGATGACCTCAAGGAGGAAGCAGTCTAGAAGAATAGAGGATTAACAAATGAGAAGTGTATCTAGAAGTAGAAGTAGTACAAGGGCATAAATCACCCTTTATTTAAACTGATTTGTTTTCATTTTAAGGAGCTGAAATTTAATGTTAGACTTGCTGCCTAGTCTGTTTGAGTTTTGGTTTATACAAAATTCCTAAGAATATATATTAATTATAATTGTAGAAAAAGAAACAATTTTTACACTGTAAACTAAGTTCTTTAAAGATGATATTGCTTATTAATCTATGAATTTAGCATTTAAAAGTAGGAAGTGGGAATTTTGGGAAATTCTTTACAATTATCCTACTATAAGTGATCATATTAATATTTGAGGAAACAAACATGTAAAACTATAGCTCTTTTTTATATCTGTAGCCTTGATATTTTAAAAAAACATGTAATTTTCAAAGCAACAGCAATGTTCACAATTGATCTAATTATTCTTTTTATATTAATAATAAATATGGAATGCAAACATATGATGGAGGATGCTATTTTTTTGTTTTCAAATTTTTCCTTTTATTGCAATATGTTTAAAATTTATATCCAGCTTTTAATGGTGAGTGAATTAAGTGGGGAGTAATGATCTTGATTGAAAGCATCTGTATCTTTTAGTATATGTTATATTTCACTTCTCCTGTCCTAATCATTTTTAATATTTTTTGCGCAGACTTTACTAATGATTCCAGAGTTTTCAATTGATAATGGAATAACATGGAGAATTTATTTTCATTTAACTTTTCAGTTAAGATTGTTTTAACTCACTTCTGGCTTTCTTTTCAACAACGTCTTCCCAGTTCTCATCTCTTTTATGATAAGGAGGAAAACATATCTCTAGTTAAATACATATTTAAGAAAAAAAATCAGTTTCCCTATTTCTGTTGAAGACATTCAGTTTTTGTCAAATGTAATTCAATTATTAAATTTTGTGATTTCAGTGACAGCATCTCTTGGTATCTGGTCTCTTTTCTCTACCTAGTACTAGTTCTAGTTCAGGTCTTCAGCACCTCTTCTGTGGACTGCTGCTTCCAGTTTCTTCTCTATCCAATCCATCCAGCTCAAAGCTGCCAAACTTATTCCAGTAGATGTCAAGTTTAGGGGGAAAAAAACCCTCAAATCCTTGGTGACTCCTCAATGTTTCTGCGATATGAAGACTTACCCCTTCATTTAAATCTCTCCACAATCTGACTTCCATCTACCATAACAACTTTATTTACTACTTCTCTCATGAACTACATTTTAGTCAAGTGAGAGTACTTAAATTCAAAATTCTTTTTCCTGACTCCATGAATTGATGATTCAAATCATCTTTCATGTTTGAAAAGTCCTTCCTCCTCATCTTCACCTCACAGAATCATTATCTTTCATACTTTTGTATTGTACTTATGTAGTGTGGGTGAACTGGGACCATTCCTTGTACTCTTGGGGAAACCTATTAACTCCCATTTGTGAGCTACTTGTTTGCATTGTAAAATGATTAAGTGTACCCTTAAATCTAATTGGCTATTGAGCAGGAAGAGTCCTGGGGTTATGCAAAAGCAAGTTGCTGGACTTTGGAGGTTTTCTTTCTTTCTGACTGACTTCTTCTTTCTGACTATTAAATTTAGGGATTATTTAATGCTGACTCAAAAAGTCTTGTGGGAAAGGGAGTGGATGCTGTTCACCCAAACTTCATATGGCCCTGAATACCATGGCTGTTTGCCGTGTGAGTGTGTGTGTGTGTGTGTGTGTTGTGTGTGTGTATTTCCCTTATCTTAGGTGCACAAGCATCCCATGTAGATGTGTCCATGATTCATAGTAATCTTAAAAGTTTTGAAACTAGCCCTTTTTGACTCCAGATTCAGTCTACATTCCACCTTAACACACTGCCTCACTCATCAAAATATGATGATATTTTTAGCCTTAAAATGCTCATTTGAACAGACTCATAACACTGCAGTTTTGGAAAAGATCATTTTTATTCAACTTCCTCAATTTACAGATGAGAAAACTGACCCCTAAAGTAAAATAGGATGTTAGTGGCTGACTTGGAACTTAAATACTAAGTATTCTCATTTGTAGTGGATGGGGGCTGTGAAGTCACTAATATGAGACACCATATGTTTTGAAGAAAAAATTGGAGAATAGAACTAGAGAGGATAGAACTTTAAAAAGATACTTAATTGGTCTTGCTAAGAGACATAGATGATCTAAATGAATCTTGATATTTGTTTCTTTAAAAAATGTCTTTCAATCAGCATCATTATGTTTTTTTAAAAATCAAAATAAGTCTTCAAGAAGTGAATAATACCAGTTTAAAAAGTTTTACAATGCACCTGAATGAGATCAGTCATTTGCAATCATTTAGCAATAAAAATTTTATTTTTAATTTTTTTATCTGAAAAACAGTATTCTTGTAAGTAATTTTGCTTTGTTTGTAGCATTACAGCTTAATTAGGTTTACTTTTAGTTACCATGGATAGAATTCACATTTGGCATACTTTTGAATTTTTCTGTTAAATCTTCCACATCCAAACTTTTGAATATTTTCTTATGCAACTTAGTAACTTTCTTTTGCATTTAAGAAGAGAGATTTGTTGGTTTATAAAAAGTTTCAAATTCTCTTAAAAGAGGATGTGACCTTTTGAGTAAATTAATGTGGCTAATTAATGTGTGTGTGTGTGTGTGTGTGTGTGTGTGTGTGTGTGTGTGTAAAATAAATTTGTATTGGATCTTTACCATAGTTTCCTCCTGCTAGAGAGACATATTGTATCACAAATATTTTTTTTAAAAGGAGAGAAAAAGAGCAAAACTGATTAATACATCAGAAAGTCTGAAAATACCTGCAGTATTATTATTGTTTATCCTTTGTTCTTGAAGAGTTCAGTGACATCAGGAAGCTGATGTCTTGACTTGCAAGTCATTTGGATTTAAGTAATTAAGACAGAGCTGTGCAAAGTTACCAGTTTCAGTCTGTCCTCCAGAGCCATTAGAATCCATAGCAAGATGTAAATCAAGACTACTGGCCATGGCCCTGGATGAAGTGGGAGACCTGCATCTAAGTTAAGATCTTTCCCAGGTCTCAGTTTGTCTGAGGCAATACCCATTCAATAATTAAAGATTAGGTAAGAATTGAGGCAAAAGATGTCTTAGTTTGCCTTTTTAAAAAAATCATTCTGGAGGAGAAGGCCTTTATGGTTTCTTACCAGAATATAAACATATACTACACTATTGGATCTTCCAATTCTATACAGGATGGAGTGGGAGGAAATCTCATCTTTGCTTTGGAGTTATGTTTATTTGTAATTTTCTAACATTTGCTGTTGATTGTATTGTGGTGGTACTTTCCATTTACATTGTTTTGTATAGTTTTCTTGTATAGTTTCCCCTTGAGGTATATCAATGTAATAGTGGAATCCCAGGATCATGGGGTTGAATATATTAGTCTCTTTATTTGCAGAATTACAATTTGTTTTCCTAAATAGTTGAACGGTTCATAGCTTCACCAACAGTGTACTAGTGTATCTATCTTTCCCCAACCATTCCAATTTAATATTTCTTAAATTTAAATTTATTACTAAAAACAGAAGGCAAATACTTTCATATAAAGGGATAAGAACTAGACACATTCTTATATGCCACAACAAATTGTAGAAACTATATTTTGTTAATTGCTTGATGCTAAAAGTATCAAAATGCATTGAGTGAAGTAATATAAACTTTGTATTTCCAATCAGTATACGTTGCTACACTAATTTATATATTCATTCAACAACATTTAACATAAAGGTAGAAACAACACTTGTGTTAAAATCCTGGCTTAGACATTTATCAGCCGTGTATCTCAGGAAGAAATTATTTAATTTCTTTGAGCTTTAGTTTTCACAACTGCAGAATATTGTGTAATAGTTGTGCCATCCATCTCACAGATTTGTTTTTAAGGAAAATACCTTATAATTATACCTAAGGTGAGATATGTATGTAAGGCGTTCGTTTAAAAAATTTCTAGAGTGTAATAGAAAATTTGATTTAGAACCTGGAAGTCTTGAATTCAGATCTTCCATTTAGGCCCTTATTGGCTGTGTCACCTCACACAAACTATTTAAGTTTCTGACTTTCTCAGTTTCAATATTTGTAAAATGAGAATAATAATAGTACTTCCCAGACTTATGATAAACTGAGATAATATATGTGAATCACTTTTCAGACAGAACTACGTTATGCACTGGGTAAGATAAGATGCAATGATAAATAAGCTCCCAGAGGGCAGAACTAGCAATAGATGAATGCTGTCAAGACAGCAATTTGGAAAAATTTCCTAGAAACTAAGGCTATTCAGAAGTGAAATGGGACTGTCTTGAAAGCATAAATGATGATCACTTTTGTTGAATATGTGCTGGCTGGGAATTTTTGTCCAGAAATGATTTGACTTAGACTCTTATTCTGAGATTCTGTGATTACTAGATGAGACAATTTTTTTCCCTTTAAGGAACTTGTTAATCTTTTTTTTCCCCATAGAATCTATCACAGAATCTCATACTAAGTTGACAGTAAGAGTCAATGAATAACTTTGTTGTCATTAATTACTACAAAGACTAGTTATGCAGTATGGTATTATATTACTTTATATTGTATCCTTTATATTGTATCATGTTATCTCTCTTTTTAAGAAAGTAGCAGCTGATATTTACAATAGAAAACATGATAAAATTTGCAAAGCATTTTACTCCCTAGACAATTCCTTCCTTTGGGTCTATTTTGATTGGTGAGAATCTTACGTGGCCAAGTTATGTGGCTCAAACTTGGCAACTTATTATATATGAAGGTCAGAATGATGTGTGGAGATGATTACAGGGATATGAACCTAGGTGATTGGAAAGACAAAAGAAAGAAAAGAAAGAAGATGGAGGATGAAATTGTTTTTGGAAAAATTCAGTTTCAGATGTCTATGGTAAATCTAAGCAGAGATGTCTAACACTTTTGTGTTATTTTGTGATATTCTTAGGAAACAGGTGAAATATGCAGATCTGGAAATCATCTGATTGTAGTTGAATCCTGTAAGCTGATGAATTCTCCTATAGGGAATCAGTTAGTCCACAGTCATTCTATAAGCATTTATTAAGCACTTTTTGTGAGAATATGAATACTAATAGAAAGAAACTATATTTGTCTCCAAGAAGCTTTGGTTCAAATGAATTAAGATACCATGTAAAAGGGAGCTGTGGGGAGAAGGGAAGATGTTAATGTTAGAGAGAGTCCTGTGAAAATGAGTCAGTGGTAAACCTGGGAAAAAGCAATGAAGATTTGGTTGGTTAGCCTGGGCTTTCCTCCTCAAATTGGACATTTAGGGAAGAGTTATCCACTCAGAAAGTGGCACAGGACTGCCTAGCATGGGTGCTCTCATCAGAGAAGATGCTGTGCTCTATAAGCAAAGTAGAATTGAATTAGTCCAAAGAAAATGGGAAATATGCACAATTAGAAAAGCTACTCCAAATGTTCATATGGACTTTTTGTGTTCTACTTATGGCAGGTCATTCTGAGCTCATATTGATCTGATCAGCCACAGTTACACAGTAACTCAACTCTAACATAATGATGTCATTTTGGTCCTCTTTAAAAAAGGATCAACAAAAACAAGCCACTCAGGAAGTAAGTCCTCTGGGCAGAAGGTACTTCCAGTGTAAGAAATAGGTCTGGAGTGGAGTGAACTTCTAGGGTAAAGAAGTTTCTTTGGTATGGTAGAGTCTTGTTAAAAATGAAACAAGAATTCATCCTGATAATTGTTTAATTGGAGGCAGAGAAGAGAGGATGGCCCAGGATAGTGCCCTGTACAAGATGTAGAAGTGGGAAATGAATGATAATAAATAGTGGAATGGCTAGATTAGTAGGAGAATAGAGAACAATATCATGAAGATGAGAAGAATGGTCAGTATTGTTTTAAGAAAAAAAATCATTAGAGTTGTTAAGGATGACAACTGAGAAAAAACATTCACTTACAATGATCTGCGGCATGAGGAAATCATAATAGCATCCACAAACAGAAATATTCAGAAGACTTCAACATCCCTTGGCACTTGTTGCATTTAGGGTTTATCTGGAAGAATTAGATGTTGACTACTTTTCTAACAAGTGATACTGACAAGCACATTTCCTTATTTTTAGTCTTCACTTAATATTAATTCTCAGAAGATCAGTGAACAGATTTACTTCTCTGATTGTATTTATCAAGAAAATCTTTAAAAATCTGATGTGAACTTAACATATACCAAAGGACAATGATTAACTGTATAGTAGTGGGAGCAGTTAGGTGGAAAAGTGAATAGAGTGCTGGGCCTGGAGTTCAGAAGATCTCAGTTCAACTAGCCTCAAATTCTGACTACCTTTATGACACTGTAAAAGTCTTTTTGCTTCAAAGTCCTTAACTTTAAAAGAGAGTAGGACAGCTAGGTGGCTCAGTGGATAGAGTGTTGAACCTGAAAGGAAGAGCTAAGTTCAGATCCTGCATTAGACACTTATTAGCTGTGTGACCCTGGAGAAGTCACTTAATTCTGTTTACCTCAGTTTCCTCATCTGTAAAATGAGCTGGAGAAGGAAATGAAAAACCATTGTATGTCAGCAGTGGCTGTTGTTTGGAAAAAGATCAGTTTACATCCCAGTCCTAAAGAAGAGCAATGCTAAGGAACATTCAAATTACCAAACAGTTGAGCTCATTTCACTCACCAGCAAGATTATGCTCAAGATTCTATCTCCAAGCTAAGCCTCAGCAATATGTGAACCAAGAATTACTAGAAAAGTAGGCTAACCTTTGAAGAGGCAGAAGAATAAAAAACTAAGTTGCCAGATATGCTAGATTATGGGGAAAGCAAACATATACTTATGCTTCATGGATGACACTAAACTTTTGATTGTGTGGATCACACTAAAATGTGCTAAGTTCTCAAAGAAATGAAAGTATCAGATCATCTTGTCACCTGATCTTGGCAACTGGTCCCATCACTTCCTGGCAAATAGAGAAAGAAGAAATTGAAGCAGTATCAGATTTTGTATTCTTGGACTCAAAGATCACTATAGATGGTGGCTTGTAGCCATAAATTTTTTTCTTTTATTTTATAATACATATGTATTGAATGAAAGAGGCAAACTTAGGCCATAATGGAGTTACAGCCTTGGCCCACAGGCCCACCAAAAAACCACCAAAATACAAAACTGTCAAACTAGTAGAAAAAAGACTGAATTTGGTGGCAGAAGACCAGAGTTCAACTCTCAACTCCACTATTTATTTACTACCTGCAACCTTATAAACAAGTCTGCTTTTCTGCCTTATTTCCTGATTAGTAAAATTCTATGATCTCTTCAACTTTAAATTCTGTGATCCTTTTCCTTGAAAAACAAAACTATACAGGTCTATAAGTCTGTCCTAGTCACACCCACCAGTCACCTTGGCCCTCCTAACTAGTCCTGATAACCCTTAAGTGAGGTCATCCAAGAAGCCTTAGTTCTGAACAGACCTTGTCAGGACCTCTTGCAGAATCCTTACTCTTGCAAGGAATCCTTACTCTTGAGTTTGATTTATTCTAGGCTCAATGCCTGACTTAACTCTAAGATACTAGTCTGTAATGTCTGCACTAGCTTTTTGAAGACCAAGGCCTTGGTCTTTAGGGGAGAAATGATGAAGGCAAGAGAGCCACCACTCTCTTGTCAGAGGCTGGTCACAGATGGAGTGTTTGTGACTGAGAGTCTCTCTCTGTTCCCAGTCCTCTCAGCCTTTAAATACTTCAATACGATTACATCACTACAACAACTGAGCATATTCAACTGTCCATTACATCACATCATCATGTCACTCTAAGAATATGCCAACTAGAGTGGTAACATAGAACCATTATGCCATCAGTCACTCTGAGTAGGTGCTTAACTATAAGCATCCTGCTGTCCTTGATTCAAGTATACCTTTCCAGAGTTATGGCCCTCTACATCTCCTGCTTTCTTTTGTTTTAGAACACAGGTGGTCACACCTTCCCTGACTTCTCAGGAAGGGAGGTGAGAACACCAAAGGGAAATGGGGAGTCAAACCAGATATTGTTAGCAGGTTTCCTCTGGGTTGAAAGGTCTTACTTGAAACAGGTATACATAAATCCATCAGCATGTGAGATATTACACAAGCACATAGTAATATAACACAGGCAAGTAGTGACGTAACAAACAACATGAATCAATATGAGGTTTTATATATGTTCAGAAGTCCTAGAAGAAGGGTATATAAATAACAGTCACACACACATACACCTCCTTCAGCAGCCACGAGATAGTCCAAAATCAATCTATTGTCCCCTTACTTCACAAGTCAGGGAATCCAGTGATTGCTGCTGGTT
This sequence comes from Antechinus flavipes, assembly GCF_016432865.1. Classification (NCBI taxonomy): domain Eukaryota; kingdom Metazoa; phylum Chordata; class Mammalia; order Dasyuromorphia; family Dasyuridae; genus Antechinus; species Antechinus flavipes. Next base: position 82,021,717 of record NC_067401.1, on the reverse strand, counting down.
TTGAAGTCCTACAACAGTTTCATCATGTCTCAGGGAATCCAATGATTCCTGCTGGTTTGAAGTCCTGTAGTAGTCTCATTAACAATTTTTGATGTTCATGAATCAATTGCCATAACTTCCATGCTCTTTCAGTGGTGGGCACAGTCAGTGATGGAACCACCCAGTGTTTCTTGGGTCTTCTCCTTCATTTCAAGGGTCTTCTCTGCCTCTCATCTATGGACAAGGCAAATATAGCTTGTTGGCACCCATCTGATTGCTTCTCCATCTATAGAGATATAAGCAAACCCCCTCCCCCAAGCAGTTAACCTATTTGGTTCCTTGCATTCACTACTTTCTGGATCTCTCCACATCATCTGGCAATTATCTAAAGATAGTGGAGCTGCTTGCACTGGACACTGCCCTTCCAGTGGGTTATAAAACCTGTCTGCTGGAGCCATATATCTTTATCAAAAATAAAAAAAAAAATTAATAGTATAAAGAGTTAAATTTAGAAGTTCTCTAGGGTTACCTATGGCTCCCCCTTTCTTTTGTTTTTGGAGGAATGTCTTGATGTCTCTATTTCTCCTCTCTACTATTGCCTGTCCTTGAGGATTAAAAGGTATGCCAGTGGTGCATAAAATCTGATACTTGTGCACAAAAGTGTGCAAAATGCTTAGAAGTAGATGCAAGTCCATTATTTGTTTTTATTGCTTTTTTTTTTTATTGCAAAAGCTTGTATAAGGAATTCCGTGACCACTCGGGCTGTCTCTTTTGCTGCTGGTATTGCAAAAGTAAATCCTGAAAAGGTAGCTACTACAACATGGATAAAAGACAGACGACCAAAAGATTTATAATGGGTCACATTCATTTGCCAAATTTCATTAGTTCTGAAACCACAAGGGTTCTTCCCTGGAGGGAGTGTAGGAGCATGGAAAGGAAGGCAAGCTATACAGGCTTTCACTATGCTCTTAGTTTTCTCTTTTGTTATCTCAAATTGCAAACATAAAGCTCAAGCAGCTTGATGATATTTAGAATGAGATTCTTGGGCTGCCTGAAATAAAGGTGTATTGGCTAACATGGTTAGAAGGCTATCTTCTAAATAGGATCTGGAAGTCCATTATGAGAATAGACATGCAAGAAATAAATCTTACCTGGATGCTTTCTTACTTGCTCTTGAAAATTCCTTAAAGAGCTGAGATATATTATTAGAGGCTACAAATTTTATTTGAACTGTGGCAATTCTTTGTATCATACCTACTGAATAGACTGAATCAGATATTATATTTATATCTCCTGCATAATAAGTAAGAGCTAGCATAATTGCATACAATTCATTCTGCTGAAAAGGACTGAAAAAGAGTTCTGACTACTCTCTTTATAGTTAAGTCTTGAAAGTATACAGTACAAATGGTATGTTTGAATGCATCTGTAAAGATAATTGGTCCTTTAAAAGGAATCTTAGAAACTTTTTCTTAAAAAATCCATTGCCAATTATGTAATATCTGGGTTATGTTTAATGGAAACCCGTGTGTAAAATTTGGAGCTGTGGCCAATAAAATTTGCCACTCTGGGATGTTTTCACAGCATACGCTAATTTGTGCATAGTATAAAAGGTGTGTGTCTTGTCAGATCTTATCCCAGATGATTGTAATGCTCGCTTAATGGCCTTTAATAAAATTCTAGCCACAAGACTGGGTAAGGAGTAAGGCTTTAGTTTGGTTGTGGAGGTTCACCCATTCTATCACACTATCTCCTTGATAAAAGACTGCTGTGGTGCCTTTTTTTGTAAAACTGATATTTCCAAGGATTTTTGAGTAATTCTTTCAATCACATTGGATAAAGCCAGTTCAACCTCTCTCAAAGCCTCTTGAGCTTCTTTTGTAAGGCATGGTGAGTTTAAAGAATTGTCTCCCCTTAAAATGTCATATAATGGTTGTAATTGACAGGTACTTTAGCCTAATACTGGACGTATCCAGTAGATATCTCCTGCCAGTTTCTGAAAATCATTTAAAATATTCAACTTCTCTGTTTTTAAAGAAAGCTTTTGTACTGTAAGCACCTTAGGGTATACTTCATAACCTAAATATTGAAAAGGAGCGTGCCTTTGAATTTTTTCTGAAGCTATATGCAATTTGTAATTCCTTAGTGTTTCTATGGTCTTTTATAGACATGCTTCTAACATTTGCTCCTCAGGTGCACACCCCAAGATATCATCCATATAATGTAACAACAAAACTTTTGGGAATGCTTTTCTTAATGGAGTAAGAACAACAGCCACATACATTTGACACATAGTAGGGCTATTTTTCATTCCCTGTGGCAAAACTGTCCATTCATATCTTTTATAAGGCTCAGCTAAATTAATTCTGGGTACTGAAAAGGCAAATCTTTTCACATCCTGCTTATCCAGAGGAGAATAGAACAGAAACATTCCTTAATGTCTATAACCCAAAGAGGCCAGTTTCTAGGCCAGGGGTCCTCAAACTATGGCCTGTGGGCCAGATGCAGCAGCTGAGGACGTTTATCCCCCTTCCCCAGGGCTATGAAGTGTCTTTATTTAAAGGCCCATAAAACAAAGTTTTTGTTTTTACTATAGTCCAGCCCTCCAACAGCCTGAGGGACAGTGAACTGGCCCCCTACTTAAAAAGTTTGAGGACTCCTGCTCTAGGCAATTGAGTAGGAGATGGAAGTCCAGGCTGAAGAGTTCCCATAGTTTCCATCTGTTCAATTTTCTTTTCTTAAATCAGTCAACATCCTCCATTTTCTAGATTTCTTTTTTACAGCAAATACAGGGGAATTCCAAGGACTTAGAGAAGACTGTAAGTGCCCTTGGTCAAGTTGTTCCTGTTCTATATCTAATAAGATCTGAATTTTATCACTAGTTAAGGGCCACTATTCTATCCACACTGGTCTATCAGTTTTCCATTGAATGGGAACAGGTGAGAGTGCAGGCAGGCCTTCAACAGCAGCCCTACTTAAAAAACCGAAGTACTCATTTGTAATCTTCAGTGTTGTAAGATGTCTCTTCCCCATAGATTGATGGGATTTTTTTCTACTGTAAAAAGAGGAAAAACTCTTGCTTCACCTTCAAATATCCATCTCAAAGTGCTAGCACTAATTTCAGCTGCTATTGATCCTCCTTTGTCAGACATATGGAAGTCTGCCTTAATCTTTGAGCAATGATTGGGCCAATTGTCACCTCTAATTACTGTACAATCTGCACCTGTTTCTACTAATCCTTCTAATAGTATGCTGTTTATATAGATAGTGAGCATAGGATGGTCAACTGTAACTGCTGCAGTCAAAAATATTCCTGGATTCTGTTTCTGGGTGACAAAATCTGGATAAATATCACCAAATTGACTATTAGGAGTCTGTATCAGTAGACCTGATGCTACTACTTCTCCTGGGTGATGTCATACATTGTCTACCTGCATTAGTGACTGGGATATTATGTACACATCCCCCAGTTTCCCACATTAGTGTATGGATGAACATTGTTTTGTAAGCAGTCTCAGGAAGTGAAATGGTCAAGTTTACTGTATCTGGAGGCAAGGGATCCATAGGCTGGAGAGGAACAGATTTCACCTCTCCAGGGAATATTCGTAACATAATTTGATGTGGACCCATAAAGAATGCAAGCCTTTTTCAGATCTTTGATAATTTCCAAATTAAAAGGAGTGTATCTTCTTTTTTCTTGACCCAAAGAGTCAAACTCTTCAACCACAGGCTACGCTTCTATTCTCAAATCAGATGTATCCTGTCCTTCTTCTTTAGCTTTAATTAGTACCTTTAGTAATCTTGTCATAGAGGATGGACAAAGCTGCTGCATGGGTGGTGTTAATGGTGATACTACCCTTCCCCCTCTTTTCCTCCCTTCATCTACAAAGGTGAAATTGAGGTGGGAGAGTCAGGAGATGGGGAATGCCCTAAGGGTATCTACTTCTGTGTAGGGGAAGGTGAAACTGAGCTGTGAAAGTGAGAAGCATCACACCCCATAAATTCATCAGCACTGTACTTAACTCTTTTCTTGTCCAATTCTCCATGCCTTTCAGCTACTTTGTCAGTACTATTCCCCTCCTTTCTTTCTCCTCACACTTTCTTGTCTGGCTGTCTACCTTAAAATTTTTCCTTTTTTTTTTTAAAATTGTATTAAAGCCAATTGTATTAGATTGTACATAAGGAATGTTTCCTCAGGAATTGAATCAGGACCCAGTTGCTGTCCCACTATTTTCTATGTATCTGGTTCTAATTTTTCTTCCTTAGATAGCCAAGTAGATGTGCACTCTAATATATTTAAGAGTCCAATGATTTCCTTCCATGTTACCAACAAACCTTGCTTTATTAACTTAACTATGCATTCTACACACTTCCCTTGGAGTGGGGGAGGCCCTTTTCTTAGTATTTGCCCCATTTCAGCTTGAAAATGAAAGTAACTAGTTTAGCCTTTACTAAAGTTTTCTGCTTCTCTATTTTTATACTCATACTATTTCTGGGTCATAAGGGACTTCTCCACTGAACTTTGCTGATAAGTCAGTTGAGCTGATTTGTACCCTTCTTTGCAAGGCCCTGCGTTTCTAGGACCCCATGTTTGGACACTAAAATATAATATCTGGACTAGCTTTCTGGAGGTTCTCTGGAGGGGCTTTAGTCTTTAGGTGGAGAAGTGATGAAAGGAAGAAACCCAGCCCACTAGGCTGGTCAAAGATGAAGTGTCTGTGGCTAAGAGTCTCTCTGTTTCCAGTCCTCTCAGCCCTTAAATACCTCAGTACCATTATATCACTACAACAGCTGAGCATATGTCAACTGTAACTAGAGAACCATTACATTACTATATCACTCTAAGTATATGCCAACTAGAGTAATTACATAGAGCCATTATCGGGTCAATCACACTGAGTAGGTCCTTAACTATAAGCACTCTGCTGTCCTTGATTCAAATATACCCTTCCAGAGTTCCAGCCCTCTACACTAGTCATGAATAGCATGCCAAAACTGAGTTCCTGCCAAACCTATGGGACTTGTATGTGAGCATATATTTTGTCATCAACACCTAATAAACCCAAAGCAATTAATGTGTCCTAAAGTACATATATGCATCATCTATTTCTAGGATGAATCTGATTAACATAGACGGAGGCACTGATTCAAAGCGCTACATTCTTTTCAATGAATGGTCTTACTCTATAAAAAACTGGGGTTGGGAGATTGTGAAGGGAACTTTCTACTAATTAAAATAGCTTCCCTTGGAGCTTCACATTTCACAAATGAAGGAAACTTGATCAGCTTCCAAAGGAGATTCCATCACAGTTGAAAGGAAACTGAGTATTGATTTTTCTTTTACTTAAAAATCATCCATGAGTACAAAATGTTTTTTTCCTATACATTTTCAAAGAGTCTTCTGTATGGGACATATGCTGTCATGATCACAAAGCTCACGCCTAATAGGATAGTATGTCATAGACATGTACATTTGCTTCAGCAGAGATTTGGAGAGAACATAATTTGCTGGCACCCTGATAATAGCATTTCTAAAATGTGACAATATCAAAGTAGATCAGTTTTCAATGTAGGCTTATAATTATCTCTGATAATATCAAAAAATCCAAAGCATTTTATAAATAATCATCAAATTTAACAGAGTTAATACCTGGCTTACTAGGCATCAGAAAAGGGACTATTATCCTGGCAACCTTTTCTTAAAACTAAATCAAAATCCCTAAAACCTAAAAACAAGTGATACTAGATATAAGGTATGGAAGTCAAACCAGAATTTACACTGGGTACACAGTAAGGATCACAGGTAATGAAATTAGAATATGCTAATATCACTAAAGTAATGGTAGTCTTTTAGTTAAAAACACTGCTCTTTAGAAGGAAAGTAACTATGGATAAAAAACAGATGTCACTTTGCTGTCCAAGATCTGTATAGTGAAAACTATGTTTTTTTTTCTCCCAGTAACAATGTATAAATGTGAGAATTGGCCTTTAAGGAAAGCTGAGTATTGAGTATTAGAATTAGTGATTTTGAATTGTGGTGCTGAAGAGGACTTTTGAGAGTCCTTTGGACAGCAAGGAGATCATATTAGTCAATACTTAAAGAAATCAATTCCAGCTTTTCACTGGAAGGTCACATATTGAAGCTGAAGATTAAATATTTTGAAGATTAAATGTAATCAGAAGAATGGACTTACTGGAAAAGTCTCTGATGCTGGGAAATATTGAAGGCAAAAGGAAAAGGGGGCAAAAGAGGATGAGATAGATAGTTTCATGGAAACAACACTAACAGACTTTGGGAAATAGTGGAAAATAAAAGGATTTGTAATGTATAGTCCATGGAGTCAGGAATAGACTCTATGTCTGAATAACAACAGAAAGGGGATAATATCCCTTCACTCAGGTTTCTCATGAGTACTAAATGAGATAATAATCCTAAAGCACATAGCACAGTGCCTAGTACCTAGTAAATGCCACATAAGTGTTGGCTATTAGCTGTCTTCATTATTATAAGTGGCCTGCAGCATATTTTCAATAATGACAATCAGCAGTTTGTGAGATGTGGCATAATTTTTATTAGTCAGGAAATTATCAGAAATGGGTATGGTCATATTATATATTAGGAATTAGGAATAAGTATAATAGATAACTAGGTTAGATTCTGTACTGGTACTCCCAAATATAAAGAACTTGAAGGAAGGCCTTTATTGCATTGAGTAGATCTATAAAAAGATCAGGCCCTCTTCACCTTAGGCCTTCATTACTGTAGCTGCTGGGTCTACCTGCCTCATTTGTTTCCCTGCTCTAATCCATTCTCCATTCAGCTACTGAAGTAATTTTCTTAAAGCACAAGTCTAAGATCATATCACTCTTCTTAGTAAACTCTAGTGACTTCCTGTTGTTTTTACGATCCAATACAAAATGCTGTTTTTGGCAATCAGAATCCTTTATAACTTAATCTCTTTTTACATTTTACCCCCCAACATCTAATTTTTAATCCAGTGACACTGATCCTGACAGTTCCATGAAAAAGATATTCTATCTCTTGGCTTCAGGCATTTTTTCTGTCTGTCCTTCATACCTGGAATGCTCTTCCTTCTCTGTTTTAACAGCTCACCTCCTTGGTTTTTCTTTTTTCTTTTCTTTTTTTTTTTTTTTTATTATAGCTTTTTATTTACAAGATACATGCATGGGTAATTATTCAGTATATGGAGCAAAACCTTTTGCTCCAATTTTTCCCCTTCTTCCCCCCACCCCCTCCCCCAGATGGCAGGTAGACCAATACATGTTAAATATGTTAAAGTATATGTTAAATACATTATATGTATACATGTCCATACAATTATTTTGCTGCACAAGAAGAATTGGACTTTGAAATAATGTACAATTAACCTGTGAAGGAAATAAAAAATGCAAGTGGACAAAAATAGAGGGATTGAAAATTCTATGTAGTAGTTCACACTCATTTCCCAGAGTTCTTTTGCTGGGTGTAGCAGGTTTTATTCATTATTGAACAAATGGAACTGATTTGGTTCATGTCATTGTTGAAGAGAACCATATCCATCAGAATTGAGCATCATATAGTATTGTTATTGAAGTCTATAATGATCTCCTGGTCCTGCTCATTTCACTCAGCATCAGTTCATGTAAGTCTCTCCAGGCCTTTCTGAAATCATCCTGCTGGTCATTTCTTACAAAATAATAATATTCTGTAACATTCACATATCACAATTTACCCAACCATTCTCTAATTGATGGGCATCCATTCAGTTTCCAGTTTCTAACCACTACAAAAAGGGCTGCCACAAACATTTTTGTACATACAGGTCCCTTTCCCTTCTTTAAGATCTCTTTGGGAAATAGACCCAGGAGGAACCTTGCTGGATCAAAGGGTATGCACAGTTTGATAACTTTTTGAGCATAGTTCCAAATCACTCTCCAGATTGGCTGGATCCATTCACAGCTCCACCAACAATGTAGCAATGTCCCAGTTTTCCCACATCCCCTCCAACATTCAGCATTATCTTTTCCTGTCATCCTAGCCAAATCTGACAGGTATATAGTCTTATTTTGCATTTCTCTGATTAATAATGACTTGGAGCATCTTTTCATATGGCTAGAAATAGTTTCAATTTCTTTGTCTGAAAATTGTCTGTTCATATCCTTTGACCATTTATCAATTGGAGAGTGGCTTGATTTCTTATAAATTAGAGTCAATTCTCAACATATTTTGGAAATGAGGCCTTTATCAGAACCTTCGACTGTGAAAATATTTTCCCACTTTATTGTTTCCCTTCTAATCTTGCCTGCATTAGTTTTGTTGGTACAAAAGCTTTTTAACTTGATACAATCAAAATTTTCTATTTTGTGATCAATAATGACCTCTGATTCTTCTTTGGTCACAAATTCCTTCTTCTTCCACAGGTCTGAGAAGTAAACTATCCTATGTTCTTCTAATTTATTTATAATTTCATTCTTTATGCCTAAATCATGAACCCATTTTGACCTTATCTTGGTGTATGGTGTTAAGTTTGGGTGAATGCCTAGTTTCTGCCATACTAATTTCCAATTTTCCCAGCAGTTTTTGTCAAACAGTAAATTCTTAACCCAAAAGCTGGGGTCTTTGTATTTGTCAAACACTAGATTATTAAAGTTATTGACTATTTTGTCCTGTGAACCTAATCTATTCCACTGATCAACTTTCTTAGTCAATACCAAATGGTTTTGGTGACCGTGCTTTATAATATAGTTTTAGATCTAGTACAGCTAGGCCACCTTCATTTGAGTTCCTTTGAAAGTCTTGACCTTTTGTTCTTCCAGATGAATTTTGTTGTTATTTTTTCTAGGTCATTAAAATAGTTTTTTGGGAATCTGATTGGTTTAGCACTAAATAAGTAGATTAGTTTAGGTTGTATTGTTATCTTTATTATATTTGCTCAACCTGTCCAAGAGCACTTAATATTTTTCCAATTGGTTAGAGCTTACTTTATTTGTGTGGAAAGTGTTTTGTAGTTTTGCTCATATAGTTCCTGACTTTCCCTTGGCAGAAAGATTCCCAAATATTTTATATTATCAACAATGGAATTTTTCTTTGTAACTCTAACTGTTGGATTTTGTTAATGATATATAAGAATGCTGATGATTTATGTGGGTTTGTTTTGTATCCTGCAACTTTGCTAAAGGTATGAATCATTTCTATTAGCTTTTTAGTAGAATCTCTAGGGTTCTCTAAGTAAACCATCATATCATCTGCAAAGATTGATAATTTGGTTTCCTCATTACCTATTCTAATTCCTTTAATCTCTTTCTCAACTCTTATTGCCAAAGCTAGCATTTCTAATATAATATTGAATAGTAATGATGATAGTAGGCAACGCTGTTACACTCCTGATCTTATTGGGAACTGTTTCAGTTTATCCCTATTACATATGATACTTACTGATGGTTTTAAATAGATGCTATTGATTATTTTAAGGAAAAGTCCATTTATTCCTATACTCTCAAGTGTTCTTAATAGGAATGGTTGTTAGATTTTATAAAATGCTTTTTCTGCATCTATTGAGATGATCATATAATAATTTGGTTATTGATATATTCAATTATGCATTAGTTTTCCTAATACTGAACCAGTTCTGCATTCTTGGTATAAATCCTATTTGGTCATGGTGTATTATCCTGGGGATGATTTTCTGTAATGTTTTTGTTAATATTTTATTTAAGATTTTAGCATCAATATTCATTAGGGAGATTGCTCTACAATTTTCTTTCTCAAATATTCATTAGGTAGATTGGTCTATAATTTTCTTTCTCTGTTTTCAACCTATCTGGTTTAGGTATCAGTACCATGTCCATATCATAAAGGGAATTTGGTAGGAGTCCTTCATTCCCTATTTTTTTCAAATAGTTTATATAATACTGGAGTTAATTGTTCTTTATAGGTTTGGTAGAATTCACATGTAAATCCATCTGGTCCTGGGGATTTTTTCTTAGGGAATTGATTAATAGCTTGTTCTGTTTCTTTTTCTAAAATGGATCTATTTAAGCAATTTACTTCCTCCTCTGTTAATCTGGGAAGTCTATATTTTTGAAGGTAGTCATCCATTTCACTTAGGTTATCAAATTTATTGGCATAAAGTTGGGCAAAGTAACTCCTAATTATTGCTCTAATTTCCTCTCCATTAGTGGAAAGTTCTTCCTTTTCATTTTTAAGATTAACAATTTGATTTTCCTCTTTCCTTTTTCTAATCAGATTTACCAAAGGTTTATCTATTTTATTGGTTTTTTTCATAAAACCAACTCTTAGTTTTATTTACTAATTCAATAGTTTCTTAACTTTCAATTTTATCAATTTCTTCTTTTTAATTTTAGAATTTCAAGTTTAGTATTTGATTGGGGGTTTTTAATTTGGTCTTTTTCTAGCTTTTTAAGTTGCAAGCCCAATTCATTGACCTTTTCTTTCTCTATTTTATTCAAGGAAGCCTGTAACAAGATAAAATTTCCCTTTATTACTGCTTTGGCTGCATGCCACAAATTTTGGTATGTTGTCTCATTGTTGTCATTCTCTTGGGTGAAATTATTAATTATGTCTATAATTTGCTGTTTCACCCAATCATTCTTTAGGATAAGATTATTTTGTTTCCAATTACTTTTTGGTCTATTTACCCCTAGCTTTTTGTTGAATGTAGTTTTTATTGCATTGTGATCTGAAAAGAATGCATTTACTATTTCTGCCTTTCTGCATTTAATTTTGAGGTCTTTATGTCCTAATATATGGTCAGTTTTTTGTATAGGTTCCATGAACTGCTGAGAAGAAAGCGTACTACTTTCTGGCTCCATTCAGTTTTCTCCAAAGATCTATCATATCTAACTTTTCTAATATTCTATTTACCTTTTTAACTTCTTTCTTATTTGTTTTGTGGTTTGATTTATCTAATTCTGAGAGTGCAAGGTTGAGATTTCCTACTATTATATTTTAGTTTTATTATATTATATCATTTATTACATTATATTTTTGCTGTCTATTTCTTCTTGCAACTCTTTTAACTTCTCCTTTAGGAAGTTAGATGCTATATCACTTGGTGCATATATGTTTAGTATTAATATTGCTTCATTTTCTATGCTACCCTTTAGCTAGATATAGTTTCCTTCCTCTTTTAATTAGATCAATTTTTGCTTTTGCTTGATCTGAGATAAGGATAGCTATTCCTGCTTTTTTGATTTCACCTGAAGCATAACAGATTCTGCTCCAGCCTTTTATCTTTACTCTGTATGTATCTCCCTGTAAACAACATATTGTAGGGTTCTGGCTTTTGATCCAGTCTGCTATCTGCCTCTGCTTAATGGGAGGGTTCATCCCATCCACATTTATGGTTAAAATTACTTATTTTGTATTTCCTGCCATCTTATTATCCCCAGATTATGCTTTTCTTTTTCTTACCCTCCTCTTACCCTCTTCCCCAGTATTGAACTTATGGGTACCACATGCCTCACACAGCTCTCCCTCTTTAGAATCCCTCCCACCCCCTTTGATTCCCTTCCCCTTTCTTATACCTTTCCCTTATTACTCTTTTTCTTTTCCCTTTTCCTCTTCCACTTTTTAATGAGATGAGAGAAGTTTCTCTGTAAACCAAATATGTTAATTATTTTCTCTTTGAGCCAAATCTGATGAGAGTAAGATTTACATAATGTTCCTCCCCCTCCCTAAATTCCCTCAGACATGAGGTTTCCTTTGTCTCTTCATGGGATGTGGTTTCCCTCTTTTTTATCTCACCCTTTTCCCTTTTTCTGATACTTTTCCCTTTCAACTTTTACTTTCCTTTTTTATATTATATCAATAAAATCAAATTATACATGTACTCTTTATATATGTCCATAACAGAAATACAGTTGTCAAGAGTTCTTTTTTACCTTTTTCTGTTTCTCTTAAATCCTATAGTTGGAGGTCAAATTTTTTGTTTAGCTCTGGTTTTTTCATTAGAAACAAATGGAATTCACCTGTTTCATTAAATGTCCACCTTCTTCCCTGGAAGAAAATGCTCAGTTTAGCTGGGTAGTTTATTCTTGGCTGCATTCCAAGTTCTTTTGCCTTTTGGAATATCAGATTCCAGGCCCTTCGATCCTTTAATGTGGAAGCAGTTAGATCCTGAGCGATCCTTATTGTGGTTCCTCGGTATTTGAATTGTTTTCTTTTCTGGATGCTTGTAATATTTTTTCCTTAGTCTGATAGTTCTGAAATTTAGCCACAATATTCCTTAGAGTTTTTATTTTAGGGTCTCAGAAGGTGTTCGATGAATTCTTTCAGTACCTGTTTTACCTTCTGATTCTATTACATCTGGGCAGTTCTCTTTGATGATTTCCTGTATAATAGTTGTACTCCCAATATTCGTGGATTTTATCAGTCAAGTTCTATTTCTGAGGCTGAATTTGGTAATTAGTAATGAGGGTAGAAGAGGGGCTTAGAATGACGCATGTATCTTCTCTGTCATCTTGGCTCCACAGCCCTCCCACCCTCCCACTCCCCACCCCCCTCTGGTTTTTCTTTAAGTCACAACTAAAATCCTAGCTTCTACAGAAAGCCTTTTATGTCCCTCTTAATTCCATTGTTTTCTCTCATTTCTAATTCATTCTATATATAGTTCTATCTATTTATCTATCTTACACACACACACACACACACACACACACACACACACACTTGTATGTTATCTCTATTAGATTGTAAGCTTCTTGAGGGCAGGAACTGTCTTTTGCCTCTTTTAGTATCCCCAGTGTTTCACATAGTTCTATTTGCATAGTAGGTACTTAATAATGTTTAGTCTCTGACTAGTTAAAAATCACATAGGATGGAGCAGCTAGATCGTGTAGTGGATAGAGAATGGGTCATGGAATCAGGAGGACCTGAGTTCAAATCATTCCTCAGACACTTGACACTTACTGGCTATGTGACCCTGGACCATTCATTTAACCCCAATTGCCTGCCCTCCTCTCTTCCCTCAAAAAAGAACAACATAGGATAAGAAGTAGCATAAGGGTTATGATTTGAACTGATAAAGGGAGTACTTATGTGATTGAGGTCACAAGTATTGAAGTGTAAGGATAAACATATTACATGATTGGACATATGTGTTGAGGGGATCTTAATATAGACGTGTATGAGTGAATAGTGCTTTATAGTGAGGAGTACCATAGATAATTTTAGTAAATATGGAAAAAGTCAAAATTTGTTAAGGTTGTTTTATGAATAAGGAAAACTGAAGCCCTGATTGCTAAAGATTAAAGCAAGAGCTGGGATTGAAATCCAGGCTTTTTGATTCCCAACTTCATGTTTTTTATTTCCATTGTATCATCTTGCATTTCCCCCCTTTTTTTGGTGTTTATGTTAAGATAATATAATTATCAGTATATCTGTATATGTAAGTAAGCATTTGTTAAAGGTTATGTGGTATAGTAAAAAGAGTTCTTAATTGGTGATATGTTGCTGCCTCTTACCATGTGCTCTTCATTGCCTGTGAGTGGTTATTCATAACTTTAATTTTTAAGACAGTTTGACCTTCATGTATTCATGTAACATTATCAGAAGATTACTTTTGTTTAAAAAAAAAAAGGACCTTATTTCAGAGAGAAGCTTGGGATTACTTAGTTTCTTAAAGGTGATCCCACTAAGTATTTTCCAATTATAGCCCCAAATCAGGATATAAGTACTGATGAATTGACTATATGAATTGTCTATCTGCCTATATCATATAGGTATAATAAAGAAGAATTGGATGATTTGGAATTTTATTTAAGGAGGCTCTTCAGTGTTCTGGGTTTGATACAATCAGCACATTTTGGGTATTTTTGTCTGTACGGAATATTTTTTCTTTTCAGACTCTGCCTTAAGGATTTTCCTAATAGTGATTACCACCTTTGTCAAATATATGTCTCCCCATATTAATTTTGATTAATGTTAATAAGATCATCAAATTACATATATATGTATATAAGATTATCAAACTACATATATATAAGATCACATATGTGTGTGTGTGTGTGTGTGTGTGTGTGTGTGTGTGTATACACACTAAGAATTCTGGATATGTAGAGGTCTCTGAACTTGAATCTGAATCTCTGATTTTGTGATAAAGACAATAATGAAGCCTTCAGTTCTGAAATCTGCACAATCAGTTTATACATATTTGTATGTAATTTTATGAAGAGCCTTGGAGAATTTTTGGTTTAATCACCCTCTAGTAGAAAATACTGATGTATTGTTGACTTATAGTGACCTAATCTGGTACAATGGAGAAAGAAGACTACATTTGGAGTGGAGTGACCTAAGTTCAAATTTCACCTCTGATATCTAAATATCTACTTAAACTTAGAACTTTTGGCTTCTGTCTAGGATCTCTGTGACAAATTTGTAGGAGTGAGAAGTTGGAGAGTAGAATATGGAATGAAATCAGGTAGAGGTCAGCTTTTTATTATTTCTACACAAAAAATGTTAAGCACAATGACTCATAAGTGCACTAGCACAAAAAAAACCCACATTAACTTGTGACTAATGCTACACTTTCTTTCACTAGAAGCTGAGACTTTAAACTGTCAAAATAGAGCAATTTGTGAGATTGCTCACTTGGCATTTTCCAGTTCATCTCAGGTCTGCATTTGTTACTGATACTGTTCCCTCCATAACCCTGCCTTTTGGCATTCAGATTTAGGGCTTGTGCTTATCTTCTGGCTACTGGTGGGCTTCTCTTCCAAGAAGTTTCGTAGTCTATTTAGAGGTGTATTTCCAGTACAGTACCAGCTCTGGCCTGCTTGAACTCAAAAGATAAATTAAATAAGACTTGATGCAGCTGTCTCAGGTTCACTGTTAGAGAAGAGAGTTTGCATAGGCAGGACATATTCTTTGGTTGTCATGTGTTCACAGTGGACATGTTGCCAGTGTAACAGAATATCAGCTTCTTTTTCACCCTTTCAGGGAAAGTTTTGAAAAGTCCTGCCATATGATATGCAGACAGGAAAAGAAAGAATGAGGGAAAGATTACTATTCCTTTTAAAAATTATATTTTATTTAGGAGAAAAAATCAGTAAAAATCCATCTTCTTTTCCTTTCACACAAATGAGAGTGAAAGAAAAACAAAACTGTTAAAAATGTGTTACTAAGCAAAGCAAGTGTCTACTTTTGCCATGTCAAAAAAAAATATTTCTCATTCTTCACTCTGAGTCCTTTACTTTCTATCTGGAGGTGGATAACATGTTTCATCTTTAGTCCTCTGAAATCATTGATAATTATACTAATCCAAGTTCCTAATTTTTTCAGTTATTTTTCTTTATTTTATTACTATTATTGTATAAATTATTTTCCTATTTCTGTTTATTTTACATTAATTAATGTAAGTCTTCCCAGGACTCTCTAAAACAATCTTTCATCCTCGAGTACAGTAATATTCCATTCTTTATATAATTTTATTCATTCCCTAATTTATGAATACACTCCCCCCCTCATTTATAGGTTTATTCTCAATATAATAAAATCGTACATAGAAGCAGTTTCTACTGAAGTGGTAGAGTCAAGGGGAGAAAATCCATGGAAATACTTGTTTAAAGATCATTATCCAGCAGTTAGGAAGAATGAAACAAGAATAACTCAATCTATAGAAATGTCTGAACAAAATTGATTTTTATGTAAATTAAATGATTTTTTTCATTAAGATACAAAGGTCATTTTGGAATAGATTAAAAAAGTAAGTCTCTTGTAAGCACATTTTACACAATATCACAAATAATGGAATAGAATGGTATTTCTTTGTTAATTGTATGGGTATTTTGTAGATTGGCATCATAGGAAGTTCAGTCTTGAGAACTGTTCGGTTCTGCACACATATATTGTATGTAGGATATACTGTAACCTATTTAACATGTAAAGGACTGCTTGCCATCTGGGGGAGGGGGTGAAGTGAGGGAGGGGAAAAATCGGAACAGAAGTGAGTGCAAGGGATGATGCTGTAAAAAATTACCCTGGCATAGGTTCTGTCAATAAAAAGTTATTTAAAAAAAAAAAAAAGGAAGTTCAGTCTCTTGATGATGTAGTTGAGGAGTTCTATAGCCATCTGGCATTCTCTTGATATTATACTTATGGTTAGAAATATATTTGATGGGAGCTCCAGGGATCTTTTGAATTTTTTGCTTAAGGTCTTGATCAACAACTTGTGCTTTGTGACCCTCTGGACTATGGAAGCATCTGTATATGTTCTTTTGTGTGAGTATGGCAATTGTTCGAATCATGAGTCCTTTGCAGTCCTCCGGACTAGCTTGGTATTTCTGTCCCAGTTTTTCAGTTTCAGTCATTACAGTCAGTTATGCAAGGAATGCATGTGGCATACAGACAATCCGTCATTAACTGCACTAAGTCCAACTTTGCCTTGATGGAGAAGTTGATAAAGTTGGTATCAATCAAGTTGTAGTAAGAGGGTCCCAACTGTGTTATATTGGAAGAACAAGTGGAGTGAATGCTGGGGAACTTTTTTCTTTGAGTGCACTGGGATCTTTTTTGTTTTTAATCTTTTTCTTTTCTTTGTAAGCAATTAAAGACTCTCCTCTATTCATATTTCTTTTTAGGATTTAGCTAATTGAGGCCACTTACACTCTCTTACCTCGTAAACTAACCATTCATTTCATGGTTCAAGGTTTCTAGAAGCCTTCACATTTTGAGGTTTCTGGATATACTTTTAGATTCCCAATCAATTTTTTAAAATTTTCAGTTCTAATTTCTTTCTTCTACCTCCTCCATCATCCATCGAGAAGGCAAATATTACAATATTTGTTGTACATATGAACTCATTTAAAACATTTCTGCATTAATTATGCCCTCCTGCCAAAAAAAAACCACCCCAAAAAGATCAGTAAGAAATATGGTTTAATCTGTACTTTTAAGTCCATGAATTCTCAATCCATAGGTGGGTAGAATTTTTCATCAAGATCCTATGGAATTGTGGTGGATCACTATATTGATCAATTACAAAGTTTTTTATGGTTGACAGTTGATTATATGTACAGTATCATTATTGTTTTATATAGTGTTTTCTTGGTTCTGCTACTTCACTCTGAATTCATTTTCCTAGGTTTTCCTGAAATCATCCTTTTCATCATTTCTTAGAGCACAGTAGAATTCCCATAATATTTATGTATTATAATTTGTTCAACCATTCCCCAATTGATGGGCATCCCTTTAGATGTCACTTCTTGGCCACCACAAAAAAAGATGCTACATATTTCTGTACACATGGTTCCTTTTCATTTAATGGATTTAGTAGTGGTATTTTGGTATCAAAGGGTGTGCACAATTTTATAGTATTTGGAGCATAATTCCACAGCTGCATCAACAGTGCATTACTATGCCTATTTTTCTATATCTTCTTAAGCCTTTGTCATTTTCCTTTTCTGTTATCCTAACCAATTTGCTGCATTTGAGGTGATACTTCAGATTTGTTTTAATTTGTATTTTTCTATTAGTGATTTACAGCATTTTTTCTTTTTTTTAAAATTTTTATTTAATAATTACTTTATATTGACAGAATCCATGCCAGGGTAAATTTTTTTTTTTTACAACATTATCCCTTGCACTCGTTTCTGTTCCAATTTTTTTCCCCTCCCTCCCTCCACCCCCTCCCCTAGATGGCAAGCAGTCCTTTATATGTTGGATATGTTGCAGTATATCCTAGATACAATATATGTTTGCAGAACCGAACAGTTCTCTTGTTGCATAGGGAGAATTGGATTCAGAAGGTATAAATAACCCAGGAAGAAAAAAAAAATGCAGATAGTTCACATTCGTTTCCCAGTGTTCTTTCTTTGGGTGTAGCTGCTTTTGTCCGTCATTTATCAATTGAAACTCAGGTCTCTTTGTCAAAAAAATCCACTTCCATCAAAATATGTCCTCATACAATATCGTTGTCGAAGTGTATAATGATCTCCTGGTTCTGCTCATTTCACTTAGCATCAGTTCATGTAAGTCTCGCCAGGCCTCTCTGTGTTCATCCTGCTGGTCATTTCTTACAGAACAATAATATTCCATAACATTCATATACCACAATTTACCCAGCCATTCTCCAATTGATGGGCATCCATTCATTTTCCAGTTTCTAGCCACTACAAATAGGGCTGCTACAAACATTTTGGCACATACAGGTCCCTTTCCCTTCTTTAGTATTTCTTTGGGATATAAGCCCAATAGAAACACTGCTGGATCAAAGGGTATGCACAATTTGATAATTTTTTGGGCATAATTCCAGATTGCTCTCCAGAATGGTTGGATTCGTTCACAACTCCACCAACAATGCATCAGTGTCCCAGTTTTCCCGCATCCCCTCCAACATTCATCATTATTTTTTCCTGTCATCTTAGTCAATCTGACAGGTGTGTAGTGGTATCTCAGAGTTGTCTTAATTTGCATTTCTCTGATCAATAATGATTTGGTACACTCTTTCATATGAGTGGTAATAGTTTAAATTTCATCCTCTGAAAATTGTCTGTTCATATCCTTTGACCATTTATCAATTGGAGAATGGCTTGATTTCTTATAAATTTGAGTCATTTCTCTATATATTTTGGAAATGAGGCCTTTATCAGAACCTTTAACTGTGAAGATGTTTTCCCAGTTTGTTGCTTCCCTTGTAATCTTGTTTGCATTAGTTTTGTTTGTACAAAGGCTTTTTAATTTGATGTAATCAAAATTTTCTATTTTGTGATCAGTAATGGTCTCTAGTTCATCTTTGGTCACAAATTTCTTTCTCCTCCACAAGTCTGAGAGATAAACTATTCTATGTTCCTCTAATTTATTTATAATCTCGTTCTTTATGCCTAGGTCATGGACCCATTTTGATCTTATCTTGGTATATGGTGTTAAGTGTGGGTCCATGCCTAATTTCTGCCATACTAATTTCCAATTATCCCAGCAGTTTTTATCAAATAATGAATTCTTTTCCCAGAAGTTAGGGGCTTTGGATTTGTCAAACACTAGATTGCTATAGTTGACTATTCTGTCTTGTGAACCTAACCTTTTCCACTGATCCACTAATCTATTTCTTAGCCAATACCAAATGGTTTTGGTGACTGCTGCTTTATAATATAATTTTAGATCAGGTACAGCTAGGCCACCTTCATTTGATTTTTTTTTTCATTAATTCCCTTGAGATTCTCGACTTTTTATTGTTCCATATAAATTTTGTTGTTATTTTTTCTAGATCATTAAAATATTTTCTTGGAAGTCTGATTGGTATAGCACTAAATAAATAGATTAGTTTAGGGAGCATTGTCATCTTTATGTTCGCTCGGCCGATCCAAGAGCACTTAATATTTTTCCAATTATTTAAGTCTGACTTTATTTGTGTGGAGACTTTTTTATAATTTTGCTCATATAATTCCTGACTTTCCTTTGGTAGATAGATTCCCAAATATTTTATGGTATCAACAGTTATTCTGAATGGAATTTCTTTTTGTATCTCTTGCTGTTGGGTTTTGTTGGTGATGTATAAAAATGCTGAGGATTTATGGGGATTTATTTTGTAGCCAGCTACTTTGCTAAAATTATGAATTATTTCTAATAGCTTTTTAGTAGAATCTCTGGAGTTCTCTAGGTATACCATCATATCATCTGCAAAGAGTGATAATTTGGTTTCCTCATTGTCTACTCTAATTCCTTTAATATCTTTCTCGACTCTTATTGCCGAGGCTAGTGTTTCTAATACGATATTAAATAATAATGGTGACAGTGGGCAACCTTGCTTCACTCCAGATCTTACTGGGAAAGGTTCCAGTTTTTCCCCATTGCATATGATGCTTACTGATGGTTTTAAATATATGCTCCTGACTATTTTAAGGAAAAGTCCATTTATTCCTATACTCTCAAGTGTTTTTATTAGGAATGGATGTTGGATTTTATCAAATGCTTTTTCTGCATCTATTGAGATGATCATATGGTTTTTGTTTGTTTGGTTATTGATATAGTCAATTATGCTAATAGTTTTCCTAATATTGAACCAGCCCTGCATTCCTGGTATAAATCCTACTTGGTCATAGTGTATTATCCTGGTGACGATTTTCTGTAATCTTTTTGCTAATATTTTATTTAAGATTTTAGCATCAATATTCATTAGGGAGATTGGTCTATAATTTTCTTTCTCTGTTTTCATCCTACCTGGTTTAGGTATCAGTACCATGTCTGTGTCATAAAAGGAGTTTGGTAGGACTCCTTCAATCCCTATTTTTTCAAATAGTTTATTTAGCATTGGAGTTAATTGTTCTTTAAGTGTTTGGTAGAATTCACATGTAAATCCATCTGGTCCTGGGGATTTTTTCTTAGGGAGTTGATTGATAGTTTGTTCTATTTCTTTTTCTGAGATGGGACTGTTTAGGATATTTACTTCTTCCTCAGTTTGGGCAAGCTATATTTTTGGAGGTATTTTTCTATTTCATTTAAGTTGTCGAATTTATTGGCATAAAGTTGAGCAAAGTAACTCCTAATTATTGCTCTAATTTCCTCTTCGTTAGTGGAGAGTTCTCCATTTTCATTTTTAAGACTAACAATTTGATTTTCCTCTTTCCTTTTTTTAATCAAATTTACTAAGGGTTTGTCTATTTTGTTGGAGCATTTTTTCTTATGATTATTGATAGTTTTAATTTCTTCCCCTGAAAACTGCCTCCTTATATCCTTTCATTATTTAGTAGTTAGGGAATGGCTTTTATAGGCTATATGTTTGAAAATTGAAACTTTTATCATATTCTCAAAATATGGGTATATGACAATATTTGTCAATATCCCAAACTTTGGGATATTTTCTCACAGTTTTGGTATTGTTTGTGCAAAAACATTTAAATCTAATGTCAATAAGATTATCCATTTGTGAATCTCTCCATCTCTTGTTTTGTCATAAACAGTTCCCAAATCTGTAGATCTGACAGGTAATTTATTCCATCTTCCACTAATTAACTTTTGATGTCACTACTTATGCCTAAATTATGTATGCATTTTGAACTTATCTTAGTATATTATAATAAGATGTTGGTCTGTACACAGTTTCTGCCAGATTGCTTTCTAGTTTTTCCAGCAGATTTTATATAATAATGAGTTCTTATCCCAATAGTTAGGATCAAACATTAGATTAATATGCTTATTTGCTTCCGTATGTCATATACCTAATCTGTTCCATTGATCAACCAATCTATTTCTTATCTACTACCAAATTGTTTGATGATTATTGCTTTGTAGTTTAATTAGAAACCTGGAACTGTGAAACCCCTTTTCTTCCCATTCTCCCTTCTCTTCCCCACAATGATTCCTTTGAGATATATATATATATATATATATTTGTACTTAATAGTATTTTTTCAATTACATGTAAAGATAGTTTTGAGCATATATTTTTGAAAGAGTTTTGAGTTCCAAATTTTTCTCCATCCTTCTTTTCCTTCTCCCTTTCCCAAGACATAAGCAATCTGATATAGGTTATACATGTACAATCATGTTAAACATATTTCCATATTACTTAGGTGGTGAAAGAAGAATCAGAACAAAAAGGAAAAACCATGAGAAAGAAAAAAAAGTGAAAATAGTAGTTATTTGGATATGGATAGCATTTTCCTTCACAAGTCTTTTGGAATTGTCTTTGGTCACAGTATTGCTGAGAAGAGTTAAGTCTGTCATGTTTGATCATTATGCAAAGTTGCTGTTGTTGTGTAGTGTTCTCCTGGTGCTTACTTCATTTAGCATCATCAGTTCATGTAAATTTTTCCAGGTTTTTCTGAAATCATCCTGCTTGTCATTTCTTATAGCACAGTAATATTTCATTACATTTATTATGTACTATAACTTGTTCACCCATTCTCCAATTGATGGACATCTTCACAATTTTTAGTATTTTGCCACCACAAAAAAGAGCTGCTGTAAATATTTTTGAACATGTGGGTCTTTTCCCCTTGCTGGATCAAAACAGATGTACACTTTCATTGCCCTTTGGGCATATTTTCAAATTGTTCTCCAGAGTGGTTAAATCAGTTCATGGCTCCAAGAATGGATTAGTGTTCAAGTTTTCCAACATCTTCATCATTTTTCTTTTCTATCATATTAACTAAATGATAGGTATATGGTAGTACCTTAAAATTGTTTTAATCTTCATTTTTCTAGTCAGTAGTGATTTAGAGCAGTTTTTCATGTGACAGAGATAGCTTTAATTTCTCCATCTGAAGACTGCCTGTTGACATCCTCTGCCCATTTATCAAGTGGAAAGTGAGTTGTATTTTTATTTCCCTTGATATTCTTGATCTCTTTTTTTCTAAATAAATTTTATTATTTCTTCTTAAATTTATTACTTGTTTGAATTGGTATGGCATTGAATAAATAAATTTAGAGTTGTCATTTTTATTTATTGATTTGACCTACTCACTTAATTTATAACTGTCTTTATTTGCGTACTAATTGTATTTATATAGTTCCTGTGTTTGGCTTGATAGATAGACTCCCAAGTATTATATATACTCTACAGTTCTTTTAAATGGAATTTCTTTTCTTGCTGGTTTTTGTTGATAATATATAGAAATGCTGATGATTTATGTGGATTTAGTATATCTCTTGCAACTTGCTAAGGTGTTATTTTGATTTAGTTTCTTAGTGTTTTCTAAATATACCATCTTATCTGCAAAAAGTGACATTTTTGTTTCCTCATTGCCTGTGTTTATTCCTTCAATTTCTTTTTTCTTGACTTGTTGCTACAGTAATATTCTTAGGACATACTTGCTTCAGCCCTGATCTTATTGGAAAGGTTCTGAGTTTGTTCACATTACAGATAATGCTTGTTCTTGATTTTGGATAGATATTACATTTAAGAAAAGCTGCATTCAGTACAATCCCTTCTACTATCTTTTTTAAAAATAGCAATGGGTATTATATTTTTTGCCAAAAGCTTTTTCTATGTTAGTTGAAATGATCATATAATTTTTAATTGATATGATCATTGTGCTTATAGTTTTTCTAATATTGAACCAACCTTGCATTGCTTGTTATAAATCCAGCTGATAACAACATAATCTTTGTGACATATTGTTGCAATCTCCTTGGTTGGTATTTTACTTAGCATTTTTTGCATTAGTAAAATTGGTCTATAATTTTCTTTGTTTTTTTTTTTTTCTCCTTGGTATAGGTGTCATGTTTGTGCCAATAAAGGAATTTGGTAGGACTTTTAAATGTAATTTTCAAACTACATTTATTTGGTAGCGTTCCCTTGCAATCCATTTGGTCCTGTTGTTCATACTTACGGAGCTCATTTATGTCTTACTAAGCTAAACTTTTTAAAGTATCCTATTTCTTCTTTTGTTAATTTGGACAATTCATATTTTTTATAAATGCCCCTCTATTTCACTTAGATTGTCAATTTTTTTGGCGTTTAGTTGGGCAAAATAGTTCTTAATGCTTTTATTTTGTCTTCACTGATTGTGCACTCACTATTTTCATTTTTGATATTGGTAATTTGTTTTTTTTTAAACATCAAATTAGCCAATAGTTTATTGTCCCCCCCAAAAAAAAACTATTTTGTAGTTTTATTAATTACTTTTTTTTAAAATTTGAATTTTATCGATTTTGATTTTCAAGATTTCCTTTTTGGTATTTAATTGGGAGTTTTAAATTTGTTCCTTTTCCTAGATTTTTTGGGGTTTTTTTTTTATCTATGCCCATTTTATTTATTATTACTTTATCTTTTATTGGTGTAAACATTTAGAAATAGAAATTTTCCCCAAAATAATTCTTTGGCTACATTCAATTTTGGTAAACTTGATTTATAGTTGTCATCATCTTTAATGAAATTATAAATTATTTTTATTTAGTTTCCAACTAATTTAAATTTGTACTTCAAAGATTCTTTATTGTGTATAATTTTTATTTTATCATGGTCAGAAAAAGATGAATTTAATATTTCTACTTTCTACATTTGTTTGAAACTTATTTATGCTTTAATATATAGTCAGTTTTTGTAAAGGGTACCATACACAGCTGAGAAATAGGTGTATGTTCTTTTCTACTCTCATTCATTATTCTCTCGATATGTACCATATCAAATAAAAAAAAATTCATCTCTTTTACTTCTTGATTATTTTATGGTTGGATTTATGTAGGTATGAGGGAATAAGTTGGGGATAAATTGAAGTTCCCCTACTAGTATAGTTTTACTGTCTATTTTGTCCTGCCACTCATTTAACTTTTCCTTTTAGGAATTTAGATGCTATGCCATTTGGTACAAAAATGTTCAATATTGAATTATACTATAGGGAATGATATTAATTCACTGTTTATGGTACCTTTTAACAAAATAATTTTCTGGATTTTCTCTTTTAATTTGGTTTATTTGCTTTTGCTTCTTGATTGCTTCCTCTGCTTTTTATTTTTATTCTGAAGCAAAATAAATTATGTTTCAGTGTTTTTCTGTTTGAAATATTTTTCTTGTAAATACCTTCCAATTTCTAATCTATTCTGCTATTCTCTTCTGTATTATGGGTGATTTTATCCCATTCGTATCCTTATGATATGATAACTATTTCCCTTTTTTCTATTCTTTTGTGTTTTCCTTCTTAATTTTTACCAAGTCTTGTTTTGCTTCTGACCATCTCCACTCTTAAAATCTCTACTCTTATTTTCTTTCCTACCTTTGAAAATCCATTCTTCCTTCCTCATATTTCCTCCAACCCTTTTATGTTGGGTAAGGTGAATTTATTTATTTAACTGTTTGTGTGTGTGTGTGTGTGTGTGTGTGTGTGTGTGTGTGTGTGTGTGATGCCCTCTAAGTAGACTCCTCTAAACCTCTTTAGTGATGGTAAAATTCTTCATGAGGTTACATGTCCTGTTTTCTCAAAAGGAATGTAAACAGTTTAACATTGTGTTTACTTTTGTTAATGTTTTCTTGAGTCTTGTGTTTGAATGTCACATTTTCTGTTCAGCTCTGATCTTTTTTTTTCTTTTTAATAGCTTTTTATTTTTCCAAATAAATGCAAAGATAGTTTCCAATGTTTACTTTTGCAAAATCTTGTTTTCCTAATTTTTCTCCTTTCCTTCCCCTCATTCCCTTCCATAGACAGCAAGCAATTTAATATAAGTTAAACATATGCAGTTCTTATAAACATATTTCCACATTTGTCATGTTGCACAAGAAAAATCAGATCAAAAGGTGAAAGAAAGGGAAAAAAAGAAACCCAATATGTAGCTCTGGTCTTTTCATCAGGAATGCACAGAGCCCTCTATTTCATTGAATATCCATTTTCCCCTCTTGTTGAATTTTACTTGACTTTGCTATTTAAGTTAATCTTGGTTGTAATCCTTGCTTGTTTTCCAAAGATATAATTCCAAGCTCTCTGAAACTTTATAGATGTTGCTACTAAATTTTGTGTGGTCCTGACTATATCCTCCATAGCATTTGAATTATTTATTTTTATTTTATTAGCAGTTTTTTTTTCACATAAGAACAATGGATTTTGATTATAATAGTACTAGGAGTTTTCACTTTATGATTTCTTTCTGGGTGGATTGGTGGATTCTTCAAATTTCTTCTTTGCCCTCTGATTCTAAAATACCAGGAAAGTTTTCTTTATAATTTCTCATAATATTATGTATAGGCTCTTTTGGGGGGTGAAAAGGAGGGAGAAATTATATCTTTCATGTAGTCTAGTAATTCTCTGATCATTTCTTCGCTATCTTTTTCAGGTCAATTGTTTTTCTTCTATTTTTAAATATTTTCACTGTGCTTTTGTTTTGTTGTTTTTTAATGTCTCATAAAGTCATTATCTTTCTCTTGGCTAATTCTCATTTTTGAGTAGTTATTCAGTATCTTTATTTATTTTTGGTATCTGCCATCTGGTTAGTTCTGGTTAGTAAAGGAGTGATTTTTTTCCCCCAGTAATTTTATCTGTGACTCTTTTATCAAGTTGTTATTTCTCTTTTCATTATTTCCTCACACAGCTCTTACTTCTTTTCCCTTTTTTTCCTTTGCCATTCTTATTTGATTTTTAGTATATAAATTTTCTTTTTTTCCATTTCTTTCTTTAAGTCTTCTAGGAATTCCTTTTGGGCTTGTGCCAACCTGAGTTTTATTTTGAGGCATTGCTTGTAGATATTTTTAAATCATTTTCTTCTGAGTTTGTGTTTTGAGCTTTCTTGTTACCTTGATAGCTTTTTATGGTCAAGTTCTTTTTTGTTGTTTTCTCGATTCTCTAGTCTATTTCTTGAGTTATAATTTATGTTATAATTTGGTTTTGCTCACCTCTGAGAGTAGGCAGATGTTTGGTATGTGGTTCTGTATTTTATGTCCTTATGCTGCTTTTACAACATATGATCAGAGGGCTTTTATATTTTTGGTGTTTTCAACGTGGTATGATTCACAAAGAGATTTCTTCACTCCCCTCCTAGTCGGCATTCTACTTTCCATTCCCTCATGACTGGGACTAATCCTTGTTGTTCTGGAACTAGGTAATATGCCAAATGGCATCTAATCCTGTACTTAGTACTAATGGAGAGATGCCTTGGATTTCTTTATGATCAAAATGTTCAGTCTTCTTACTGGCTCTGGACCTTGGGCTTCTCTCTGCCTCTTATGCCATTGCTGTTGCTACTTTGAGTGAGTTGCACTGGTCCTGACCATTCCTAACCCTAGTTTTTGCACACTTCTTTCTGTATTCCTAAGTTATCTTGGCTAGAAAAAAATCATTGTGATTTTTTTTTGGGGGGGGGTGTTCCTGACCATTGTTTATTTGGTTTAGTGTGCTTTTTTAGATTGTTGTGGAAGAAGTGTGTTGGGAGTATGTAGCAAAAAAAAAAAAAAAAAAAAAAAAAAAAAAAGTTTTCTTTATCCAGCCTTCTTTATTCTCTTATTTATTCTTGGAAAAGATCTTTAAATATCTTTATTCATCCATAGAGCTTGTTTTGCTTAAGACTAATATCTCCCTTAAATTACCCTCTCATAATGCTCCCCTTTCCCATTTCTGTATTGTTATATTTGAATACCCAACTCTGTGTATGGGTATATGTATTTTTCCCTTATCAGATGATTGAGGTTCAATCCTCACCTTTTCCTCTGAATTTATGTGTCCTGACCATATGAAATAATTTCCTCTAACTTTCCTTTCCCTTTTCCTCAAGATATTGTTCTCCACTCTTGGTGTTTTTTTCCTTTTCCTTTTCCTTTTCTTTTCTTTCTTTCTTTCTTTTTTCTTTTTTTTGGAGGCGATTGGTAGGGTTAAGTGATTTTTTTTCAGGGTCATACAGCTATTAACTATCCAAGGCTGGATTTGAACTCAGGTCTTTACTTTAGGACTGGTGCTCTATCCAATGTGCCATCTACCTGCCCCTTTGTAATTTTTTCTTAAGATAATGAAGATTATGTCTTCTGTCTAATTAGATTCCCTCTTTAACCCTTTATGAAGATATGGTTCAGTAACCATATTAGAATATAAACAGTTTATCTTTGTTTAGTCTTTTGTCCTTCATATTTCCCTTTTTATGTTTCTTTTAACACCTGTGTTTGAACTCAAAGTTTCTACATGGCTCTGGTCTTTTTATCAGGATTGCTTGGAAATCCTCTATTTCATTAATGTTCTATTTCCTTCCTTTAGGATTATATTTAGTTTTGTTTCATAGTTACTTTTGGCTTGAGGCCTATATATTTTACCCTCTGGAATATGTATACCAAGTAGTCTGCTCCTTCATGGTTGTGTCTGCTAAAATGTGTATGAAGGTAATGGTGATTTCTTTCTATTTGATTTCTTGCTTCTAGCTACTGGCAGCATTTTTTTTCTTTGACCAGAAACTCTGGACTGACTATAATTTTCCTGGAATTTTTCATTTGAGAGTTTCTTTCAGAAAGGTAATGTGGAGTCCTTAAATTTCTACTTTACCTTCTGGTTTCAAAAGAATTAAATCTAGATCTAGAGAATTAAAAAAAAAAAAGATTTCTTAAAATAGAATATTTAGGTTTCTTTTTTGTTCATGGCATTTAATGATTCGTAACTTTTTTTCTTCTTGATCTTTTTTCCAGGTTACTTGTTTTTGCTATGAGATATATAAGATTTTCTTCTACTTTTGAATCCTTTGACTTTAGTTTTAATATATATATACACACACATATATATATATATATATATATATATATATATATATATTTGTTTTTTAATGTTTTTTGGTTGTCTCACGTGGAGTCATTGTTTTCTATTTAGTCCAGTCCAGATTTCAAAGAGTTTATTGCGTGGATGACATTCTATATACCTCTTGTGCCAAATTGTTAATTCCCATTCCAGTTCTTTCTTCCACAGCTTTCATTTATTTCTAGTTACTTCTTCAGGTACTCTCATTTCATTGTCAATAATACTTTTAAATTCTAAGAAACCTCTTGTGTCCTCTTGTCTAAGAATTCTATTGAACTTGTGCCTATGCTATTTTTTCTTTGAGACTTTACTAGTAGATATTTTGGAGTCCTTGTCTTCTTCAGGGTTTATTTCTTGAACATCCCTGTAACTATAATAGCTTTTTATGATAGGATTCTTTTTTGTTTGCACATTCTTCCAGACTAATTTTTGATTTCCGTCTTGATATTTGGGTCAGGCTCTGTGGACTTCTACTGGGAAGATCTGAGCTGGTCCTGTTGCTTCTTTGTTGGAATATTGCTGACTTATTCCAGGATCTCAGATATGGGACCTGCTGGTGTTCAGGACTCCCAGAATGGTCTGATCTAGGTAAAGTCTGATTGCTGTCCCCCTATTCGAAGCTTTGCTAGTCCCTGGCTGATTTGAGTTTGAGTGATAATAAGCTGCTGATGGACTCAGCCATGGACGAAGGTCTGCTACTTTAGCATGAGAGAACTTCAGGTTCCCTTTTAATTCAGAATCCTTGTTCTTTATTACTTCTTTAGGCTTCAGAATTATACTGCGAGTACTTACTTCTGAACTTTCTCTTTTCTGGGGTTTTCCCCATCCAAGAATGATATCCCACTGAAGATTGCTTAATCAGTCTACATGTGACCTGAAACTGGGTAGTGCGTGATGAAACTGCCAATAGGCACCTGTCTAAATTGAAGTGATTCATATGAGTTTAGGAATATTTTGATAAGAGTCTGGAACCTTTGCTTGTTCTTGTACACAGCCTTTTTCTGTGCTAGAATGCCCTTTATTTGGGACTCTTGGACAGATCCCATTCTCAGTATTCATAGATAGGCTTCTCTGTTTTTCTTTGCCAACCTAGATGGGAAAAATGACATATTGTGACCTTATCTTGGATTTCCCTGTTAGAATTCAGTCTGGTGAGTGTTCTGGATAAGGAGTTTTGGTGCAAAGATCACTGTCCTGCTTTTTTCTAAACAACCATTTTGCCTCTGCTTCTTGGTTATTCCTTTTTTTTTTTTTTTTTAAGAATCAGGTATTAATAAGTGTTAAAATCAAAAGTGTGCTTTGGGTTGCACTGTTGCTAGGTAAATAGAAATAGTATGTTCTCCAGAACAAACTTCTTGTAACTGAAGGTGAGGGTTGTGAAAATTTGACAACAGTAAAAGGTGTCAAATTTTCTTTCAAGATTTAATTTGTTATATAAAAATGAACAAGCACATCCTTCTCATTAGTATACAAATTTGCTTTAATCATTAATAAATGACAAAATTATATGTATACCAAAGAATTGTTTTTAAAATAAATTTCTTTATGATTTGTTATCAGCGTTTGCTTTGTATACCTATTTTATATTTCTATATATTCAGGGCTGTGTAAACATTTCTTTGGTAGGAAAGGGGTTGAGAGTGGAAAACATTTTAAGAAGCACTGTTCCAGAACTAAATTTTTGGGGGTGTGCTAGGTCTATGTTCTAAATTGATGAATGTGGTAAATCTCTTGAGGGTCAGTAATACATTGTGGGGATGGAGTGGAGTAATGGAGAGAAGAAAACTATGTAGGGAGGTAGTATGCTTATTAATGTTAGCAATTCTATAATTTAACTGCCTTTTAGAGTTGCTTGGGGCACTGATGGTTAAGTGTTTGTCTAGGGTCACCCAGCTAGTCTGTATAAGATGGCAAAACTTGAACCCAGAATTCCTAAGTTCAAGGCTGGGCCTCTCGATTCACTCTTATGAATTGGGGATCCTAGGAATTACAATCTATTTTAAGAAGGGATATTTTTATATCACATACCTCAAGTTTTATAGATTACTGAAATTCCATGGGGTCATGTGTATACCCTAGATCAAGTTTCTTTGTATAAGTTTCAGAAGGTCTGTGAACTTGGTGTTTTTTTTTTAAAGGATATTATTTTTATATTAGCTTCTAACTGAAATTTAGATTTCATTCAATTATTAATGTTGGTAACAGAATATAGTAATATTCATGGTACCTGTGACTTTGTTATTGATAGAAATTACATATATTTTCATGTAACTTCTTATTGTAGATCTACAAATACTGTGCTTGGTTGTTATAATTTCAAGATTACTATGGTTATTGGATTCTGCCAGAGCACACATAATCTTAATCTTTATGGCTGTGTTTTATTATAATTGATTTTCTTTGTAATCCTATGTAGATTTTTAAAATTTAAAACATAATTCTGAGGTGTCCATAATCTGTTATAAAGTGGGAATAGC
The DNA here is from genome assembly GCF_016432865.1 of Antechinus flavipes. Lineage (NCBI taxonomy): Eukaryota > Metazoa > Chordata > Mammalia > Dasyuromorphia > Dasyuridae > Antechinus > Antechinus flavipes. Next base: position 81,991,106 of record NC_067401.1, on the reverse strand, counting down.
CCAGAAACTAAGAGCAAGAGACAGCCCCTGCTGCCTAACTTTTCATCTTTCAGATATAAGTATGTGGCTTTAGTACTTTGTGGGAAGTGCTGATGATCTGTTTGTTTTGTAATTACTTTATCCTGGGAAGGGGAGAGACTTTTGCAAATTATATGTAATTAGACACTTATATGACTTGGTTTCACTGCAAGCTTTTAAATTGATTTAGATTTTTTTCCATTACTGTTGCTTTATATCTTTATTTAACTTGTTTACAATTGTACTTTCTAAAATAATGTATCTTCCATTTTTTTACTCTACAGTACCACAAATGAAGCTTGTATATGTTTACTACCCAGTTTGCGAAATAATATATAGATTTTGAGGCACTTGTTTAAAGTAAAAGGGGTACCATATGTAGAGTCCATGAAATAGAGCAATAATATCTTATCCTTATTGCAGTTTTATTATTTGTTGGGTACATTCATATTTTACTTTTTTTATTCACATTTATTAATGGTTACCTCTATTGATATCTTAAGAATTCACTGTGAATAGATAAAACCTAATTAGAATAATTAGAGTTTTACTTATTAACTTAGTTTTCTCACATTGAAAAAATACCTCAGTTTTCACTTGAGTCTTAGAATGATGGATTTATAGAAGACGACTGAGTTCATGCAGCCCCCTCATTTTAATAGTTTCTAGACTGACATCACTTGAAGTTACTAAGAGTAAATTTGAGAAAGGAATTGAGCAGTAGAATAAAATGGGAAATATGGGTAGTCTGGTAGCTTTGTTGGTATGAAGTTTCATGATTTTATTCAAAATGAATTCCTGAAACATTAGGTGTATTTCTAAAATATAAATACCAAAAGATACTTGCCAAATATAAATGACTTTTGAATTTTTAAAAATAGTATTTTCTTTTTTCAAATATGTGCAAAGATAGTTTTCAACATTCACTTCTTTTTTTTTTTTTTACCACTTTGGGGGAGAGCTTTAATTGTTTTATTTTATTTTTTATTAAAGTGTTTTATTTATAAAACATATGGAATAGGTAATTTTTCAACAATGACCCTTGCAAAGCCTTCTGTTCCAAATTATCCCCCTTATCCCCACCCTCTTCCCTAGATAACTGATAGTCTAATACGTGTTAAATATTCAACATTCACTTTTGCAAACCCTGGTGTTCCAAATTTTTCTTCATCTCTCCCCCCCTCCCTAAGATTGCAAGAAATCTGATATAGGTTAATTTTAAATATATGCAATTCTTCTAAACATATTTCAATATTTGTCATGCAGTGCAAGAAAAATCAGATCAATAGGGCAATAAATAAATAAATAAAGCCAACAAAGCCAAATAAACAAATAGCATCAACAAGGTGGAAATTACTATACTTTGATCCAAAGAGAGTCTCCATAGTTCTCTCTCTGGAGTGGATGGCACTTTCCATCATAAGTCTATAGGGATTGTCTTGAAATACCTCATTTTTGAAAGGAGCCAAGTCCATCATGATTTATCATGATGTTAATCATTATATAACCAGTTAATCATTATATAATCTTGGTGTTATTGTGTATGATGTTCTTTTGGTTTAGCTCAAGTTATTTAACATCAATTCATGTAATGATTTTTGAATTATATGTCATATTCCCCCATTTTAGGACAAAAACTTGTAGAGTCTGCATATACTGTTTGTTCAGTTTCTTAAGTTTATTTTGATTTTGTTCTTCAAAATCTTCCACATTTGTTGGTGTGTACAAATAATGAGATTGTTGTTCTATGTTATCTTAAATTGTTGTATGGTTGTTTTCAGTTTTGTCCAACCCTTTGTGACCCCATTTAAATTTTTCTTGGCAAAGACTCATTTCTTTCTTCAGCTCATTTTACAAATGAGGAAATTGAGGCAAATAGCGTTAAATGAAACTTGCCCATGGTCAACAGCTATTAAGTGTCTAAAACTATATTTGAACTTGGGTCTTCCTGACACCAGACTCAGTGCTCTATCCATTGTACTGCCTGCCTGCCCTTATTTTTATATCAATGGGGAAATTTAAAAAAATTTAACTAGTGTCTTAATTAATATTTAGTTAATTGTATTTAATATCAAAGAGCATATATTTTAGTTGCACAAATATTTGAGTGCTTATTTAGAATAAAAAGAATTAAATATAAATACATAAACACCTTTGATAAACAGTAATATGTATATGTAAAGTTACTTTTATTGTTATGGATGAGGTTAAAAGTTTTATGACAGTTGTAAATATTTGTTTTAAATTAGGCATGTCAAATGTATTCATTTTAAAAATTAAAGAGTCAAAAGCAAAATTACAGTTCAACGTGGTGTAGGAAATCTAGAATGCCATCTGGAGAGGAAGGACAACCTCTCCAGATGACATTCTGGATTTCCTTCATCATTCTTCTGAAACTTCTTTATCCTAATGGCTCACTTGAGGCCTTTAATTTACATTTTGAAAGAAACTGCCACCCCATTCTTCTCACCTTCTGGTTCTGAAAGGATCCATCTAGTCAAGAAGGTGAATCTCCAAAAACTTCTATTTATGGTGCCTAAGCCAACCATATCTTCTTCTACTACTACTTTTTTTTTTTAATTGGCTTAGACAGATGGGGTTAAGTGATTTGCTCAGGGTCACACAGCTAGAAAGTGTACACTGAGGCTGGATTTGAACTCTGTCTCCCAGACTTGAGGGCCAGCTCTCTATCCACTGCACCATCTAAATTGCCCCAAGCCAATCATATCTTGATTCCTCTCCAGATTGCATAACTGACTTTTTAATCTCTTCCTTTTATTCTTTCTCCCTCCCCCCACCCTGATGGAAGGGACTATTTTTCTGCTTGTATTTGTATTTCCAGTATTTAGCACAGTGCCATAAATTCCTGTTGACTTCCTTGACTTCATTATTCACCAAATATTTATTAGGCTAAATTAGGTTCACCTTATATTTTACCAAGGCTCAAGCAAATGAAAAATTTAACTCAACCTCAGAATTACAGTGTCCACAATGCATTCTCCTGTCTGGTAAATACTCAGAAAATTATTGTGCTATTTATTCATTGAACCTATAAATTTAGTTACACACATTTAATTTTATTTTAGGGAGTGTCAACATTTTGAATATTTGATTTTGTACTTTCAGTTGAAAGTTTTACCTAGTCAAAAAGTTTTTAAAACTTCTCTTTACCAAAACTCGAGTTTCTGTTTAGCTTGAAAACAGAGAGACATTTTACAAATGTGTGGTCTGATATTGTACAAATGTTTGCCAGTGTGGTGGGTATATCCATAAGGACAAATGCTTAGCATTTTGTGAACCCTCTATTGAACTGCAGATTTAGTCTATAGTTACTTTAAAAAGTGGAAACATAAAATAACAGGACAAACTAATAAGTAAGCTAGTCTTTGTAGTTGATTGAAATATTTACATATTATTCACCAACAGAGACAGCCTTTTCCCTGCAAAAATACTTTCTTATGCTTAATAACTTACATAGGGATTAAAACTGATAGGTGATATTTTCTATTTTTGTACAATAACTTATAATTGGATAACCGGAAGTAAGTATGTGTGCTTCAAGTTTAAAAACTTGGAATGAAAGTATGGATATGTGTTTTAACTTTAATGACTTGGAACCAACATTATGCATCATATTTGACCAAATTTTAGTTCTGTTTTTTATTGATGTTTCCAGCAGCATTATTATTACTATTATGTATATTGTTCTTTCAAGTCTGCTTTCTTTAAATCATTTCATACAGGTTTTGTTGTTTTTCTGAATTCATATGGTACAAATGATTCCATTACATTCATATACTATTATTAAGGGACAGGTCAATTCTCCGAGAGTCTCTTCAGCTGTGGATCAGAGCATCTGAAGGAGTTGCAGGGCAGCTTTTGCTGACACAGGTGTTGCAGACTGGGAACAAGATAAATTGGAGTCAGAGGGAAGAGGAGAGAGATCAGATAATGCAACGGCCTCTGTCTCCTTGTATCATCCTCTCACAAGAGGAGATCCATTCTGCAGGTCTGGGTTGGATTTCCAGCAGCTACTGTCAGGTAGCCCCTGTGTATTCTAACAGCTCCCATGTATCACGACATACTATAATTTATTAAACTATTCTCTAATAAACTCATAAGGAGTCTGTGAATAATTGGCAGATGTATAAAGCAGAAATAAATCAGAATAAGTGGCAAGATAATACTGAAGATTGGGCCATGGCAATATAATAAAAATGACAGTACTACCAAAATTAATTTACTTATTCAGTGCTATACCAATGAAACTTTAGAGAGTTGGATAAAATAATAGAGGAACTAAAAGATTAAGATTCTCCAGGGAAACAAAATTGGGAAGAAAAGGAGCCCAGCAATATTGAATCTCAAACAATAGTACAAAGTAGTAATGATCAAAACTATTTAGTACTGATGAAAAAAATAGAATATTTCATCATTGGAACTGGTTGATAAGTACATGAAATACTTTAAAAGCAAACTAACATAGTAACTTAGTTTTAGTAAACCCAAAAACTCCCACCAAAACTTACTATTTTAACAGGTGAAAAAACCAAAGAGACTTAGAGTGCTTTGAGGATTCATATGGCTTCAGGGAAAGGTCTCATTGGTATGACCTTTATAATAAGTAAAATAATTTCAGTAGTATTGTCATTTTTGTTTTTATCCTTTCAGTGTATTCACACAAGTAGGGGTGAGTAGACAAGTCATATTACTTCCCCAGACATAAATGTAGCAAAGAGAGCTAGCCAGAACTGACTCAAGCCTTTTTGAACACACAGACACTTCTGGTTATATAGACAATGGGGAAAAAAAAAGCTTCTCCATGATAATTTAACTGGAACCAGTTTTGGAAGATCTATCTATACATATGCTTTCTTATATATTATGTTTTTCTGAGAATGACTCCACTTTAGGTGGAGATCTCATCTTTGTAACCTGATAAGGTCTGCACATTTGCTGGTCCTTCATTTTAGTGTAAATTGTTCTTTTGGATCTACTCACTTTAGTTTGCATCAATTCAAATAAGTCTTCCCAGGTTTCTCTGAAATTCTCTTTTATTATTTCTTATGGGATAGTGGTATTCCATTTCATTTATATATTGTAATTCGTTCAATTATTCTTCAACTGATGAGCATCCACTTAGTTTTCAATTCTTTGCTAATAAAAAAAAATTGATAGGGGTGTGTGTGTGTGTGTGTGTGTATTATGTATTTGGGTCATTTTTTTCTCTTTGATTTCTGGGAGGTATAACCCTAGTAATAGTTTTGCTGGGTAAAAGAGATTACACAGTGTTTTTTTAGAGCATAGTATCAAAAGATTAAACTACTTAGGCCCTCCAACTTTGTCATTTTTCTTTTTCTTTTTTTTTTTTGGTCAACTCTGCCAGTCTGATGATATGAGGAGGTACTTGAGACTTGGTAATAATAAGTGGTTCTTTTTTTATTAGTTATTTGGGGTATTTTTTTCAAGTGATTATTGACAGCTAGGATCTTTTTCTTTAAAAACTGCTTTTTCATGTTCTTTGGTCATTTATCAACTTAGTATTCTTAGTTCTTAGTATTATTCACTTGTATCAGGTTTTTTTTTTTTTTAATATCCTGGAAATGTGACCCTTATCAGAGAATTTTGTTGCAAAGTTCTCTCCCTCTCCTTTTCCCCACTCCCCCCAAGCTATCTGTTTCTCTTCTGATTATATCTGTCTTGGTTCTGTTAGTGCAGAAATTTTAAAAATTTCATCTTATTGAAATTACTCATTTTATTTATGTCCCTTTTCTTGGTTATGAAATGTTTTCCTATAAATAAATCTGAAAAGGAATTTCTTTTTTTACACATCTAATTTATTTTAGTAGTTATCTTTCATGTTTGAAGCCTATTATTTGAGATATTGGTCTATACTAAGATTCTTTACACATTTCTTAGCAGTTTTTGTCAAATAATGAGTTCTTATTATGACTACTGGGTCTTTGATTTTTTAAAGCATTAGTCTTCTGTGTTGGTTGGCTTTTGAATATTGTATACCTAATATTTTTTCACTGATTGGCCTATTTATTAACCACTGTGAAATTGTTTTGATGATTACTGCTTTCATTATGTTGTTGGACTCTACTCTCTAATTCATTTTTCTGCTCTCTTCAGTTTTATAGGCAGATTCATTCCATTCATGTTTATAGATATAGTTAATTCACTTTGTATCTTCTCTCTCCCATCTTTGGCAATAAATTTGAGTATTGAAAGAATAGAGTATTTCACATAGTTGTGATTTGATGCAGTTTGATTTAATTTTATTATTTCTTTTCACCTTATTTGATAAGTTTCTTACTATTGGTTTCTTTCTTTTTGTTCTTTCCTGAACAACCCAGTCCTCAGAGATAGTTTTTTTTGGCTTATTATAACTAATCCCTCCCTAAATCTTCCTTATCTCTTGATTATTTTCCTTCCGATTTCCTGTTGAATTTATTTTTATACTACATCTACTGTAGGTGGGCATGTGTATATGTGCTTGTGCATATGTGTATTTAATTCTTTGGGTCTGATAAAGTGAGATTCATGTGTAGATTGCTCCCCCATGCCCTTTTTCTTCCTTGGTTTTGTTTTTGTTTTTTCTCCTGCATGTAGATTATATGAGATAACAAAGTCCATTTCCTTTCCATTTGTTTTTTCCATAGTAATTTCATTTTTTTCTCTTAAGATCATCAAAACATAATAGATCTATCTTACTCTCTCTTAAAACTCTTGAAGACACTTCAATTCCCTTTATCTATAAAATGAAAAAAATAATAGTTGCACTAAATGGCTTGAGTTCTCTTTTGGTTCTAGACCTATGAATCTACAATCAAGACTTTTTTTTTTGTACACTGTTAGAATCCTTACAAGCTGTTAAGTCATTAGAATCGATAGAGACAATAATTATCTAATTTATCATGGTTCAGTATGATTGATCTGATCTTACAAGGAGATGTTATGGACCAGAACTTGAAACAACGTATTAAGTGGAACTGATAGAAACAAAGATTGTGTTCACACCTTTAGAGAGCTCATATTAGCAAGAAGCTCCCAGGGCCAAAGGGCACTCTGGGACAGACCGAGGAGCACTCTGGGAGGAACCCCACAAGCCCACTCTCGGAGGTGGAGCCAGATTCATTCCAACTTTCACCTTGGTGCTGGCTGGAAACATTTGAAAGAAGAGAAGCTGAAGCTGGCACAGGCAAAAGATTAGTGGCAAGAGCTCTTGGAACCAAGGATAAATAGGCCTCTAAGAAAGCTAACCGGGCCCCAGGAAGAAGATTCAGAAACCGGAGATAATAAAGGATCTGAACTTTTAACACCTGGCTACATTTGGGGTAATTATTACTCAGAGCTGAAACTAAGGCTGCCTTCAGAAAACCTCCCCAAGAAACTTGCTCCCAGAGAGAACTGTTATATTAAAGAACACCACAGTACACCTGATATTTAGAACAGTGTAATAGGCAAAACAAATAGTCAAATGTCTGAGATGCTTTTTTAAGAAAAAGAATTATAAGCTTTTTAAAAGAAATTAAGCATTATTGCTTTCAGTTATGTACAGCAATTTATACAAGACTAAATGACAGAAGATTATGTTTTCATTGAGAGAATATTATTTTAAAAAAGCCTAAACACAGGAGGTATTCTTAACATTGGCTTGCAGTGCAGTTTATTTATTAAAAGATATTCCTTTCTTCATATGTTGTTAACATCTCTCCCACACTTCATCTACACCCCAAAAGAATACACCCTTAGGGAAGAAATAATCTACAAGTACACTTAGTCCAGAAAATGAATTCCTATCTTGGACATGTCCAAATATGCTTGTCTCAAAAAACTTGTATCTCATCCTGTAACTTAAGTCTACCATCTCTTTGGCAGGAGATGGGTGGCATAATTCATTTTCAATCTCCTGGACTCATGGTTTAGCAATGAATTAATAAGCGTTCTAAAGTCTTTCAACATGCAATATCATTTTCCTATCAAATTATCACTGTGCAAATGATCCTCCTGGTTCTGTTTATATTATTCTGCATCAGACCATGGAGATCTTTCCAGTTTTCCTCTCCTGTTCATTTTGCTATTTCTTAGGGCACAATAATATTCCATTACATTAATGTCACAATTTTTTAGTCATTTTCCAAAAAGTAGCCAGTTATTACCTAATTTCCTCTCCTTGGGTTACTATAAATTGCTGCTGCATTTTTGTACATATAAATTGCTGTATATTTTGTACTTTTTCCTCTTTCTTTAGCATGTAGACCCAGTAATGAAAAAGTAGGAGTTCACACCAATAACTTTTGGGACATAAAATGCTCTCTTATTATAAATAAAATATCATCTCTAAAAATCATCCCCTTTCCCTTGAAACATCAATCAAAAAATAAAAATTCTAGATACTATATTTTAAGAAATCATGAATAAAACTATCAACATCTGACTTAAAATTTAAAGAATCTACTAGTAACTTCCTGCAAGAAATCTCAAAATGAAAACTCTCAGGAATATCATGAGCTTTTTCTGGATTAAAAAAACAACCCTTTAAGCAGCTACAAAGGAAAAGGTCTACCAATAAGAAGCTAGTCATGATGATACCAAGATGTGAAAGCTACCATTATCAAGAAGAAGAGACCTCTTTGCAAAAGGCAAAAAATAAAGACAACTAAGAATAACCTAGCCAAAAAAGCTGAGTATAATCTTCAAAAGGAAAAAGGGATTTTTAATGAAATGAAGGATTTCCTAGGATTGCTGTTAAGGAAACCAAAACTGAGCAAATGTTTTCAATTGCAAACATGGCAATCAAGAGAAACAGCTTTATGTAGATAAAATGTTTTTAAACCTCATTGGGAGAGAAGAAACAGATGCACATCACAACCTAAGGCTTAGGAAAGTCACTATGAATCTAAGTCTTTTGATTCCAATCAGTTCTTTTTTCTCTGTACTATCTGGCCCCAGTTTCCAAGCACTTTACACAGTAATTGGGGACACAGTTACTACCTGTATAACTGCTGATTTACATAAGCCTTGTGATTACAATACATATCAAATAAATGATATAGGCAAAAAATGCTACAGATATTATACAAGGAATGACTTCTAAGCATCATTAGTGAAGTTTTATTTTTATTTTTTTAAGTTTTTTAGAGTTGCATATTTCTTGATTTTTTTTTTTATATTTTAAATTCTAAACTGTCCTTTTTTCTTTCCCCAATCTGCACTAGAGAATGCCTTCATTTGACATAATTTATAAATATGTGTAAAACCATGCTATGTACATGTCTGATTATCATTTCTTTCTCTGGAGGTTCTTTGTAGTTCTTTTGTATAAGTATACATATAATATTGTATACTTTTGTATAAGTATAATAATACTTAGTAAAATGGTAGTTCCCAGTTGTTTTCTGAACAATATTGCTTTGACAATATTTACTTTAAAATGTTTTTATTCTGCTTCTTTCACTTTTCAAATAGTGAATGGAAAAGAAGAGTTTCAAATTTCAACTTCTTGTTATGAAAAAGTTCTTCACGATTAGAGCTATCAAAAAATAGAATGGGCTGCCTTAAAATGGTTTGGGCTTTCCCTTGCTAGAGATCTACAAATAAAACTGAAATATATTCCTCTTCCCCTGCCTCTCTTTTTGTGGAGCTTCTAAGATTCTAAGTGTTCTTTGAGGACTTTCCAAATTTTGGAATTCTTATGCCTATTGTGCCAGCTACTACTCTGAATACAAAGACAAAAATAAAATAATCTCTCATTTTATTGGGGAGACAACATGTATATAAATATGTAGTAAGTAGCAGTTAAAATTTTAAAAATTCTGCCTCAAGATGAGTTTTTAATTTTAAGTATACAATCAAGGCTGTTTAGGCATTTTCAGATGTCTGAAAGTTCCTTAAATTCATAAATTCAGATGCCATTTCAAATGACAAAAGGATGTAAAGCCTTTAAATATGTTCCTCAATTGATAGAGGACCTGTCATTTTGATTCTGCATTTCTCCATTTTGATTTGTGTCCCAAGCAGCTGGGTGACTTATTTTCCCTGTCCATGTTAAATATAGCCTGTTCAGCTAATTTCATTAACTGTACATAAAAGAAATTAAAAAGTTTGATTATTCAGAATTAAAAAGTTAAATCTAATGTCTTGGTTTCCTTAAAGGTTTTACCTTGTGAATTTAATTTTGGTTTTGTTTTTAACTATTTCAATTATGACCAAGAACAATGTAACCAGAGTGTCTAGGGAAGAAGGCTAGGGTCATGGTTTGCAGTGAATTGACTCTAGGATACATTGAGTGTAACCTATTTATTTTTCTTTAACCTGTCTTATATCGTTCGTTGTTCCAAAGTTTATCCAGTAGCTCATTTTTAACTGAACATAATTTACTTTTATTAAAGAAAAAATAGTAGACTAGATGAGATGTGATTGATGTACCAAATGATGTGGTTTAGGAGAGCACCAAATGTTGGGGTTTGGTCATGTGAAGAATTCATAATGGCCATTCTCTTTCGCAAAATATAGGTTTATGTGGGAAAAGAGGTTACAGACAAAATAGATATACTAGACACCATGAGGGGTAAATAGGAAATAGAATTGGGAGAGCACATAGTAAAACAAGGGGTTTAATAATTAATGATGAAAAAAAATTAATGGTGGAAAATTCCCTAGTTGAATTCAAAACCAGCCAAGAGAAAGGAAACATCCCTTGAGATTGGAGCGTGCCTTTAGCTGGAAGCATCCTAAAAGAGTTGGTTAACTAAAAGAAGGAAAACACTAAAAGACATAATAGAGGGTGAAAAGACACATGAAGCAGAGCACCATAGTGAATTGACTCAAAGGGATTCAGCAAAAATGATACGGGCTACATGCAGATTTATAGGGGAAATTTAACCTCAGGGACATGACTGTGATTTCTGATGGGACACAGCAAGGCAAAGCAGCTGCCCACAATCTCCACAGAACATGGGAGACTGAACTGATTCCTGTTAGAGCTCTTTTCCCTGCCTGCTCCAGGAACCTCATCTACTGAGGACCTCATCATATAGGACTAGGAAGAAAAGCTGTAATACTACAAGATTGAAGCAGAAGATAAAGGTAGATCTAGAAGGTGATGGTAAAATCTTTGTATCAGAGTTAAGAGTTGGAGAGAGTTTAACTTAGTTATTTAATTTAGATTTAGACAAAGTTGAGATGTGAAATTTACTATTTCCTCCCCCATATAAACAATAAGAAATTAAATCCATAATTCAGCCACAATAAAGTTTACGTATCAGCTAGAAGGATAACTAACATTTATAACATTGTTTTAATATCTAAAATGTTTTCCTGGTTTACAAACTAATTTTTAAAAAGATACTTTTTGGAATATAATTCCCAGTTTTGCAAAATGATATGTAAAAAGTAAATGATGAGTAGCAAATTTAGGGAAATAAAGTAAGTCCTTCTGGAACAATACTTTGATATTTTATATCATATATAGATGTGATATTTTATGATATGATACACACATATATGTAAATGCTATTTTAAGTAACATTTTGTAGATTACACTGTTTTCACGCCTTGTGGAAAAAGGAAATTGGCAGTTATATTTTAAATCAACCAGCATTTATAAAGCAAATATTAGATTTATACCAGGTACTTGGCTATAGAAAAACTCACATTTTATGGATAGTCTATGAATTTTGACATTATGGTTAATGCAACAAATTGAAAGAAAATATACTTGCAAATTGTTTTTTGTGCATACAGTAAGCTCTTTGAGTTTCAGAGGTCTTTGACCCTTTAACTCCAAAAAAAATTTTTTTTAATATAATTGGAGCCCATCAAATAGATGGCACTTCCTTAACAATAATTAAATTGTAAAGGCTTCTAGGACCTTCTCTATATTTATCAAAGGGAATGCTAACCTCTCCTCAGCAAAAATTTAATATTCCTTGCAAAGTGAAAATGTGATTTATTTTCTTTGTTTAGGAACTGTTAGTGCTTGTGCTCTGCTCTTGTGTTCTTCAAGAACAGTATTATATTTCATGTGTATGTGTATATATATATATATACACATATATATATATTTTTAAAAATCACTTCTATCCTACAGTCAGGATTTAAGAGTAGTACTCTGATGAAAGAAGCTGTGTCTTAGGGAACATTTTGTTAAAAGAAATTACCTTTTAAATTTTTGCTGAGGAGAGGTTAGCATTCCCTTTGATAAATATAGAGAAGGTCCTAGAAGCCTTTACAATTTAATTATTGTTAAGGAAGTGCCATCTATTTGATGGGCTCCAATTATATTAAAAAAATTTTTTTTTTGGAGGAACAGATGAAGAGGTAACTTTGGATTTAAATCAGAAGACCTTGTTTTGAATTCTATTTTTGCTACCATTGTGACCTTTGGCAAGTTATTTAATCTTTCTGAGAATCTGAGCTTTATCTGTACCATGAAAGAATATATTAGATAATCTATATAAAATTTCTATAACTCAATATTTTCTATTTAATCAACTATTATATGCAAATTTTGTATTAGCACATTTATATTATTGTATATTATTTATGAATTATTTTGAACACTTTTTCTTTTAACATTTATCTGGATTTCTAGTTGATGATTAGATGTAGCCAGGAAGCAATCTGGTATAGTACAGGATGGTAAACATCCTGTGTAGTTACGTGCATGTGTGTTTATCTGCATGAATGTGCATTTCTGTTACATATTAAAGTCAGTTGTACTTGGGGTTTATTAGTTAGCCTTCTTTATACTATAGATGATAGTATCATAATATCCTAAACTTAGAGCTGGAAGCCCTAAGGGGCCATCAAATTCAACTTTCTCTTTTTATGGACAAAAAAACTACCGCACAGAGAGGTTTAAATGACTTTACTGAGTGGGGTAACACGTTTAGCAAGGATCTGAGGTAGGATTTGCACATTTTCCTGACTCCCAGTCTAGTAAGAATTACTTTCATAATGAAAAATTAATTTGTTGCAATGCTAGTGTTAGAGTACTCTCTGAAAATTTCATTTCTAGTCATTTAAATAAAAGGGGGAATTATTTTTATTGTCTATGATCAACTTGTAGTTTTCTCATGTTTTCCCTCAAGTAAATCATCATAATTCCTTCTAAATCTTAAAATTTTATACCCCTACTAATGTCATTGGTAAGAATGAATGAGTGATAAATTCTTACGTATTTCCTGTGTACTAAGTACTATGGTAAGTGCTAAAAATTTATACAAAAGCGAGTAACTTAATCCTTTTCCTTGAGAAAGTTACACTTATATAAATGGGAATTAAAGCTGGAATGATGAGACTTTAAAGACAAGATTGAAAACTTGAAATATTCTACTAAGAATATGCTGTTCTAAGAAGTAGGGAAGTTTTCATCTTTGGTAGTATTCAAGCATTTGAATACCATAATATACAACTGTCCTCTTTTCACTCACTCTGCCACCTTCCATTATCTCTCTCCAGACTCTTAAATGGCTTCTTAATTGATAGTCTTGCTTTCATCTTCCACATACCTGTTAAAATAGTCTTACTAAAAACATATTGGATTGTCTATTTTTCTTTTGCCTGTTCAAGAATCTTCACTGGTAAGGGGCAGCTAGGTGGTGTAGTGGATAGAGCACCAGCCCTGAAGTTAGGAGGACCTGAGTTCAAATCTGGTCTCAGAAACGTAACACTTCCTAGCTGTGTGACCCTGGGCAAATCACTTAACTCCAATTGCCTCAGAAAAAATAAACAAACAAAAAAGTTATCTTCGTTGGTTCTCATATTGCCATCAGGAGAAAATATAAGTTCTTTAGCTTAGCATTTAAAGCCTTTGAAAGTTTACGGCTTTCCTTATTTCACATTATTGTACTTTTCATTCTATATCTCTTTTTATATATCATTTCTTGGCATTACTACAATTAATGTTGCTTATTCTTGGATTGTATTTCATCTTTATGTTACTACTTAGGATTCTTAGCTTCCTTCACAGTTCATTTCATGTGCCACTTGGTACAAAAAGTCTTTTCCTTGCTTTAGCACATTAAGTCATAATGTTGTAAGGAACCTCAGAGATCATCTAGTTTAAACCCCCCTCTCCCCTCCTCCCTTTTTTTAAATGTTTGAAGAGACTGAGGCAAAGGAAATAAAGACTTGTTCAGGGTCACATAGTGTCAGAGATGAAATGTCACTCTGGTTCCTCTGAATTTCATGATTATTATGTTTTTCACCCAGGTTTGTTAGTGTAGTCTCTCTCCTAAAATTGTGATGTTTTTATTAATTGACGAGTTGTGTTTCCCCGAAGAACATAAATTTTTTGAGAATGGTGACTGGCTTTGTTTTTTATCTTTATATCCTCAATACCTCTTATAGCACTCTTCACATAGGAAGTGCTAAGTGAATGATTGTTGAATTGAGTATACCACACTAATGTTGAATTAGTAAATAAGTTCTTTGTTATTTCCTCTTTGTGTGTCATAGGAAGTTAGATGTCATTGATTGGAGGGTTGTGGCAAAATAATACAACCTCAGGAAATCCTGTGGCTTGAAAGACTGGTTATCAGATAAAAATCATGGACCTCATGTGCTAGAGAAAAAAAAATGAATTTGTATTATTTTATTTAAAAGATGCTGAATTTCCTAATATCTCTTTTAGAAGTTTTTTTTTTTTTTTTTTTTTTTTTTTTTTAAAAGAAGTAGCCAGGAGTTGCAGTGGATAGAGCACTGGACTTGGAATTAGGAAGAATAGAGCCAAGAGGATTGAATGAAGGCTTCCTAGCCTGGACCCCTCCACAAAATGGATTCTTTGGGAGTAACTCCTCAGTGGAAAAAGTGGTGTGGGCCTGACGGTGATATATTCAGCATGAAAGTGAAAGGCAAAGACATTCTGAGTTGAAGAGTAAAAGCTACTGAAGTTGATGTTTAGGAGAAGGCTCCAGGCACTAAAGAACTTTTCAGGATAAGAAAGCAGCATGATTTTGAATTCTAGAAAGAATTAGAACCAGGAAGGATTTTGGACCAAGTGACCTCCAAGATTCCTTCTGCTGCTAGATCAATGATTGATAGTGACCTTTTAGTCTTGTACTAATTAGAACACATACATATGTATGTATACATACACATTTATAGACATACATTACACATACATATACATTCAAACTAGTTAAATACGAGATATTTTAAGAGGAAGGACACTAGCAATTGCGGGAGATCAGGAAAGGCTTTATGCAGAAGATGAGGCCTGAACTTTATCTTAAAGTCAGTCAGTCAGCGTTTATTAAATGTCTAGTATGTATTAGGTTTTATGGTAAGCTCTGGGGATACAAAGAAAGGTGAAAGACAGGGGAAAAAAAAAAGCTCTCTCAAGACAGGCTTCTTATAGAAGATTAGATTTTAGCAGGAACTTAGTCAATGCAAGAAAACCAGGAGGTGGAAATGAGGAAAGAGACAATTCTAGAAATGGTGGATAACATGTAAAAATTCTCAAGAATCAGGAACTTCAAGGAAGCCAGTATCAAGGTGATCCAGAATCTGTAGGTGTAGGAGTATGATGTAAGTTAAGGGGAGGGATCTTTGAATGCCAAATTGGGTTTTATATTTGATTCTGGAGAAAGATCTATAGTTTATGAGGGCAGCAGAAGGACATGTGTATAACATGGTCAGATGTCTGTCTTATGAAGATTAGTTTGGCAGCTGAGTGGAAAACAGACTGGAGTGGGAACCGACTAGATCCAAGGAGACCAGGACATGCATAGTTACTGCAGTAATCTTGGTGGGAGGAAGATGAAGTTCTGAACTTCTGTGATGGCAGGCTAAGAGGAAAGAGAAGGGACGCTTAGGAGAGATGTCATAAAGGTAAAGATCAACAGGCTTTGGAAACAAACAGGCTAACGGGGTTAAAGAGAAATCGGAGATGACACCTTGGTGGTGAGCCTGTGTGACTGCTACTTTTGATAGCTGGTGGGAAGTTTGAAAGGGGTGGGGTGTTTAGGGTAAATATATTGTGTTCTGGGGAAGAATTGTATGGAGGTAAGGAGAATGCTTTCTAGGCATGAATTTCAGAGTTTGAAGAGGGAGTTCTGCCTAATAAAGCTGGAATAATATAGGTTGGTGTTAGGTTATATGGGGCCTTCAAAGCTAAAGAGAAGTTTCTAAATGATCCTATCAGTAAAGGAAGCCATCAAGTTGTTTGAGAAGGAAAACCCCATGGTTATATCTAAGCTGCAGGATAATTACTATGGCAACAGTGTATAGGATAGTCTGGAGTAGTGAGAGACTAGAGGCCAGGATGCCAATTAGGAGACATTTGCAAATCTTAAGTGAGAGGATTGAACTAAGGTGGTAATTAGTTGAATGGAGAGAAGGTTCAAAGGTACAAAAGGCAATATTTGTCAATTGATTAGATATAGGGGAAGATGAAAAGTGAGAGATTGAGTATAGTGCCAAGATTACGAATGTAAGATACTCAAAGGATGGTGATACTTTTGATAAAATAAGACATTTTGAAAGAAGAGGATGGGGATATGTGTGGAATACTGAGTTCTATTTTGAACATGTTGAATTTTGCTGTTTCTAGGACTTATAATGTCCAATTGAAATGTCCAGTAAATATTTGTTTATGGGCACCAAAGTCTGACAGTGATTTGTATAAAATTGATAGTTAAACACATTGAAGCGTGAAATTACTGAGGAAGATTATGGAGAGAGAAGAGAGAAGATCTAAGAAATTTGTTGGAGAATACTTGCATTTCAGGGTCATATGTGGATCAGTGGTGTCAAACTCAAATGGAAACAGACTCATTAAATTGCATATGACATTCTCTGTTGGTTGCATATTGGCTATTTAAAAATGTAATATTATATTTTATTAAATTTTGTTAAATATTTATCATTTGGATGTTATTTGGTTTAGGCTACTTGTGGGTGTTGTGGGCTACATGTGTGCTAAGGACCATGTGTTTGAAACATTTGAGGTGGATGATGAGCCAGCAGAAGATATTCAGAGAGTAGTCAGATAGGCAGGAGGAAAACCAAGAGAGAGTAGTGTCATGGGAACCCAGATAGGAAAGAATGTCTGGGTGGTCCACAATGTCAAATACAAAAGATATATTAATGATTAGAGAGTTTAGTAATTTTAGAGAGAGTAATTTCAATTGGGTGTTGAGGTAGAAAGCCACACTGAGGGATTGAGGTATGAGAGGAGAGAAAGTAGAGGCAGCAAATGCAGACAACTTTTAAGGATTTTGGCTGAGAAAAGTAGTGGAAATATAGCTTGAATGAAGGAACTTGTTGATTAGGAGAGGTTGAAGATCTGAGAGAGGAGGATGATTGAGGATAAAATCTGTTCAAGAAGATGAAAAAGAATAGAATCAGATACATAATTTAGAGGGATTGGATTTGGGAAGGCTATGGGGGACAGGAGGAGAGACTTTTATCATTCATACTTCTTCATGAACTCCAAAGTTCTTTCATTGCTTTTAATTATTTTTGCTAATTTGATGGGTATTATTAGGTGATGTCTCAAAGTTGAAATTTGAATGTTTTATTATTTGGTTTTTTTTCTAGCTTTTTTAGTTGCATGCCCAATTTCATTGATCTCTTTTTTCCTCTACTTTATTTATGCAAGCATTTAGAGATATAAAATTTCCCCATAGAACTGCTTTGGTTGCATCCCATAAGTTTTGGTATATTGTCTTGTTATTGTCCTTCTCCTGGGTAAAATAATTGATTATTTCTGTGATTTGTTGTTTGACCTAATCATTTTAAAATTTCCAATTAGTTTTAGTCTATCTTTCCATGGCTCTTTATTGCATGTAATAATTTACATCATGATCTGAAAAAGGTGCATTTAATATTTCTGCCTTTATATTTGTGAAATTTTTACATCCTAATACATGATCAGTTTTTGTGTAGGTGAGAAACCCCTGAGAAAAAGTTATATTCCATTCTTTTCCCATTCAGTTTTCTGTCGAGGTCTATTATATCTAGATTTTAAAAATTTCTATTCACCTTATCTTTTTTCTTGTTTATTTTAGTTAGATTTATTTAATTCTGAGAGGCAGTGTTTGAGGTCCCTCACTAGTATGGTTTTGCTGTCTATTTCTTCCTGTAACTGACAATTTATCCTGTAATGATTGATGTTTGTACAGTTTGATGTTGTACAACTTGGTGCATGTTTAGAATTGATAACACTTCATTGTCTGTGGTACCTTTTAGCAAGATGTAATTTCCTTTTTTCTTTTAATTAGATCTTATTTTTGTGCTTATTTTGTCTGAGATCAGAATTGTTACTCTTGCTTTTTTTTTTTTTTTTTTTTTTTTTTTTTTTTTTTTTTTACTTCAGCTGAAGCATAATATCTTCTGCTTCAACCATTTAGCTTTACTGTGTGTATCTCTCTACTTCAGATGTGTTTCTTGTAAACAACATATTTAGGATTCTGGCTTTTAATCCATTCTGCTATCTGCTTCTGTTTTATGGGAGAGTTCATCCTATTCACAGTTATGATTATCAGTTATATATTTCCCTCTATCTTATATTCTCCCGTTCCTTTTTCTCTCTCTTTTCATCCTGTGTGTCCTTACCAATGTTTTGCTCCCTTTTATTACCCTACATCCTTTCTCTTTTCCTTTCCCTGCTTTGCTTCTGTGTTCCCTTCCATCCAGCCTCTATCTTTTCTTTCCCCTTTCTCTCCCTACTTCAGTAAAATAAATTTCTATTACACTCCCCCTACCCCCCAATGAGTGTTATTTCCTCTTTTGAGCCAAATCTGATGAGATTAAGCTTCAAACAATACAATGCTCCTCCTCTTCCTCCCTTCTTTCCCTTCTACTATAATAGATCTTTTAGGCCTCTTCATGCGATCTAATTTACCCCATTTTTACCTTGCTTTCATCTTCTCCCAGTACAGTTTTTTCACCCCTTAATGTCTTTTTTTAAAAAATATCATCACATCAAAGTCCCCATGCCCTCTTGAGTATAGCTCTTCTAAGCCCTAATAAAGATAACAGTTCTCAAGAATTACAAATATTATCTTATCATGTAGGATTAATATAAACAGTTTGACTTTTAAATAACGTTATTGTTTTTTCTTTTCTGTTGACCTTTTTATGCTTCTCTTGAGTTTTATATTTGAAGATTAAACTTTCTGTTTAGTTCTGGTCTTTTCATCAGAAATTATTTTAAATTCTCTATTTCACTGAAGATTAATCTCTTCCTTTGAAAGCTTATGCTCAATTTTGCTGAGTAGTTAGTTGATTCTTGGTTGTAATCCAAGATCTTTTGCTCTCCAGAATATCATATGAATGTTTTATTATTAACATGTTGTATTTTCTCTGTTGAAAACAATCTGTTCATACCCATTTGACCATTTAATCTTGTGGATTGAGAATTATTTCTTCAGATGTGATCTAGTCCGGACCATACTGAAAAAGAGACTTGACCCATAGTCATTCAGTCTCTACTTGGAGATCTTTAATGAGAGGGAACTCCTACCTCCTAAGGTAGAGTCTTTTTCATTTTTTTTTTTTTTTTGTCTTTTTCATTTTTGGATAGCTCTAATGGTTTTTCCTGTCATCAAGCCTTTCTGCAATTGCTGCCTTTCTGCAATTGCTGCCTCTTGGAAATGATTCTGCCAAAAAGAGGTCTAATACATATTTCACATTACAGACCTTTAAGTGTTTGAAGATAGATACTGATATTTTTGTACATTGTTAAAATCTTGCCTGAATGTTTTGAATCTTTTTTCTTCAAGCTAAATAATCTCACTTCCTTCTAATCTTGAGGCTTTTTGCCATTTTACTTCTCTCCTCTCAAAGTTTTGCAGTTTATCAAAGTATGCCTTTTAAAATGGTGATCCCCAGAATTGAATACAGTCTTCCATATTTACTTTGGCCAGGGCAGATTAAAAAGGGACTTTCATCTCCTTATTCTTGGAAAGTGTTTAAATGACATTAGCTTTTTTAAAAGGCTGGCACTTTAGAAGGTTGACTTTTATTGAGTTTGCAGTATACTAAACACCTGATATCTTTCTGAGACCATTATCTAGTGTTGATTTTTTTGAATCCAGGTTTAAGATTTTCTATTTATTTCTTTTGAATTTTATTAGATTCAGTCTAATGCTGTAGGTAGACAAGATCTTTTTGGATTTTAGTTTTTTGACTTCTTTATTAGCTATTTTTCCCAAATTCATCATATGTGTATTTGATGACTTTGTTTTCTGTGGCATTATTGAAGTTATTGATAAATTAATAGCATAGAGCCAAAATGGATCTCCAAGTTTGTTCACTGAACACTTCCTGCCAAGTTAGTATTAAACTGACTTTTCTTTGGGCTGGGGTATTCAGGTGACTCTGAATTCATCTAATGTATTATCATTTAGTCAGCATCTTTCCCTCTTTTCTGTAAGAATAGTATGACATAGATAATCAAACCATTTTCTTGATTTCATTGATAAGAGGCTCAGAGAAAGAAACTCTACCAATGTAGGTTGACAACTTTTCAACAAATTATGTTTTGAGAGTATTGCCAAGTGATGTGACTTGCCCAAGGCCACACAACAAAGTTAATCTGTATCAGGGGGACTTGAACGTAGGTTTTTTTCTCCATCAGGCTCCCTCTCACTTTGTTTATCACAGCATGATAATATGTGTAAAAGCTTTGGAGAACAATTCACCTATATTTGCTTTCCTGCCAGATATAATTCTCAATATTCGTTTTGGTTTTTCATGTGTTTCTTTTATGATTGTCTTCTTTTTTTGATGTGGATTAGTGATTTTATTATTGAAGAGAACACACGAGATTCTATCAATTGAAGAAGACTCAGTAAGCATTTATTAAACATCTACTATGTGCCAAAACCTGTGCTAAGTACATAGAGCACAACTGTTTTATGATGAGATTTCTATGAGACTTTATGATTTAATCACACAACTAATAAATCTATATCAGAAACAAGACTTGTATTTAGTTCTTCATGACTACAAAGTTTGCAGTCAGTTTTTGTCATATTTCTTCAGGGATGCTTAGAAGTCCTTGGTTTCATTAAGGTTCCATTTTTCCATTAAAGTTTCCATTTTATCATAATTTGTCAGTTTTGCTGAGTAAATCATTTTTGATTCTAAGCCTGTATCCTTTTATCGTTTACATTATATTCTAAGCTCTTCTCTCCTTTATATTGGTGCTTCCTTAATCTTGAGTGAACCTGCCAGAGCCTCCTCAGTACTTTAATTCTTGTTTTCTGGATGAAAGCTCTGGATTTTGACTCTAATATTCCTTAGAGTTTTCATTTTAAGGAGGTGATCACTTTATACTCCGGTTCTAAGTGATCTGGACAGTTTTCTTGTAAGATTTCTTAAAATGTGTTTAGGTTCTTTTTTGAGGTTGGGTGGTCATGGCTTTCAGACAATCCAGTGTTTTTCAGGTTAATTGTTTTTCATTGAGATACCTTATAATTTCTAATCTCTCCCAATATCCCCCCAGCCTTTTGACTTTAATATTTTTTGTTCTCTCATGAAGTCATTGGTTTCTATTTGGCCCATTCTGATTTTCATTCTGGTTCCTTGGACAGAATTTATGTCTCTTTGAGCCAAGTTAATTTCTTTTCCAGTTCTTTCTTACATAGATCATTTCTTACATGAGATTATTTGTATTTCCACTCTCCACCTCCCTTCATAGTCTCAATTCATTTATTATATTTTAAAACTTAAAAAAAAAACTTTCTTCATCTCTTCCAAGAATTCTATTGAATTTGTATACAGTTGTCTTTTTCTTCTTTTTTTTTTCTTTGAGACTTTGTAGATATTTCAGGATCATTTTCATCTTCTGGGTTTGTTTCTTGATTGTTGCTCACTGACATCACAATAGTTTTTAAATAGTAGTAACATTTTATTTTTAAAGTTCATTTTTCTGAGCTTCTTTTGACTTTAGACTTTGTTAGGGTCAGGCTTTACATATACTTGGAAGGAAAGTGTGGGTTGATTCCTTTTGCTGATTTCTTAAAGGTGTTATGGTCCAGAACTTGAAACAAGGTGCTAAGTCAGTGGACTTGATAGAGACAATAGTTATCTAATTTAGCATGGTGCTTAGCAGTTCTTTAGTTCAGTACATGTACTTAGTACTTACTATAGTTCCACAAGATTCACATCTATGATGAGAGAGGATATAAGCTCGGACAAGCCCAGCCGGAATCAGAACTAGGGAAGACCAGAGAAGTGGTGGTAGTCCTCCTGCCTCCAGCCTCTCTCACAGAACCCAAGATACATTCAGGGGGACCAAGAAAGTGGCTGAAGCAGAGAAGACAAAGGACTGGCGACAGGAACTTAAACTCTTGGAACCAAGGAGAGAGAGAGGGGCCTCTAAGAAAGCTAACTGGGCCCCAGGAAAAGAGACAAGATTTGGAAAGAGACAATAAAGGATTTGGACTTTAATCCCTGGCTGCACTTGTGATTACTGAACTGAAAAGAAGGATGCCTCCAGAAGCCCCCAAGAAGCTTGCTCCCATAGAACATTACATTTTAGAGAAGAATGTTACATAAAAGTATTAAATGTATTATTTCAGGACTTTGGCATCTACAAGTTTTTCCAAAGTGGTCTGATTCAAGATAAAGTCTGATCATTAGTACATTGTGTTCCCATCTTCCTTGGTTCTACGTGTTCTTAACCTGGGATTGCTGGTTCTGAGAAAAAGATTGCTACTGGACTCAGTTCTTATCAACTAGGAAGACAATGCTATTTTGGAGTGACAGAATCTTTTGCTCCCTTTTGTCTAGGATTCTTGCACAAATTATTATTCCTTTGCAAGCTTCATCTGTGCTAGAAGATAGAATTGAGATCTCACTGTGTTCTTGGGATCCAAGCCACCCTAACCTGTTATCTCTGCTTGTTTTTGAAATTCCTCTTTATACTGTCCCAGGATCAGAGAGCTTTCTTTACCTTGAAATGGAAAAATCACTTTTACATACAGGTTCCTTTCTTGATCTGCCTTGTGATTTGTTTTGTGAT
Source organism: Antechinus flavipes (assembly GCF_016432865.1). NCBI lineage: Eukaryota > Metazoa > Chordata > Mammalia > Dasyuromorphia > Dasyuridae > Antechinus > Antechinus flavipes. The sequence continues at coordinate 81,968,101 of NC_067401.1, read as the reverse complement.
CTAGAACTGTGTAGTAGGTAACAGAGCTTCCATTTGGCTCTTGTTCTTTGCATTAGGTCTTGGTGTGTTCTGGGTCATGGACAGTTTATAGCCTCTATCTTAAACAGAAGTGCTTTGAATTGAACCCTACCTCACTGCCCATACTTCTTTGTTTCTTTTTGTAGCCTTGGGCTATATAAGTGATTCACTTTGACTACCTTTTTTTTTTTTTCTTTAACATCTTAGGAAAAATAAAATATTTTTATTTTTAATAGCTTTTTATTTATAAGTTATATGCATGGATAATTTTACCACATTGACAATTGCCAAACCTTTTGTTCCAATTTTTCCCCTCCTTCCCCCTACCCCTTCCCTAGATGGCAGGATGACCAATACATGTTAAATATGTTAAAGTATAAATTAAATACAAAATAAATATACATGTCCAAACTGTTATTTTGCTGTACAAAAAGAATCGGACTCTGAAATATTGTACAATTAGCCTGTGAAGGAAATAAAAAATGCAGGTGGGCAGAAATAGAGGGATTGTGAATTCTATGTAATGGTTCATAGTCATCTCCCAGAATTCTTTCGCTGGGTATAGCTGGTTCAGTTCATTACTGCTCTATTGGAACTGATTTGGTTCATCTCATTGCTGAAGATGGTCAGGTCCATCAGAATTGGTCATCATATAGTATTGTTGTTGCTGTGTATAATGATCTCCTGGTCCTGCTCATTTCACTCAGCATCAGTTCGTGTATCTCTCCAGGCCTTTCTGAAATCATCCTGCTGGTCATTTCTTACTGAACAATAATATTCCATATTATTCATATACCACAATTTATTCAGCCATTCTCCAATTGATGGGCATCCACTCAGTTTGCAGTTTCTGGCCACTACAAAGAGGGCTGCCACAAACATTTGTGCACATACAGGTCCCTTTCCCTTCTTTAAGATCTCTTTGGGATACAAATCCAATAGTAATACTGCTGGATCAAAGGGTTTGCACAGTTTGATAACTTTTTGAGCATAGTTCCAAACTGCTCTCCAAAATGGTTGGATCCGTTCACAACTCTACCCTACCAATAATGTATCAGTGTCCCCGTGTTCCCACATCCTCTCCAACATTCTACATTATCTTTCCCTGTCATTCTAGCCAGTCTGACAAGTGTGTAGTGGTATCTCAACTTCTTAGATTTTCCCATCAGAATTTAGTCTTGTTTTTTTAGATTTGTTGGGAGAGGAAGGAAAGCTCCATTTTGCTATTTTTCCAGTTTGGCTCTGCCTTTCTTCTAGCTTATTAAATAGTTTATAGCTATGATCTCTTTATATCCAGTTTTTTCACTAGATTAACCATACTCTGACAATGAATTTTTGAAGTACTTTAAATTTTTTTGTAAAACTAATTTTTCTTTTAAAATATTATAAACTGATTTTTATCTATCACTTTACGACTTGATAAATGATCTTCATAGTTTAATTTGATGCTTTCCATAATACTACATCTGTACTACAGATGTCTTCATTTTATAGAAAACTGAGACTCAGAGAGGTTAAATGGCAGTCATGGTCACCCAAAGACAGAATTTGAATCCAGATGCCTACTCATCCCAGGTTCGTTGCTATGTCTTCCATTACTTGCTGTTTTTCTTTATGAATTTAGTGATGATATTATTTGGTGGGTTTAAATTATTAAGTATGTTAAATATTGATTATTTAACATGCCTTTCAGCATTATGGGATAATCATTGTTGATCACTAAACTTTTATTAAACACCTACTATGTGCCTGGCACTGTGCTAAGCACTGGGAATTAAAAAAAAGAGAGAAAAGACAGTCTTTGCTCAAGGAACTAATGGAGAGACAAGAGGTAAACAAAATTATACAAAGCAAATTATATGTAGGATCTATAAGGAATAATTAATAGAAGAAAGGCACTGGAATTAAGAGGAGTTGGGAAGACTTCCTGTAGAAGATAGTATTTTAGTTGGGATTTTAAGGAAACCAAGAATGGTCAGTAGTCAGAGTGGAGGAGAGTGTGTCTTCCAGGCATAGGAAATAGCCAGAGAAAATGCCCAGTGTAGAGAGGTGGAGAATTTTGTTCATGAAATAGTTGGGAGGCCAGTATCACTGGGTTGAAGGATACATGTTTGGGGAGTTAGGTAAGGGTTAAGAAAACTGGAAAGGTAGCAGGGGGTTAGGTTTGAATGGAGCTCTTTGAATGACAGCATTTTTCATTTGGAAAATGTGGGTGTGGGTGTATATGATGATGAGACCAGAGTTTTAGGAAAATCACTTTTGTAGCTTAATGGAGAATTGATTAGAGTGGGGAGAGACTAGAGAGAAGCAGAGTGACCTACCAGCAAGCTATTGCAATGATCAAAGTGAGATGTGATAGATTGTACTAGAACTGTGGCAGTATCAAAGGAGAAAAAGGGATAGAGAGATGCTGTAAAGGCTTTGGCAGGCCTTGCAACAGCTTGGATGTGGAAAAGTAGATGAGTGTGAGATCACAAGCAGTCAAGAATGACACCGAGGTTGTAAATCTGGGGATCCCTGAGGATGGTATTGTCCTCTACTGTAATAGGGAAATATAATAGGGCAGGTTTTAGGGGAAAAGAAAATGACTTCTGTAATAACTTTCTACCCTTAAAATTTTTTTTAAGCTATTTAATGCCATTGCTGCTGTTTTTGCTTATTTCAAATTGTCAGTTAATGAATGCATTTCAGACTAGCTTCTAAATTTTAATATATTAGTGTTTTTTATTAAAGATATTTCCCACAAAATAGCATTTTGGTCACTTTCAAAAAATTTTATTTTTTTTTTTAATAGGAAGAATCAGCTAATGCTTCTTTTTGGAGTTATTCTATAGTTATTTTATATTTGTTTTATATTGCTGTGTACTTGTTATCTTCTAACATAGAATGTAAATTCCTCATAGGCAAGTAAATATTCTTTAATTTGTTATGTGGGTCACAATATGGTGGTTAATGCCCATTGAGGTTTTGTTATTTTTTAAAATTTGTTGATTGAATGTATTAAGTGCTAAATTAGATTTGTCTTCTGGCATTTTATTTTTTTCATTTTTTTTTCTCATGGTTTGGAGGGAGTGAAATATAGTTTACTTTTTCTAGAATTTCTCCTGGTAAAACTAATAAGTGGACAAAATTAAATTTTTATTTTTTAAATCTAGTAACTCTGATTCCTGACAATTTTTGGGGAGTGAGGATGGGGCTAAAGATTTCTTTAGAGAGATGTTTTTTAGCATCAAATTCTTTCTTTTTCCTCTTTTTTGGGTTGTCAATTTTGAACATTTTTCTTCTTACATACATTTTAATGTTTCTTTTATCCTAATATTTTTATTTCAAAATACTTGTGATAGAGGTATAAAAATCTTCCCTATTATTAGCAAGTTTCTTTTTAGAACTTTAAAAAAAGTAAACTTTTTGAGTTCCTGTTGATTATTAGATGACTTCTCTCTTGCTTACTCCCCACCTCTGGCCGTTGGGATTAAGTGACATGCCCAGGGTCACACAGCTAGGAAGTGTTAGGTGTCTGAAGTTATATTTGAATTCAAGTCCTCATGACTTCAGGGCTGATGTTCTAACCATTGAGTCACCAACTGCCCCTTCCCTCTTGCTTTTTGATAAGCTGTGTTACAATTTTTAGGACATGCATTTTTTGTATTCATGGGTTTGTTTTTAAGAAGTACTTGTTTTTGATTTATTGTCCTCATTCCCATGAGAGTGCCGAAAAATCTGGGGAAATTCCAATTCCTGCTTTATAATACATTGCATTTAACTTTAAGAATTCTTTGCTTTTTGAAACTTGATAATTATTTCTATTAGACACATTTTGGATTTCTCTATATTGCAGGAGTCTGTTGACTTCTTTACATTTGTGAAATGTCTTTTTTTGATCTATTTTGAGAATTCCCTTCAGTTTATTTCTTTTAATCTAAAGCTGCATTTTTTCCTCTGTCTTTTCTGTATTGTCGTTGTAAGTATCTTGATCTGTCTTCCAAATCTTTACCTCTCATTGTCACTGATAATTTGAATTCTGTGACATTTTGGGCTTGTTCTTTGATTATCTTTGTTGATTGATTTTTGTTAACTTTCTTCTTCGCCCAGTTATTTTAAAATAATTATGTTTTTCTTCTGTCCTTTTCATTTTTGAAAATTCTTTTAGCTCTTTTTTTTTTTGTAAATCATGAAATCATTATTAAACCAGATTAATTTATTTGTCTTCCAATATACTTTATCTTTGGCATTTCTTCTGTATCTTATGATTTAGATAAAATTTTCAGGTTTTTATTAATATTATTACTTGTCATTTATTAGTTTATTTTTATTTATTTGTTTATTTATTTATTAATTCATCTATTTATTTATTTTTTGCTGAGGCAATTGGGGTTACATGATTTGCCCAGGGTTACATAGCCAGGAAGTGTTAAGTGTCTGAGGCCAAACTTGAACTCAGGAACTCCTGACTTCAGGGCTGGTGCTCTATCCATTCGGCTACCTAGCTGCCCCCAAAATCATTTATTTAATTGAAGCCTTTCTTTGACTTATTCATTATCTGAAAATTTAGTGGCACTTTCTGTCACCATTAAAGGTGTAAAATATTTTGAGAATTTAACCTGAATTTAAAATGAGAAACCTTTTCCCCCTGTTCAATGGCAAAGGGTGGGGAACCTTCTTGTTTCTGTTCTTTCTATGAGGGGAAAAAAGGGTTTAACTTTGTCTGATTTAACTATTGCTTAAGACTAGCTAATTGTTGTTGTTGTTGTTGTTACTGGGTGGTTATAGGATAATAGCATTACTCCTTTCAGTTGTTGTGAGACAATATTTATAAAGGTCTTAGCATAGTGCCTGACACATACTGGGTACTATGTGAAATGTTTGTTCCCTTCCCCCTTCCCTTGTTTCTTCTCTGTTCCAGGGTTGGGGTAGCATATGGGGGTAGTTTTCTTAAATATTCCATCACTTTTTCCCCATCACTTTTTGGTGGGGGTTAGAGGGATAAGTGAAAGGAAGCAGACCTCTAGGTGGCTATATTGTTGTTTGGGATGAGTTAAGATCTCTGTGGATGACCTGTAGGAAAATATGAATAATAATCGTGGAAAGTGAGGAGATATTGGTATGCTATTATCTACATCAATGTAGAGAATACCCACATTGATAAATAAGGACATGGTTTCATTTAATTATTAAAATACAAGCTTAAGTTGGATGTTATCCATCTTTTAATTTTTGTAGAGAGAGGCAGTTTGACCTGGTGTAGTGAATTTGATGATGGATGTTTGTCCTTGAAGTCCAAAAGACCTGAATTCAAATGATCCTTCTGACAAATGCTTGTTTTGTATCCATCAGCAGGTCTCTTACCCTCACAGTACATTGGGCAATTCTAATAAAGATTGAATTATAGATGAGTTACTTGCCTGAATTGGAGGAAATTTCCATGCTCAAAGTTCCCCACAAAAGATGAAATTCATTTATCTAGACCAAAAATCTTTTTCAATTATAATCCTTACCAATACCGAAGGTACTATCTTTACCATCTTCCTGGTATTTCTTGAACCATGTGTGTGGACTTTGTAAACATATTAGACATGAAAGTATTAATGTCTTTGAATGAATGGTATAGGTAGAAGTTGGTATCCCTCCCCTTCTCCTTTAAGATTGATTAGAATTAAGGAGACTGATGCTTATTTGATATTGACGTAAATTAGACTGCTTTTTGAATTTTGGGATTGACTTTTTTAAGATAAAGAACTTAAGTGTTGATCTGTAATGTTAGCCTTATGTTTGGATACTCATTTCTGAGTTTGTGGACTCCCCCCATGCTTCCCTTTGTTGTGTGCATGAAAATAGTTCTTACATCAATGACTTTAGTCATTGTATATTTAATTAAACTTGTATTTTAATAATTAAATGAAACCATGACCTTATTTATCAATGTGGGTATTCTCTACATTGATGTAGATAATCGCATACCAACATCCCCTCACTTTCCACAATTATTATTCATATTTTCCTACAGGTCATCCACAGAGGTCTTAACTCATCCCAAACAACAATATAGCCACCTAGAGGTTTGCTTCCTTTCACTTATCCCTCTAGCCTCCATCAAAAAGTGAAATATTTAAGAAATGCTTGAAATACTAATAATGTTACACTAAAGAGCTAAGGCAACCCTTTAATTTAGCTATATTCAGCAAATTAATTTTGGAAGTTCTAAGTAATTCTGATTCAGTTTTAAGACTGCAGTCAGCATTGTAAAATGAAATGGACTAACGTGTAGGAAATTCCATTCATACTTTCACTAAGCTCTATAGATTGGTTATATTCACTTCAGATGAAGCAGCATAATTTGAATTTAGGTATTTATAGTTAAATTTTTGTTTCTTATTTATTTTTGTCCAGATTGCAATATTTTAAAAAAAGTCAGTAATTTTCCACTTTTTTTTTTTTTATCAGATTGTACTTGTTGAAGTTTCTTAAAGTTTTTCTTGTTTACTAATTGACATATCCAGGAAGATGTTATGAAACAGGAAATGGAGAAAAATTTTATATAGAGCAAAATTTTTCTCTCATAGTTGATTGTTCCTTTATTGACAAAATTAGTCTGGACAAATAAATAACTGAGGTAAACAACATCGAGTTGTTGAATCACACTTTCTAATAAAATTATACTACTCACAACTTTTTTTATTTGTGGCTATGCTGCTTACATCTTTGCCTTTTCAAATTCTTCTCTTTTAAGACCCAGCTTGAATGGGATTGCTTTCATAATCTACTTTTTCCCACAAGCAATTATTTTAATGCAACAAATTTTTCTAGTTTTATTCTTTTGTAGCATTGTTTGTACCTTTTTTCATACACTTAGTCCTTTCTGTTTTCTTCTTGAGTACATATTTCTTCTCAAGCAGTAGATTTAAACTTGATAGCAGTGCAGTATCATGTTAATCTTGTTAATATTCTTAGTGAATCTTGGTGAATTTAATATAATACTCAGTTCATTTAAACAAACATTTATTAATTGTATTTTATATATAGTCAATCTCTAAAGCCAACATGCATTTAATAAGCAACTTTTTTTGCTTATTAGCTGTGTTCTAGGCACTGTAAAGACACAAAAACAATGAAACATTACTGGATTCAGGTTGCATAGATTCTGTTGGGAGAGAGGACATGTATAGAGATAAATATATAGAGAATAAAATAAATGAAAGATGGGAAGCTATTGTAATAGTAATTGGTGGAATGGAGATCAGAAAGGGCTTTATGCAGTCGATGGTGTTTCAACTGCTTCAAAAGAGATTCCAAGAGGCAGAGATAAGAAGGCAGAGTGTTCCAGGTAAGTAGTATTAAAACAAAGCAGAAAGAACTCTTTACTTACTAGTCTGTAAATGGCTTTCCTTCTACAAGCAAAGCCAAGATAACTTAAAGCATAAAATATCCATTTCCTCTTTAATCCTTTTCCTCAAGTAATTCTTTTTAAATATAAAGTTTCCTACAAACACAAATGCATGATAAACAAGAAAGAATGAAAGTCTCATCCACAACTTGTAGATCTGAAAAATGAAAGCAAGTAGAGTATCATTCCTGTAAAGGAAATGTTTTTGTTTCACATAGCATTTCCTTCCCTTTGAGATAGTTTCTTCTAGCTAGTCTGTGCAGAAGATCAGATCAAAATTATAAGAAGTGGGAGGGAGAGATCTTAGAAGTTACATCTTTACTATACATGGGATGAAAATGCAGCACTAGTTTGAGAAGCATTCCTATTATAGAATTATGGAGAAGTGCCAATATATTCTGCTAGTAACTGCCATGTACATGTTACAAACACATTGAAAGAAGTTATTTTTTCTGTTGCTCCTCTGCTATTTAACTGACCCGATTTCACTAAAAGGAAAAAGCAGACACAAATAATATTTGAAGGTGGAAACTTTTTTTTTTTTACTACCATCTTTTGATTTTACTTACAAGTATTTCCTTTAAAGTGACAAATTGTATGCACAATAATTTCTATGCAATGGTTAATCAAAAAATGTTTTTGAATACTTCCCTTTTCTAGTGTTCTCTCATGTTATTTCCTAAGAACCTTAATTCTGGCTTAATTAGGGAAATGTGATTGCCTAGTAGTCAGTTAGTAAACATTAAACTAGTGCTTACTGTGTATCAGACATTTTGCTAAATCCTGGGAATATTAAAAAAAAAAAAAGGCAAAAACCAGTCCCTGCCCTTATTGAGCTCACATTCTAGTGTAAATACACTTCATGTGACATTTGATTCCATTTACAAATAATTATTATAATAATAGAAGTTGACTTCTAAATATTTATATTTTTATTTGTATCAAACATTTAAGGAATTGATATTTAATATAGAGAAGAAAATAATTTGTTTATTGCCTTTTAGAAGTTAATTTGCTTTAAAATAATACAATTAAATGATTTGTTGTTAGCTAGGTATCTGAATTAATATCTCCAATAAACTTAGCTTCTTGTTACCTAAAAGTGGGAAATGAAGGCAGTCCAATCCTAATGGACCATTTATTTAAAAAAAATTTTTTTAATGTATTTTTTTTATTATAGCTTTTTATTTGTAAGTTATATGCATGGATAATTTTACACCATTGACAATTGGCAAACCTTTTGTTCCAATTTTTCCCCTCCTTCCCCCCACCCCTTCCCCTAGATGGCAGGATGACCAATACATGTTAAGTATGTTAAAGTATAAATTAAATACAATATAAGTATACATACCCTAACAGTTATTTTGCTGTATAAAAAGAATTGGACTTTGAAATAGTGAAAATAGCCTGTGAAGGAAATAAAAAATACAGGCGGACAAAAATATAGGGATTGGGAATTCTATGTAATGGTTCATAGTCATCTCCCAGAGTTCTATCACTGGGTGTAGCTGGTTCAATTCATTACTGTTCTATTGGAACTGATTTGGTTCAGCTCATTGTTGAAGAGGGCCAGGTCCATCAGAATTGATCATCATATAGTATTGTTGTTGAAGTATATAATGATCTTCTGGTCCTGCTCATTTCACTCAGCATCAGTTCATCTGAGTCTCTCCAGGCCTTTCTGAAATCCTCCTGCTGGTCCTTTCTTACCAAACAATAATATTCCTAATGAACCATTATTAAACCACTATCAAGAGAAGGCTTGTTTTGACCTGGTACAAGCTACCTCTTTAATTGATACCATCTCATTACTATATTACTCTTTAGGTCATCTTTAATATTTAAATTTTAAAATGTGCCTTTTGTTTACTAATTTTTTTGAGGGGAAAAATTCTGCTTTAGAGTGTTTTGTATTAGATTATAGTCCCATTTTACTGATATAATTGTTTTTCTCATTATTAAGATGAAGTTGAATTTAGTAGTCTTTTAAGAGTCTTAAAATAATCCAAAATTCTGTTGAGAAGAAACAAAACTCACTTAGGCACTGTGGTCTTAGAAATCTGCATTGTTGTATAATAGAAAGACCTTTGGATTTGGAATTATACTTGGATTCAAATTTCAGCATAGCTGCTTAGATATCTATGTGTTATTGGACAAGCCATTTAAATTTCAGGTTTCTCAACTAGGACCCATATGATTCTGGAGGAGAAAGTGAAACTGGTGACTTTTCACTTTACTTAAATCCAATTCACTTGCATGTCATTGTCTTCATTGAAAGCTAAGGACACACAATCTTTATGGGACCAACTGGAACTGGCAAGTTATACGACATAGTTCCTTCTCTCTCCTTCCCCTGAGAAGTTAGAGCAAAATAATGTGGTTTGAGAAGCATCAGCATAGAGATGATAATTGAATCCAAGGAGTTGATGATATCAATAGCAATTTCTCTTTGTTGTATTCTGACATCCTTTGGCAGAGCCTCAGAATATGAAGTTCATGTCATTACTGCTTCCCAGAAATCCTTCCTTCCTTATTTGTATAATCTACTTGTACACTCTGATTATGTGGGATATTATGTTCTTTTATTCTTTATCCACTTTTGTCGCTAGTGCATTAATTTTTTCTCCTCTTAAGATTATCAAAACATAACAAAATCACTGCCACTTTATCTTATTTAACTTTTGTGACCTCTTATAACATTAGCATCCTCTGTGAATGTTCCTATCACCTTTACCTGTTAGAATGTAATCATTTCATAATTGTTTAATCTCTTTGTTTTATCTTTTTCTATTAACCTTTTTTCCTTTGTATTTCTTTTGTATTTCCAACTTTTTTTTATGCAAGTCTGATCTTTTCCTGAAGCATGCTTGGAATCGTAATATTTCATTGAAGGTTTATTCCTCCCCAGTTCCTCTGTGAGATTATTCTTAGTTTTTCTGGATGAATTATTCTTGATTGTAAGCATTTATCTTTTTGCCTTTTAGATTATTGTATTCCAGTCTCTCCATATCTTTTATCTTGTATGAACTTAACTTGTTGCTCCTTGTTACTTTCTTTCTGGCACCTTTTTTTTTCTTTGACCTGGGAGCTTTAGATTTTGGTATTTTGTTTATGGGTCTTCTTAAAGATGATGACAAGTGGATTCTATTTTTATTTTGTGCTCTTTAATATTTTTGCATACTTTTCTTTCATTTCTTGAGCTATATTTGGGAACCTTTTTTTGGGTTATGGCTTTAAGGTAGCTCTATGATTCTTTTTTCCTCTCAGTAGTATTTTATTTTTCCTAGATAGTTTTCAGCATTCATTTTTTAAGATATTGAGTTCCATATTTTTTCTCCTTTCCTCACCTCTCCTTTCCCCAAGACAGCAAACAGTCTGATTATGGGTTATACATTTACAGTCATTTTAAACATATTTCCATTTTTGTCTTGTGAAAGAAAAATCAGAATAAAATAGAAAAAAAATTGAGAAAGAAAAAGCAAAGAACAAGAAAAAAGAGGTGAAAATAGTACACTTTGATCTTCATTCCGTCTCCAGAGTTCTCTCTCTAGCTGCAGATGGGATTTTCCATTCCAAGTTTATTAGAATTTTCTTGGGTCACTGTATTGCTTAGTAGACCTAAATTTATCATAGTTGATCATCACATAATCTTGCTGTGCCGATGTACAATATTCTTCTGGTTCTGCTCACTTCACTCAACATCAGTTAATGTAAGTCTAACCATAAACCTATAATTCTTGAATTATCGCTCTTTGATCTTTTTTCTAGATTATTTCTTTTAGATAGGAAGTTTTTGACATTTTCCTCTATTTTTTCAGTCTTTTGACTTTGTTTTTAAATTTTTGTTTCTTGGAGTTATCGATTTCTGTTTAGTCTATTCTAATTTTTAGAAGTCTGTTATTTAAGCTTTTGTATATTTTATATCGTCATTATTTCTTCCAAATCTTTTTTCATAGCTCTAATTTCTTTTCAAATTTCAACCTGTAAAATTCTTATTTCACTTATATAATTTAAATTCTTTAAAAAATACAATTCTTCATTTCTTCCAGAAATTTTTGTTGAATTTGTGGCTAAGCTTCATTTTTTTTTTTTTTTTGAGCTTTTTCTCTTGGATACTTAATGGATTTCTTCTGGATTTTCTTTTTGGTCATCCTTATTTAATAGCTCTGTTTCATTGTTTTTAAAATTTATTTACTGTTCTAAATTGTGATATTAGGGCTGGTCAATCTTGAAGGGAATATTAAAAGTTTATTTTATATTATTAAATATAATTTAATGCTAATAATATTAAATAATAATAAATAAAATTAAAATATTAAAAAATTTAAAAAATATTAAAAGTCACATTCTTTGGATGTTGAATGCTGTGTTTTTTTAAGGATCTCAGGAAAAGCTCAGATTGGGAATTTGCAAAATTTCATTAGGTCCAAAATTGCTGCCTTTCTAATCTGAGTTAGTAGGCCTGGTTCACAATTTGGATCACAGTTGCCACAACTACGGGCTTACTCTTGTGTAAGTCACTTCCTTGACAGTTGCTCGTTCCTATGAGCTAGCAACAAGACTTTGCTGAAGAGTTGTAGATACCTTCTTTCTTACCCCATTCTCCTATCTATAGACTGATCTCATTCTGGGGTCAGCAACAGAGCTTTAGATTCACTTTGATTTCAGGCTCTTGATCCTCCTTTGGGATGAAAGCCATAGAACTGCAGACCCACCTCTATCTCACATATTCTTCCCTAGTCACCTGCTTGTGGGAAAACTTGACTATCTTGAGCTGGACACTAATTTCTCATTTAATTTCTCACTTAATAGTTGGTTTTTAATAGTTAATTAATACCCTGTGATTACATTCTGAGTTTTCTGTGACTTAAACAGGGTACTAGTGTGGAGGGATTGAATCATAGCCCTTCTCTCATATATCACAATTTGTCTAGATGAAATCTTTCCCCTGCTACTTCTCTGACGTCTTTAGTTCCTTAGCCATCTTATCTCTTCTGATCTGTATTTTTATTCTACTTCATATAGTCTTGATCTCATTTTCACTTATAATTAATTGTTCAGTCTTTGCTTCCCTACCAGCAACTCTGTAGTTCTTCTCCCAGATTATTTATGTAATCTCTTATCCTTTTCTCTTCTTTTGTATCTCACTCCCTTAAACCTGTTCTTTGTATTTCTTGTGATCTTCTGTCCTGCTACTTTCTACTTTGCTAACCTACCATTGTCATCCCATCTGTAACCTCTCTTTATGATTTTGGTCTTATAAAATCATAGTTAATCAGTTCAGTTTTATGCCAGATTCCTTTGCTTCTTTATCTTTTCTTCATTCATCCCTTCCAAACCTCAGCCCTTGGTTGCTCCTTTTTTCTACCTTCTTCTATTCAGGTGTTGCTGAATGTCACTGGAAGAAGTCATGGATTTTCTTGATTAGGATCTACTATAAATTTGTTATGGCATCTGAGTTCTCACTGGGATCAGAAATCCTTTCACTCTTCCCTGATTGACTTTCTATTGCACAGTGCTTTTTTTGTTTTGTTTTGTTTTTTGTTTTCCCAGATCTTCTCTTCTTTCTTCTCCAGTAAAAATGCTTCTTTCCTTTTGCTTGTAGCAGATTGTTTACTTTCTTTACTGAGAAAATTCCAGCCCTCTAATTCTGTACCTGAAATCCTCGCAACATCATTTCCTCCTCCTATTCAGAGAGCTCTGAAATAAATATATAAATTGACAACTAAACTTCAGTATCATATGTAGTTTACATGAGTGTCTGTGCTTTTAAAATGTGGCATTGTCTTATTGGTAAATAATCATAAATCTAACTTGAGCTTCTCAGTTTAAGGAATTTTTGTAAATTTGCTATAAAAACTGCAAACTATAAAAATTTGACAGGCTCCCAATTTGTATGATTATAATTAGTAATCAGAAGAATGACATTTTTGTAATGGAAAACTTGGTAATAAAGTAAATTGATTTTTAAAAAAAATCTAATAAGTCTGTTGCCTTAATCTTGATTCTTGCACAAGAGTTAATCATATGTGAAACCTCTGTATTTTAAAATTGTTTTCTTGGATATTAATAGGAATAAGCTGAAATATAAGAATAATTTTTAATGTTAGATTTCTATACTTGAAACTTTCACAGAAAATAATTCACTGTCATAGAAATTTTAGAGTATTAAACTGTCATTACAATTTATTTTATCCCCTGTTTTCCTAATTTGCTTATAGTATCATCTGTTATATATAAATCATAAACCCATTTAGACTTTAATCTTGGTATAGGATGTTAGGTGTTGGTCAATGCCTAGTTTCTGCCATATTATTTTCCACTTTTTCAGCAATTTTTGTCAAATAGTGAGTTTTTAGCCCAGAAGCTGGAGTCTTTGGACTTATCAAATACTAGATTACTATAGTCAATAACTATTCTGTCTTATGAAGCTAACCAATTGTACTGATCCACCACTATTCTGTATTTTAGCCAGTACCAGATAGTTTTGATGACTATTGTTTTATAATATAATTTTAGATCTAGTACAGCTAGGCTACCTTTGTTTATATATTTTTTTCATTAATTCCCTTGAAATTTTTGAACTTTTGTTGTTTCAGAGGAATTTTTTTTCTAATGCTATAAAGTAATTTCTTGGCAGTTTGATTGGTATGGCACTGAATAAGTAGATTGATTTAGGTAGAATTGTCATTTTTATTATATCAGCTCAGCCTACTCCATGAACATTTGATATTCTTCCAATTGTTTAGATCTAACTTTATTTGTATGAGAAATATTTGATTTGTTTGGGGCAGTTAAGTGGCACAGTGGATAGAGAACATTTCCCCAAATAGTTTGTATAGTATTGTAATTAATTGTTCTTTAAACGTTCAGTAGAATTCACTTGTCCATCTTGCCCTGGAGAGCTAAAAACATTTTTGTAATGTTACAAATAGTGATACAATATTTTTACCATTTAAAATTCAAATGAAATTGTTGAAATTCTTTCATCTGTTTGAACTAGTTTTAAAAATCTTGTTTCTTTTTCTAGGACTAATGTGAGAAATATAAATGTTGAAGTGTATACTGTTAATATGGTAATAAATTGACAGTTTTTATTACATAGATATATTGAGCTTCAGAGATATTTGAAAGTATTTTAAAATGCATGCCTTTATATTTTTCACCAAATGACATAATTGCATAAGAAATGGAAAAAAAAACCCCAAACTTTGGTTTGCATTATTAAAATTATTTCTGCTTTACTCAGTGAGAACTTTTTTAGAGCCTACTAATGATTGAACTTTTAGTATGTAACATAATTATAAAAATTCAGACTTTATAATTTTTCATCTTCCTTTGAAAAGTAATTGATTTTTTTTTTCCTTGCAGCCAAACCATTCACTTCTAAAGTGAAACAGATGCGATTACATAAAGAAGACTTTGAAATATTAAAGGTGATTGGTAGAGGAGCTTTTGGGGAGGTAAGATATAAAGATCTATTAACATTTTTTTTGAAATCACATGTTTAATGTTTATGGATAAATTAAAATATTATTTGCCATTTTTATCATTTATCTCAAATTTCAGGAATGAAGATTGGAAAGAAGAGATCACTTGAAAATTTTATCTTTTATTTTCACATTTGAAATTACTTTTTTTTTCCACAAAGGAAATTTCTCGGGGAATACAATTCCTCAGGGAATTGCTTGGTGAAGCGTGGGAAGCTCATATACTTATAGAATCTATTTTGTTGGTAAAAAAAGAAATATGTTTCCTTGGTCTCCTTACTATCTATAGCAAACTATATAAAATTGAAGTCATCAATCTTTATTCAAAACTTCAACTTTCAACTTCCTCCTCCCTATTTCATTTCTTTTACTTAATCCTATCTAAAGCCTAAACTGCCCTTTCATTTATCTCACTATTAAATTGATTGCCCAACCACTTGTTATTTCTTAGGGAATCCATTTTTTTCCTATCTTGTATTCTATATTCAAAGCTATAACTAGAAAGTTTTGGACAAGTAAGCACGTAATTTGAGGGTGGAGAAAAGGCATGGGAAGGAAGTAGAGATTCTAGGGTATTTGGAGGCTGCTTATAGAAAAGTTTCCATGGGAATGGGGAGCTCATATTATCAAAACTATCCAGTAGCTTGGTATTTTAACTATTTTTTTTTCTAATTCTTTTGTTTCTGCGCAGTTGCAAGTATTTTAGAGTCTCCTAATAAGATTCTTTGGGCCAAATCCTTAGTTGTCACCTTGCTAATTATGGCTTTAGGTGTAACTATTGTTATCTAGTTCAGCATCTCATGCTTCGTTCCTTTTTTACTATAACACCTTTCTAGCTGGCTTACCAAAATGTAAAAGCTATACTCCATCAAGCCTGTTTGTAACAAGTGTCAGATCATTCTTCTTTAAAGTAGCTTTTATAATAGCATCTCCCTGATGTCATGGTACTTTTTGAGAATAGTGGACAAACAGCAATAATGGTATTATATTGCTTAGTAATCTTCCTCTTTTATTTCTGTGTCATTACCTGATTTAAATATATGCCCAACTGTAGTTAAACCAGTATCTTATTGTTATATAAACACACTATCTCTGTCCCTTTGGCTGGATGTTTAAAAAAAACAAAACAACAACAACAACCTGTGACTGAGGAAGAATAAAGTTAGGCACAAATCACAGCGCTGCTATTTTACTTGCACTGTGACCTTAGACAAGGTTGTTTAAAAAAAAAATTATATTAGAGAAAAGCTGATGTTGCTTTATTTTAGCATATAATTTCAGATTTGAAGAAGTTTGAGATAAAATGTGGGGATCAGAGAAAATGTCTAGTTTTTCATCTTGTGGCTCACACATTGCCCAGAATTGCACTTTGATATTTATAGTTGTGTTACATTCACTTTTAACTTTTTAATGATTTCTTTTCCTTATTTACATTATTATGGTTATTGTGTATACTGTTTTCTTGGCTTTGCTTACTTTACTCAGTGCCATTTCATGTAGATTTTTACATGCTTCTCTGTTTTCATTACTTACAATATAGTAATATTCTGCTACATTTGGGTTCCACAATTTTAAAAAATTAATTTATGTGCATCTACTTTGTTCCTAATTCTTTGCTAATTTAGACAAAGTACTGCTATACCCGTTTATTTATTTATTTTGCATAAGGGGACTTTCATTTTGATTGTTTCCTTAGGGTATAATTCCAATAATGGAACCTTTGGTTTAAAGGGTATGCATTTTATTTGTTTAATTCCAAATTGTGTGCTCTAAGACTTCCAGATGTTTATTTATTTCCATATATTCCCTTTTGTTCATCTTTCTATTAGACTTATTCAGGACTCAGTGAATATTGAAATCTTTTATCACTGTTGTGTTACTATTTTCTCTTGTACCTCAATTGATGCTTCCTTTATGAATTCAAATATTAAACATTTGGAGTATATGAGTGTATTATTCTTATAATGATTTCTTGTCTGGGGTTCCTTTCAGCATAATGTAATTTTCTTTGTTTATCTCTTTTTATTTTTGAATGTTTTTCTTTTTTTCAGACTTGATTGCAACTCTTGCTTTTTTAGATCTGATACATAATACATATTTTCCCATCCCCTCAGTTTTATTTATGTCTTTGTTTTTAAAATGTATTTTTTTGTAAGCAACATATCGTGGGGTTTTACTTTCTTATGTAGTCTGTCACTCTTTTTTGTTTTATTGGATTATTTATCTATTTACAACTAAAGCTGAGAATTGGGTTTATATTTCCTTTTTTTTGTTTCAAATATTGGTTTTTGTTTTAAAATATCATTGATTTTATGATCTCTGTCCCCACCCCACCCATTTCTTCTGTAGATATTATGTTTTTTAATTTAGCTTAATCTTGAGATTGCTCTCTTTGTCCTAGGAGCACCTAGGTGGTACAGTGGAGAGAGTATGACCTGGAGTCAGGAAGACTCATTTTCCCAAGTTCAAATCTGGTCTCAGACACTAACTACCTGTGTGGTACTGCGCAAATCATGTAAGCTGGAGAAAGGAATGATGGCAAATCCCTCCAAGAAAAACACCACTTGGAATCACAAAAAATCAGACATGACTGAACAACAACAACAATAGCTATTCCTATTTCTTCTTTTTAGTCTTGATCATTCCTTCCTTTTTTGTTTACTGTTTTCTATTAGGTTTTTCTTATTTTTTTTTTCCCTTCCTACTTTGGTTATTTAATTTCCCCACTCGCATTTTCCTTTTAGTCAAATCTATCTCTTGTTCTTCTATTCTTTAAAATTAATCTTATTCATTGGTTTTAAAAATTTCATTTCTTTGTGCCCATTTTTAGAGAGAATTTCTTTTATTGTCCTGTCATGCATCCTTTCTATTCTATTTGTTTAGAAAATGGCTCTCTTCAATCTTTGTCTTCTCTATGGAATCAAAGCTTTTGATTCTCTTCCCTCTTGTCAGTTTCTGCTACTGCCTCATAAAATTTGCCCCTAAGAAAATTCCTCTTTTCCAT
This sequence comes from Antechinus flavipes, assembly GCF_016432865.1. Classification (NCBI taxonomy): domain Eukaryota; kingdom Metazoa; phylum Chordata; class Mammalia; order Dasyuromorphia; family Dasyuridae; genus Antechinus; species Antechinus flavipes. Next base: position 81,950,208 of record NC_067401.1, on the reverse strand, counting down.
TATTCCTCTCTCCCAGAACTGGGCCAGTTATTTTAGGGGAGAAAGATTCCTGCCACATGGTAGGATTCCCTTTTAGCCGTATCTCTGATTATACAGTCCACCACTGATCTATGTTTTTTTCCTTGTTTAACTTCTTTTCTCCATTTGCCTCAGAATTTCCTCCCTGTGTTCATGCTTTCCTACTCTCTTTGGTGCCACTTGCCCAAAGGAGTTCTCTCACCTCCCAAAGTAGGACAAACCATCTTTTTAGATATCAGATACTCCAGACTAAACCTAGTACAAAATCCCCATTTCCCTTCATAGAATATCTCTCTCCACTCATAGGAGTACCTATCAGTGGACCTCTTTCTTCCATCAAACTAAAATTCCCTCCCTTTTTCCTCTTCCTTTCAGTCCTTTCCTCCTAACCCCCAATCCTTATTCCCCTCTAGGCTCCTTTATTCCTGAAGAATCACAGGATTCACCTTCTCCTTTTGCTAACTCTTGATTTGACCCAGGCAAATTATACTCTTTCCATTATCTCCCATGGTTTTCTTCTCTATTTCATGCATCTTCCCATTATGTAATATAGTCCCACCAAAAAGAACCCATTGATTCACACGTAGATAAGGTATCCCTAGGTTCTGTCTGTAATGCTAAGGGCTCACTTCTGGGTTACTTCCCAATTGACTTTGTCCTCACCTTCCTGTCTCCTTATGTATCTTTAGAAAGAAGTCTCTTACTGATCTCACTGTCATTCTATTACTGTAATTGGCTACTGAATTTGTTCACTCTGTCTTCATTCTGTCGTTTTGTATTTGAAAAGCAAATAATGTCTTGGGTCTGGTTTGCTTTCTAAGAATGATTCAAATGCCCCTTTATTGTTAAATGCCCATCTTTACATTTTTGGTTAAGCTCAGATTTTCAGGATAGATTACCCTGAGTTGCATCCTGAGCTCCGTTACTCTTTCGAACATTTTTTACATTCTCTCCTGTGTTTTATGGTGGGGTTTTTGTTATTTGAATTTCCTTCCCTTTATATTCAAAGGTCTTTCTCCTGATTGCTTACAGAACTTGTTATTTCCAAGTGAATTGTTAAGTATAGTCTCTGGACTTGGAGTTTGTACTCTTGGGTTTGTTTGTTTTTTTCCTGGAGGTGATTTATATATTCTTTCAATTGATGTTTCATTTTCTGAGTTCAGAAGTTCTGGGCAGTTCTATTATTTTCTGCATTATGATATTTGGGTTTTTGCTTTGTGTTCTTTTGGGAAACATGATTTTAAGGTTGACCTATACATTTTGTCTTCAAGATTAATATGTTTTGATGTACAGAGAGCATATTTTCTTTTGTTCATTTTTTAATTTCTACATTATGAGAATTGGATGAAGATTTAGTTCTCATAGAGTTAATTAAACTTAATTTAAAGAAATACAGAGAAAGGAAACTTAAATCAGAGAAATGAAACTGAAATGTAAGAAATTAAACCTAAAGATTATGAAACTTATAGGAAAGTGATAAGAAATGAGATGTACTCAAAAGAGTGGGGATTCACATTCATTTGGAGAATTAGGTGTTCCAGATAGGCTATAATCTCTATATAACCCAGCCAAGGAAGAATCAGGAGAGGTACTTAGATTTTTGGAAACAAGATATAAAAAGGAATGTTTTGTTAATTTTAAGTATGCCTATTAGCTTAGATACCCACTCTTACTAGGGTGTAAAGTAAAATTCTTCCCTGGCTTAATCATCATATCAGTAGTTTTTGGTAAGACACTTATCTCTTACATAAATTATTTCCTTCTGTGTTTTTGTATTCCCTATCTCTTGTTCTTTCTTTTATTTCTTTGATGAAATTTACCATTGTAGACTCTAGTAATTTTACTTATTATTTTTGCTGTATAAATCACAAATTCTGCTCTTATAATTCTCATTTCTTTTAAAAATTACTCAGGAACACATTTTTGTAGTTCTTTGTGGTTCTTTGTTCTCCTCAAATTCCACTAGATCTCTCTTTTTCCCTCCCCCAAGGCAATTGGGATAAATTGAATTGCCCAGAATTACATACCTAATGTGTTAAGACTCTGAGGTTGGATTTGAACTCAAGTCTTCCTGACTACAGGGATGGTGCCCTATCCACTGAGCTGTTCCTTTTCTCAGCAAGTACTGAATAATTTTCCATTGTTTAGAAGTATTTAATCATAGATGCTTGAACTTGTTTGCTAGATCTGGAGGTCATATTTTTTTCTGTTTTTAATTTTTTCCCTATTGTTTTATTTGCTTATAATCAAGGTTTTTGAGTTTTCTTTTTTCTGAAATCTTTGGAACTTTCAGTCTTTTTTTCCCCCTTTATATAAAGAAAGATGGGTTTGAGCTAAGTGATTCTAAAAAGTAGAAATGAGAAATTTTCCACGGGGAGATCAATGAAATAGTGTGGAGATACGAAATGACATTTTATATGAATAGTAGGAAAAAAGTCAACATAGTTGTACCATCAGTAAGGGAAGGGGATTAATGTAGAGAAGATTTAAAATCTAAAAAAAAGAGCTTATATTTAATTCTAGAAGCAATAATAATGTAAGTTCCAAATCAATTTATTTTGCTCCCTTGTCAGGAAATGCTAAAAATGAGCCTATCCTGTTCCTATTATTAATCATAATTGCACACAAAAAGGTTAGCTTTTCCAGACTGTCTTATTAACATACTTAAGAAAGTTGTGATGTGAGCTCTTGTCAACCATAATCACAGACAAAAGGTTAGTTTTCCCAGACTGTCTTGTTAGCACACTTAAGACAGTATCAACTGTCATTGGAGTTTGTACCTCCCTAATTCCTCCTTTCCCCTGAGACTTTAGTAGTTCTTAGTCCCAAAAGCATGTTACCTAATCACCTATGATTCTGCCTTGCCTAGTCATATTTTGCTAAGCCCATGAGGTATTTTACCTAATAAATGGCAAATTTCTGTAACCTGTGACAAATTCCTCTGTCATGATTGTTTCATGTTATGAATTGAACCATTATTTTCTCCACAATTTACTTTATAAATCATCATTGTCTTATTTTATAACCATAAGTATCTTTGAAGTGTTAGCTCTAAGACTTCTCTTTCTTCATTCTTTATCTTAGTAGTATCATCTGCATGATACCAGATTGACTCAGTCCTAGTTTTTCTCCTGAACTTCAGCTAATGTCACTTATTGACTATTTAACTATTTCTAAGTTAAATTCACCCAATTTTGCAACCATGGAATTGTTCTCAAATCTTCCTTCTTCCTCATCCTTCAATATAACTTGGATATATCCATGTGATCAGATACCATCTTAGTTCAGGTCAACTTCTTCATCCTTTATCTAGACTCTTGCAATAGCCTCCTAGTTGAAATCATAGCTTCTAATCTCATCTCTTTCCATTCATTTCTCCATGTAGCTGTCAAAGTAATTTTCCTAAAGATCATTCCTCAGACACTTGACACTTACTGGCTATGTGACCCTGGAACATTCATTTAACTCCAGTTGCCTGCTTTCCCCTCTTCCCTCAAAAAAGAATAACATGGGATAAGAAGCAGTATATGGGTTATGATTTGAACTGATAAAGGGAGTACTTATGTGATTGAGGTCACAAGTTTTTTTTTTTTTTATGTGGGGATGGGAGGAGAGAGGCAGACTACTTTGGAGTCCTTATGGACCTTTTATTGCTTTCAGTATATAATGAAATCTTCTAGGTATCTATCTACCTTTTAAAACTAAAATCATTCTACCTTTTAAATCTAAACTGACTATTTGTTGGTCCTTGAAGTCAGAATTTTGTCTCCTGCTTTCATTCCTTCATACTTGAAGTGAGTTCCATCCTGCTCCTTTGTCAACTCGGATTAATTCAATTTCCCAAGCCTGTCTAGTTAGCATAATCTTAATGGGAACTTAACTTCCCAGTCTCTTATTACTTTAGTTAAGATAGCCACATAAAGTTTCTAGACTGCCTTGTTAGCATATTTAAGATAACTTTATGGGTACCAAGGTTTTCCAGACTATCTTTTAAGGCCGTCTCCCCACTTTTTCTGAGACTTTCCAAGTAGGATGTTAAACACAGACACTCTCCCCACTCTCCTCCAATTATATTTCCCCTATAAAAGATTTGCTCATGATAAAAATCTTTGCTTTGCAGTGTAACTCCTTTTCTGAACTAAGCCCACTCTAAGGTACTTTCTTCCACGTCATAGTATCTCCCCTTTAATGGCTTTTTCCCTCCTGGTTAATTGTGAGTTCCATTAAGGAATTTGTATTTCTCTTTGTTATTCATATAATAGCAAAAATTTATAACCTGTGATGGAGGTCTTGTTATGATTGCTCCATGTTGCAAACTTTTATATAACATTTTTTTTTACGATGTATTGCTCTCCCAAATCTATTTCTAGTTTCCATACCTGGTACATATTTTACCTCTTCAAACTGACTGTCCACCAAGCTTGGAATTCATTCCCTCCTTAAATAGGCTTCTTGGAATGTCCAATTTGTTGAAGGATCATTTTGCTTGTCATTTCCTAGGAGAAGCTCTTTCAGTGTGCTTAAGTATTACTACTTTTTCTCCTCCTTATTATCATGCACATAAATTTTAATGTGCTGTTTTCTCCATAGAATATAAGTTTCTTGAGGGCAAGGATCTTATTTTGAATATGCTGGGGACAACTCACCCCTCTCCCCCCCCCACCCCTTTTTTAATCTGTTTCTATATTCAGGCCATCTTACTTTGTTCCTAAGACCCTGGCTTTGATTTGGCCTTATTGTATATATTTTATATTTTGTCTTCTTCTATTAGGATGTAAATTCCTCAAGAGTAATGCATTTGTGCGTTTAATACTTAGTGTAGTGCTTGGAATACAGTAAGTGCTTCATAAATATTTTTTATATTCTTTGAAACCCTATTGCCTAGCAATGCCTCTTTAATAGAGTGGGTGGTTATTTTATCCTACCTTTTCCCCCAAAATATCATCTTGTACTTTTCCTGTCTTTTTTCATAGCCACCTCTCACAAAATTTGTGCTTGTTTGATTCTCATCTCCCACTCCCACTTCAACTTTTATAACTTGGTCTTCGTCCCTAACTTTTTACTAAAACTGTTTTCTTCCAGGGTTTTTTTTTCCAGCCAAAAATTCAGACTGATTTTTTTGTTATTGTTTGACCCTCTTCTTAGATGCGATTTTTTTCCCCCCAGGTCTTCACAACACAGGTCTGTTTTGTAGCAGTGATATCTGTAGCATTTGAATTATATTAAATGTTGTGGGCATTTGAGAGGTAGCTTTAACAGATTGAAAATGTGCTCCTCTTTGTAACAATGTAGCCTATTATTCTAAGGACAAATTGTAAAGGATTTTAAAAATCCTTACTAGGCTCTTATTTTTCAGATCATTTGGTTTTTACATTAAATTGAGGCTCTTACTCTTATTCCTACTTAAGGCTTTCCTGATCTTCCAACTTCCTTTCTATAGGAAATAAATCTAGCATCTTTTGTTGTCCTGAAAACAGTTATCTATGGGCTATTCTTGTTTTAATACTATCTTTTGTTTTAAATATCAGCTTTGCTTAGCCGTTTGAAAACAAAGTAGTATAGTAAGAGATGAGTTGTTCACTTGGCAAAAGCTAGGCAGTAAGCAAAGAACAACCCATTGATGCTCTATTGGTAGCCATACTTTGTCAAGAAAAGCCATACACTATGGAAGCCTTCTTCTACTTCTCCTTAATAGACCTTTAGGTCAGATTTATGGGAAGATGTGAAGGAGAAGTGGCAACACAAAGTCAGACATTGATGATTATAATTTGTATCTGTTGTAATCAAAGCAACAAAAAATTTCTTGACTTGGCTTAATATAATTTCATTCTTTGAAAGGTAGAGAAAGCAAATGAAAATTCTGTTCTGAATCTGATTATTAACAGGGAAGACATCATTGATGTGGAGGAAATGATGAATAGGGAGACTGACCATTTTAGGATGTCTTTTTCAGGAATATGTTACATAAAGATAGGTTTATTTTCTTTTTTGATCAGTTTGTTAAACTGCTAGATCAGTAGAATGCCTTAGATATATAGTTTATGTAGATTTTAACTCAGATGACATCTCTCATTCAATTTTTGTGGAGAAGATGGGGAGATGTGGATTAGTTTATATCCATATATTATTAAGTACCTATTCTTGATTAGATACTGTGCTAGGTGAGGATATACAAACACAAATGAAAATTTTTTTGCCCTAAAGGGGCCTGCATTCAATTGAGAAAACTAGTATGTGTTAAGGGGCAGATCAATTCTCTGAGAGCCTCCACAGCCATGGATCGCAGCATCCGAAGGAGCTGCAGGGCAGCCTTTGCTGACACAGGTGTTGTAGACTGGGAATGAGATAAATTGGAGGCAGAGGGAAGAGGAGGGACGTCAGGCAGCAGTCTCTCAGTCAGAGAGGTCAGAGAACAGCAACTGCCTCTCATTTTCCTTGTATCATCCTATCACAAGAGGAGATCCATTCTGCAGGTCTGGATTGGATCTCCAGCAGCCACTGTCAGGTGGCACCTGTGTATTCCAATAAATATGTACAACTGGAAGTAAATGAAAATATGTTAATGGTAAGTAAAATTAATATTTTTTGAAGGAATGAAGATATTCTCAACTGTGGGGGAATAGCCTCAGGTAGATAGTGGCTCTTGTGCTAAGCTTTGAAGAAACTAGAAATTCCAAGCGGTGGCATTGAAGGGAGAATCTGTTCTAATTATGGCACAAAGAAGATTGATGTGAGGAACAATAAGAGGACAATTTAACTGGAATATAGAGTTCATGAAGGGGATCAATATATAATAAGCTTGGAAAAGCAGGAACCAGAATATGAGGAACTTAAATATAAATGTTTGCTGTTGATTAATCAAGTACCAAAGAAAGAGTTCATATTTTACCCTAGAAATTTTGAGTAGTCTGTGTGGGTTTTGAGCAGGCAGGTGACACTGTTATATCTATCTTTAGAAATAGATATCATGGCCAGCTAGGTGGTACAAAGGATAAGAATGCTGGGCTTGGAGTCGGAAGGATTCATCTGATTTCACATCTGTGACCCTGGGCAAGCTACTTAACCCTGTTTGCTTCAGTTTCCTTAACTGTAAAATGAGCTGGAAAAAGAAATGACAAATACCAAAAATGTGGACACAGAGTTGGACTTAACTAAAAACAACAATTGAAGGTGAATCAGAAATGGAAGAGATTTGAATCGGGGGAAATGTACTAAGAAGCCCTTGCAACAGTTCATTTTGAATAATGATTTAGGCCTCAACTAGGATACTGACAAAAACAGAGATAATGGATCAGAAAAAAATGCAGAGATAAAATTGATTTAGCTTGACCCCTGAATAAGATGTATAGGGGGAGGAAAAGGGCAGAGTAAAAGATGACTATGAAGTTGCAAACTTCACATAGGTGACTAGAAGTATATTTTTCCATCATAACCAGGGAGATTAAGATGTAGTGTGGATTTCCAAGGTAAGATGAATTCTGTTTTGGAGAAGTAGTGTTTGAATTGCTGCTAAGACAGTTGTTTGGAAATGTTCATTGGGCATGACATTCTATGGGAGTAGAGCTCAGGAGAAAGAGTAGGGTGTCATTCATCTGGGAGTAATGTGAAACTTCCAGATTACTGGGTTACACAGTAATTACACATTCATGTAGTTTTGTAACTAATTGAATGATCAATTATACTTTGCCCTTATTGCATTTGCATGTTGTAAGCATATCCTGGGATTTTTTTGGTACTTTGCTATTTATCAGTCTGTTAGATAAGAATATAGAGAGATGATATTCTCATCTAATTTGGAGATAGAAAGCTGGGAAGAATAGTCAACACACTGGATAACATTGGAGTCACAAGGTAATATTGATTAAAATCTTGACAAGATAGAACAATGGGATGATTTAATACTATACATATAAAGTCTTACATTTAGGCCCAAAATTAATTTCATAAGCATAATATCAGAGAATGTATATCTGGATAACCATTCTTCTGAAAACAATCAAGTTTTATTTGACAACAAGATCTTGATACAAGTTAACAATAATAGTTAAAAATTTTAATTTAGTTTTAGTGTCCAAAACTAGTGAAATGATCATTTTTCTATACTTTGCCCCAGTCAGATCACATGTGGAATATTGATCATATGTTTAATTTTGAACACCACATTTTAGGAAGGACATTGATAAACTAAAAGCATAGCAGCTTTTTAAACCAGAAGCATAGAAATCATCTAGAACAGGGTGACCAGTTCTTGAAAATATGATTTGAAGATCATTTGAAGGGGCCTAAAGAAGAAAAGGACATTATTGTTTTCTATATGGACTTCAAAGCCTGACCTATTGAAAGAGATTAAATTTGTTCCACTTGATCCTAGAAAACAAAACTAAGAGGAGTGGATAGAAGCTGCAAAGAAAAAAAAAATATGATTAATTTAGGGAAAGTTTCTAGTAAATTTGATCAATTGAAAAATACAAACACAATGCCTTACATGGAAGATTCCCTCATTGGAAGACTTGAAGAAAGCAGATACTTAATGATCACTTGCTGAATATCTTGTTCAGTTACATTTTAAAGTAAATTCTAATAATAACAGGATAGCTGAAAGTTGTGGAAGGAGAACTGGCCTGGGAGTCTGCAAGACCTAAATCCTAATCTTGCCTCTGACATTAAATGGCTATATAATCCTAGGCAATGGAATGTTTGAGGAGGACTAGCACCCCTGGTGTGAGTGCTATTGCATATCCACATTTTGGTATTTACCTGGCATTAACTCTAACCTGTGGCTTAAAAAAGCTGTAACATGCATAGTGGCCACACTCTGGTAAACCATGTCCACAGATGGATAAACCATGTTGAGGGTAATTGATGGACCCTAAATCCATAAAGGAGTTAGTGGGATGATTGCTCCAAGAATGTGAAGATATTTCCCCAGTCGAATGGGTGGATGAAAACAATAGTATCATTGGCCACAAAGATTTCTACAGTAGTAGAGCTCTAGAAGGAGATGGTCAAACATCAAAGATGCCAGTTATCTATTGCTTCCTGAGCCATCTGCAGTTATCTTGACTTTTATTTTTCCTCTAGCTTCAGTGACTCTAGAAGAGAAATTGAAGCTGCCAACTTTGTGCAATTTTGCCTCACATTTAAATCCAATTCAAACACAAATCAAGTTATCACTCTGTGATATCAGTGACTTTCTTTGAAAACAAGGACATTACAAACCCCTGGTAACTCTTTGAGATTATAAATTACAAAAAAGATGCTGAATTTCTTCATTGGAGATTTCTGTAAACCATTGAAATTGTTAAGAATAATAGTAGCAACAAATGCTTTATATTTATATCTTTTTAAATTTTATAAAACACTTTATACATATATTATTATTTCATTTGATTCTCATGATATTCTTGTGAGATAGATTTTGCAATTTTATTCATTTTACAGATAAAGATAGAGTTCTACAGAGGTTAAGTCAACAAGTGAACAAGCATTTAGTAGGCACCTACTGTGTGCTATGGCAATGTGCTAAGCATTGAGGATATAGAGAAAAGCAAAACACAGTTTTTTCTCTCAAGAAATTGACAGTTTATGATAGAATCAACTGCATATAAAAATATGTACAGGATAAATTAGAGATAGTCATAGAGTAAAGGTATTAAGATTAAGAAGAACTGAGAAAGTTGTTGTTGGTGGTGGTGGTGTTGGCCTTGGTGGAGTGTAAAGAACAATAAAGAAGGATGATGTTGCTAGATTATAGAACATGGGGGAGTAAAGCGTAGGAAAAATGAAATGTAGAGGCCAAGTTATGAAGAATTGTAAAAGCCAAATAAGATTTTATATTTTAAAACATGTTTTACATTTTTGGTTCTGCAACTAAAAGGGAGCAATTGGTTGAGGGAGGAGTGTGTGTGTGTGGGTGTGTGTGTGTGTGTGTGTATACAAGTGATCAGACCTGCAATGTAGGAAGGTCCTTTTGGAAACTGAAAGGAGGATGGATTGGAGTAGTAGGAGAGTTGAGATATAGAGACCACTCAACAGTTCTGTTGCAATGGTACTGAAGGCTTGAAGTCGTAGGTACCTGATGGCTGTGTGAATGTAGAAGAGACATGTATAATAGATGTTATGAAAGTAGATCATGACAAGACATGGCAATAGTTAGCTATGTGAGATGAATGCAAAGGAAAAATCAAGGCTGATAGGGCCTGGGTTGTGCACCTTTCAAGGCCAATCGTGGATCTATTTCCAGTGTGATGCCAAACCATTAAACTAATTTTTAGATTCCATCCTTCAGCTAATTTTTAGACCTACAAATAAATGGATAAAAAATGCATTTATTGAGGGCTTGTTTTGTGTTTAACCCTGGGCATATAAATAGGAAAGATGAGACAGTCCCTGTTTTTAAGGAGCTTACACAAATGAGGAGAGACAGTATGTGGAAAAAAGTAAATTTGTAGGACCGATGGAAAAGACAGGAAGTTCTAAGGATTCACTGGAGAGAGAGATGGCCAGACCCAGAGGTTCTTTAGATTATTTCATTCATTAAGTCAATAGTGCCTGGGGGTTGCTAGACATAGAGCCAGGGCAGATAGCTGGTGAGGCATATAGGATATTAGGAGGAAATGTCAGAACACATGGTAAGGTGTAGTAATTTTCCATTTCATCAAAAAGAATAAAATTGTTGATTTGCATCTTATCCAAGCCATATGGGCAGTCAAGGTAACCAGTAAGAAGGGAAAAGGAAGTAGGGCTGCCTTATTTGGTAGTTTTATTTGCTTCCTGGTCTGTATGAGCTACAAATATTATTATCATCTCACCCACATTTCTTTATTTTGTCTATAAGGATAGTCTGAGAGACTTCGTCATAAATCTGGAATACTGTGCTATAGTATTGTCTTAAGCGAAATGGGGTTAATGTGGCATATTCTGTTCTTGATGGGAATAGGGAAGTGTTTTTGATGAAACTAGTTATTTACTGACCATTCCTTTAATTATATGTTAGAATTTTGACAAGAATCAAAGTCAATTTCACTAACTTTTTGCCTTTTTTTGTGAAAATTGTAATCTCTTCTCTGCCTCTTCCCTACATCTATGGCATTTTTCTTGTTATCTGTGATCTTTCAGAGATTGTAGATATTAAAAGTTATATAATCTAATCCTTTCACTTACAGATGTTGTTTTTCTGGTCCTGGTGTTTTGAACTTAGTAAGGGTAGCTGAATGCTTACTTGCCATTTCCTTACTTATCTCGGATATTATCTCCTTATCAGCCATTTTTATTCTGTCTCATTTAGTCCAAAAATGATAATTCCTTTTTTCTTAATAGTTTCACAGTTATCTTTATTATCATAATGTTACATAGAAATCCTTGTTTTATTCCATAAATTAAAAATGCAATATCTTCTTAAAAGATATAGAGTTAGAAATGATAAAATTTAGCAACTGCTTATATATGTGGGGTATGTAAAGGTAAGATCAAAATTAACACTTCAGGTTTTAAACTTGGGTTATTAAAAATACAATGATGTATATTGTTACAGATTAATCCTGTATATGATTGTTTATATTTCTGTGACAAAAATAAGAAAGTTCAGGAAAGGCGAGGGTTTAGAGAGAAAGATAATGTAATGAGATTAGCAATGCTGAATGAGATTCTCTCTCCTCTCCTCTCTTTTTCCAAAGCCTCTCTCTGTGTGCCTCTCTTAACAGATTCTGTCTTTCTGTACATCTGAGTTTTTTACTTTTTCTCTTTAACTTTTTCTAAAGATGATAATTCTTTATAAAAAACCAAAACAAAACAGAACAAAGTAGTTGAACAGATCTGTGTTCTCTATTATCTATTATCATTGTTCCATACAACTTAATAGCAGTCTTTGATCCTTCTCTTTTCTCCATCACAGTGAAAAACAAAACTAAATAGTTTTTCCTTATAATAATCAACTCTTTAGCAGTTTAGCAGAAATAGTTTTTCAGAAATATGCCACACTTTTGTATTCATTCTTTGTTATCTTTTATACTTTTATTTATTTATTTATTTTATTATAGCTTTTTATTTACAAGTTATATGCATGGGTAATTTTATAGCATTGGCAATTGCCAAACCTTTTGTTCCAGTTTTTCCCCTCCTTGCCCCATCCCCTCCCCCAGATGGCAGGTTGACAAATACATGTTAAATATGTTGAAGTATAAGTTAAATACAATATATGTATACATGTCCAAATGGTTATTTTGTTGTACAAAAAGACTCGGACTCTGAAATAGTGTACAATTAGCCTGTGAAGGAAATCAAAAATATAGGCGGACAAAAATATAGGGATTGGGAATTCTATGTAATGGTTCATAGTCATCTCCCAGAGTTCTTTGGCTGGGTGTAGCTGGTTCAGTTCATTACTGCTCTATTGGAACTGATTTGGTTCATCTCATTGCTGGAGATGGCCAGGTCCATCGGAATTGATCATCATTTAGCATTTTTGTTGAAGTGTGTAATGATCTTCTGGTCCTGCTCATTTCACTCAGCAACAGTTCATGTAAGTCTCTCCAGGCCTTTCTGAAGTCATTCTGCTGGTCATTTCTTACCAAACAATAATATTCCATAATATTCATATACAGCAATTTATTCAGCCATTCTCCAGTTGATGGGCATCCACTCAGTTTCCAGTTTCTGGCCACTACAAAGAGACCTGCCACAAACATTCTTGCACATATTTCCCTTTCCCTTCTTTAGTATCTCTTTGGGGTATAAGCCCAATAGAAACACTGCTGGATCAAAGGGTATACACAGTTTGATAACTTTTTGAGCATAGTTCCAAATTGCTCTCCAGAATGGCTGGATGTGTTCACAATTCCACCAAGAATGTATCAATGTCCCAGTTTTCCCACATCCCCTCCAACATTCATCATTATTTTTTCCTGTCATTCTAGCCAATCTGACAGGTGTATAATGGTATCTCAATGTTGTCTTAATTTGCATCTCTCTGATTAATAATTACTTGGAGCATCTTTTCATATGACTAGAAATAGTTTCAATTTCTTCGTCTGAGAATTGTCTGTTCATAACCTTTGACCATTTGTCAATTGGAGAATGACTTGATTTCTTATAAATTAGAGTCAGTTCTCTATATATTTTGGAAATGAGGCCTTTATCAGAACCTTTGACTGTAAAAATGTTTTCCCAATTTATTGCTTCCTTTTATACTTTTATTTTAAAATTTTAATAGTTGGTAATTTTTCTTGGTATCCACTTTTCTTTTTTGATAGTTTCCTTTTCTTCCTTATTTATAAGTATCTTTCTTTGTGACTTCATGATTTCATTCTTTTTTTTTCTCAATAGTATTTTATTTTTCTAAATACATGTAGGTAATTTCTACCAGTCATTTTTTTATTATAGCTTTTTATTTACAAGGTATATACATAGGTAATTTTTCAGCATTGACAATTGCAAAACCTTTTGTTCCAATTTTTCCTCTCCTTATCCCCACACCCTCCCCCAGATGGCAGGTTAAAGTATATGTTAAATACTACACACACACACACACACACACACACATCCATACAGTTATTTTGCTGCACAAGAAGAATTGGACTTTGAAATAATGTACAATTAACTTGTGAAGGAAATAAAAAATGCAGGCAGACAAAAACAGAGGGATTGGAAATTCTATGTAGTGGTTTACACTCATTTCCCAGAGTTCTTTCGCTGGTTCTATTCATTATTGAACAAATGGAACTGATTTGATTTATCTCATTATTAAAGAGAGAGCCACATCCATCAGAATTGATCATCATATGGTATTGTTGTTGAAGTATCTAATGATCTCCTGGCCTTGCTCGTTTCACTCAGCATCAGTTCATGTAAGTCTCGCCAGTCCTCTCTGTATTCGTCCTGCTGGTCATTTCTTACAGAACAATAATACTCTATAACATTCATATACCACAATTTATTCAGCTATTCTCCAGTTGATTCTCCACTCAGTTTCTAGATTCTGGCCACTACAAAGAGGGCTGCCACAAACATTTTGGCACATACAGGTCCCTTTCCCTTCTTTAGTATCTCTTTGAGGTATAAGCCCAGTAGTAATCCTGCTGGATCAAAGGGTATGCTCAGTTTGATAACTTTTTGAGCATAGTTCCAAAATGCTCTCCAGAATGGCTGGATGTATTCACAATTCCACCAACAATGTATCAGTGTCCCAGTTTTCCCACATCACTCCAATATTCAGCATTATCTTTTCCTGTCATCCTAGCCAATCTGACAGGTATGTAGTGGTATCTCAGAGTTGTCTTAATTTGCATTTCTCTGATCAATAATGACTTGGAGCATCTTTTCATATTAGAAATAGTTTCAATTTCTTCATCTGAGAATTGTCTGTTCATATCCTTTGACCATTTATCAATTGGAGAATGGCTTGATTTTTTTTATAAATTAAGAGTTAATTCTCTATATATTTTGGAAATGAGGCCTTTATCAGAACCTTTGACTATGAAAATGTTTTCCCACTTTAATGCAGACAAGATTAGAAGGAAAACAATAGTTTTGTTTTTACAAAAGCTTTTTAACTTGATATAATCAAAATTTTCTATTTTGTGATCAATAATGATCTCTAGTTCTTCTTTGGTCACAAATTCCTTTCTCCTCCACAGGTTTGAGAGGTAAACTATCCTATGTCCTTCTAATTTATTTATAATCTCATTCTTTATGCCTAGATCATGAACCCATTTTGACCTTATCTTGGTGTATAGTGTTAAGTGTGGGTCAATGCCTAGTTTCTGCCATACTAATTTCCAATTTTCCCAGCAGTTTTTGTCAAACAGTGAATTCTTTTTTTTTTAATAACTTTTTATTGACAGTACATATGCATGAGTAATTTGTTTTTACAACATTATCCCTTGCACTCACTTCTGTTCCGACTTTTCCCCTCCCCTAGATGGCAAGCAGTCCTATACATGTTAAATATGTTATAGTATATCCTACATACAAATATGTGTGCAGAACCAAACAGTTCTCTTGTTGCCCAGGAAGAATTGGATTCAGGAGGTAAAAGTAACCTGGGAAGAAAAACAAAGATGCAAGTAGTCCACATTCACTTCCCAGTGTTCCTTCTCTGGGTGTAGCTGATTCTGTCCATCATTGATCCATTGGAACTGAATTAGATTTTCTCTTTGTCGAAGAAATCCACTTCCATCAGAATACATCCTCTTACAGTATTGTTGTTGAAGTATATAATGACCTCCTGGTTCTGCTCATTTCACTTAGCATCAGTTCATGTAAGTCTCTCCAGTCCTCTCTGTATTCATCCTGCTGGTCATTTCTTACAGAACAATAATATTCCATAACATTCATATGCCACAATTTACCCAACCATTCTCCAATTGATGGGCATACATTCATTTTCCAGCTTCTGGCCACTACAAACAGGGCTGCCACAAACATTTTGGCATATACAGGTCCCTTTCCCTTCTTTAGTATCTCTTTGGGGTATAAACCCAGAAGAAACACTGCTGGATCAAAGGGTATGCACAGTGTGATAACTTTTTGGGCATAATTCCAGATTGCTCTCCAGAATGATTGGATTCGTTCATAATTCCACCAACAATGCATCAATGTCCCAGTTTTCCCACATTCCCTCCAACATTCATCATTATTTTTTCCTGTCATCTTAGCCAGTCTGACAGGTGTGTAGTGGTATCTCAGAGTTGTCTTAATTTGCATTTCTTTGATCAATAGTGATTTGGAACATTCTTTCATATGAGTGGAAATAGTTTCAATTTCATCATCTGAAAATTAAACAGTGACTTCTTATCCCCAAAGCTGGGGTCTTTGGCTTTGTAAAACACTAGATTATTAAAGTTATTGACTATTTTGTCCTGTAAACCTAATCTCTTCCACTGATCAACTAGTCTATTTCTTAGCCAATACCAAATGGTTTTGTCCACCATTCATTTTTATAAGATCTATTATTAAGGCAGGTCAAGAAATGTTCAGCTCAGTATTTAGGGTGGGTTGAGGGAAAGAAAAAGGAGAAAGGCAGGGCAGAGGGAAGGAGGAGGAGAGAGAGAAGCAGAAAAAATTGCACCCCTATTAGATGTATACAGTTTATTATCATTACTTTATCATTCCTTTGTTCTGTTTCTTAAATTCTTCTCTTTTCTCTTTATATCCAGATGATCTGTAGTATACTGTACACATGCATTTCTTTATTTTTTCATTTTCTGTGCCTTCACTTGTCACCAAATGTTCTTCATGCTTCCAGATTTCCTCATGTGTGGTTGTATTTTCATATATAGAGTGCTACTTTGCTTTATCCGACTTATGCCTTTTGAATAAATTATATCCCAGACCTCATGTTCCTTTCAGTAGTCTTTTCCAACTAAATCCCACTGGGGATTTGAAGTCAAATTTCAACTTGAACATAGATTTGGCAGAATCAGTGTTTTTGAACCTCTCTACTATAACTTACTGCTTGATATTAGGTAAATTATCTATAGCATGAGTATTCACATCCTGATTAATAAATGATAAAGAAATGAATGTGTTTTAATTTTCAATTAATACATCGTAGTGGTAAATACAATAAGAATAACTAAACTGATGTACCTGATAAAAAAATGTATGGGCTTCATGTTGTTGAATAAGGAGGAGAAATGGTGGTGTCTTAAGCTTTGTTGGAAATAGAGCAAGATTTTTGAAAAATGAAACTAATTTTTGAAGAATGAAGAAACCAAAATGTTGATATCAGCACATTCCAAGAATTTTTCACCAGACCATTTTAAAGGCAAAAGCAAAATTGGAAATTTTTAAATACTTATTTTTAGTAAGTTCCAGCAATCTGAGTTTTTTGAACCAAGGTAGATCTTAGGTTTTTTTTTTTTTTTTTTTTTTTTTTTTAATATGTAGCTTTGTGCATTCTGAAAAAAAAATGAAAGTAGAAGGGCAATTCTGTATCTTACTTAATAAAATTTAAAATGAACTACATTAGTATTGGGCTGTAAATTTACATATGCTTTTAAAAAATTTTTGTTCATTTTAAACTTTACCACAAAATGAGGAGAAAAAAAGAACATTTCCATGTACATTGCAGAACATAAGAAAGGACTCAATATATAGTAGCAAATTTCCACTTTATGAAGACCTATGTAATATTTTACACATTATTTTTAAAGCAACCTGGCTCTTCTGTGCTTCTTTCTAGGTTTTCTTTTGTTCTTTGCTATGTATTTTTTATTTTATTCCTTCCCTCAACACTCCCTCAACCCACCCTAGATTCATACATCTATATACACACAAACATATATATGTGCCCATATACAAATATGTGTAGGACTATGCTATGCATATTTCTATTTGTCAGTTTTTATTTTGGAAGTAGATTGCATCTTCCTTTATAGCTCCAAATCTTTCCATGTGTGAAAATTGGTTAGGGGTTTAGTTTCCACAGAGTTAAGTAATTAAATTAGAGAAATGCTGAACAATGAATCTTAAATCAGAAAAATAAAATTGAAATCTAGCTAGAACAAGGAACTGGGAAACAAAATTAATAAAAGCAAAATGAAATTGAGGTGATGGGGACCCAAACTTTCAGACTAATGTAATCAGGGTGGGAATTTAGAATAAGAAACATATTGTAAAATATAATTAGAGTTGATGATTTAGAAGGAAGGTGTGGTGATGTGATAGGGAGGAGACTTACTCAAATAGGAGAGTACATCAGGCACTTGATGTAATCTGAGGCGGAGATTCATACTCGTGTAGTGATTACACACTCCTCATACAACTTCTGTGGTACTTAGACCATGAAGCATCAAGGGAGGAACTTGAATTTTAGAAATAAAAAAAGAGAAAAGTTTGACTCTAAACTTTTTTGTTCTATAGGATTACTACCCCTCTTCCCCCTTATGTAATTAAAGACTTAACACCATCACTCCTAAGTCAGTGGAGTTATTTCTCAAACATGTTTTTCTAAATCAGTCTGCTCAACATGTCTTATTTTATAGCAGTATTCTATCACAATCTTATCTCCTGTCTGATAGATTGTCTATGAAAGTTTTTTTTTTCCTTCCAGTTTTCTGCTTGCCTTCTAATCTTGGCTACACTGGTTTTATTTATACAAGACATTTTAAATTTAAAATAATTGAATTCATCCATTTTATATTTTAACAATGCTCTTGCCTTTATAATATGGTTTTAGGTCTAGTTTCTTTACAGTTTTCTTTGAAATTCTTGAACTTTTGTTTTTCCAAATGAATTTTGTTATTTTTTTTAGCTCAGTAATTTTTTAAATAATAAATTGGGATGGCATTGAATAGATTAGTCAAGTAAAATTCTTTTTTTAAAAATGATATTGGCTATACTTATCCATGAATAATGATTGTATTTGTGTAATTTACCTATTTTAAATAGAAATTTCCTAAGTAAATTTTAAAAAATTGATTTATATAAAGATATTTTTCTTTCTCTATCCCTGCATATTGGGACTACTCAGAATTAGTTATTAATGTAACAACCTCTCAAGTTCAACCCAAGTATAGATTCTTGTGAAACCAAGCAACTGGTTTCACTTTGTATTCTCTATTGCTTAGCCCATTGTTTGGTATAATAAATGCTTCTTGAAAGACTGATTTTGTTGCCTCTGGTATAGAAGTCATTATTTTTTAAATGTAAAATAGCCTGTCCTCCAGATCCTGTTAAATTCTAGGACTAGCTCACTGTTACACATAGTATTTGTCCAGTATATATTTTACTATTTTTACTGATGAAATAAACCTGAGGGCATCTTATTGTGGTGTTAGTATTCATTCCTTTTGTGTGTCTCCCTCCCTCTTTCTCTTCCTCTGTCTTTCTTCTCCAATCTCTCTTCCTCTCTTTCCCCTCTTCTCTCCCCTTCCCCCCCTCCTGTGTGTGTGTGTGTGTGTGTGTGTGTGTGTATACATATACATATATTAGTATACCCACACATATATACACACACACATATACATTAGTAAATTAAACATTTGATCAGTAATTCTTTGAGGTGGATATTACCCTAAACAAGGAGTAAATATTTAGACTTAATAGTATAGGTTAGTGGTGGTAAATTCAAATAGAAACAAGGGCCTCTAAATCTTAATATGATTCCAGGAGGCTGCATATTGACTTAGTAAATCACACACATATATATATATATTTCTTTTATAAGAAAATACATCAACATGGTAAAATCAGAACTACATCTTAATCTGTTTCAGGCTGCAATCAAGAGTGACCATAGGCTGCATGTTTGGCACCTCTCCTATAGGGTACATAGTATTTAGAGTTGAAAGATTTCTTAAATAACCTCTCATTTTCCAAAAGAAACTTGCTAGTTAACTTAGTAAATTTTGATGAATAATTGTCATTTAAAATAGAAAAATCCCAATAAAGAGAAGGGATTTAAATTTGTCAGAATGACCGTTTTTGAGTTAATTTTAAGTGGTTTATTGTCAGTTGCTTCTTTCTATAATCCCAAGGTTGGGGGTAGATTATGACTATATTTTGAAATTGAATTCTTATTTCTGTATCATAATGTCTATTTTGCCATTTCGAAGCTAGTATTGGGCTACTTCAGAACATTTGTGAATTTACCTAATGGTTAATAGTTTCTTTGTAAGGGAAATAATCTTTTCTCATAGATTCTACATGTTATCTTTTTATTCACCAATTGTTTGGAGTACACATTCTTACTTCGATCTCCTTAGGGGATATCCTGACCCAGATATAAGATAGATTTTTTTTTTCTAGTCTCTCAGGCCAGAAAGTCTTCCCCCTAGCCTATGCAGTGGAATGAGAATAGGGGATATTGTTGCTACATTCTTCTGATTTCATTGGTTAATCTTTTGTCACTGCTACTGATTTGAGAACTGCCAAGTTTCAGTATTACTTGAACTTTTTAGCAAAATATTAATGAATTCTTTTTATAATTAGGGACAAAAGACTTAGGATAAAATACCTAGCAGTAAATAAACAGATATGAATTATTTTGAGGGAGTGTATAACTAGTTATCTCAAAATTTTCCCCATTTTTATAGTGTAATAAGAACCTGGACACCTAAATAGGAAAGAGAAAAACAACATGGAACAGGGGAAAGGAAGCAGAAAAGGGAGTCTGGAAACTAATTTTTCTGTGGAATAGGAGTGGGTTCTATTCTGTTTATATTAATCTGTGCACAAATAGAAATTGTGTTCTGCAGAGCTTCATATTTTTGTGGAAATACATCACTCTACTGTAGGGTATGTTTAGAGGCTCAGCATTAAAATTTTCTATTTCCTTGATGTAGTGTTACACATTTCTCTTGATTTTTACAGTTTTTATAGTTGGTCTTTAAGTACTTTCTTGCAGTACCACTTTTTTTGATTCCGTTCTCCTTTCCCATGTTCTCTGAGCAGTGCCTATGGATTCAGTTATAATCTTGTTCTGGCCAAAAAGTGTCCTGTGAGGTTTTTCTGGATCTGGTCCCAGTCTTAGATTAGGAAATTTCGGACTATATTGTGAACTGTTCAGGCTTTTGAGGCCTAGTAAATTTTATTAACTGTTTTTCTTACTCTTCCAAGCTATGTACACAATTAATTTATCCTTTCAAAACAACTTTAACACTGTCAACGAATCATTTGGAATCAATTAACAATTAACCAAATAATTAATTCAATTTAATTTATTATCAGCTTTTTACTGTATTTGAGGCACTGCATTAAATGTTAGATATACAAAAACAAATTCAAGGAGTTTATATTTTGATTGGAAACAGTATGCCAGTATAAACAGAATATATACACAATGAACATAGGGTAGTTTTGGAAGAAAGTGCCCTAAAACCTGAATGTTCCCAGAATGACTTCATGAAGAAGTTGGAACTTGAACTTGAAGGGAACTAGATATTGTAAGAAGTGTAGATGAGGGAGGAATGCATTCCAAGCATAGACAATGAGCAGTCAGTGAAGAAAATATAGATGAGAGTTGGTGGAAGAACAACAAGTAGTTTGTATAACTGGGATACAAAAGTATGAGACAGGCAGTCATGTTAGAAGACTAGCAAGGTAGAAAAGTATCATTATGAAAAGTTTGTATTTTAAATTAGAGAAAATAAGGAGCCATCAAAGTTTATTGAACGTGAGTGTGATAGGCTTTAGCATGTCATAAAAATCACTTTGGCAACTCCAGAGGATGGATTGGGGTGGGAAGAAGCTTGTAAAAGGAAGACCCAAATAAAAAAAAAAATTTTTTAAATAAAAAGAGTTCATTGCAGTTTTCTCAGAAAGATGATTAAAATCCTAAATTAGATGGTGATTGGTATGAATGTTTACCTAAAGTGATCTTTTTCTTTACAGAAAGAAGTAGTTATAAGCTCTTTCAAACATAGAACAAAATATAGAAATGTTTTTTTTTTTTTTCTCTTCTTTTTGTTTTTTCTTTTCTGAGTATAGGTGGAAAAGAAAAGATGAGTTTCTTGAAACAAATCCAGCTTTTAACATAACGGAATTGATAGGTAGACAAGTACTTTGAAGCAAATTATGAGTACTAAAAAACTAAGAAAGTAAAAGAAATAGTTTCCTCTTATTTCACAGGAGAAGAAAGGGACCCAGAGAGATTAAGTGACTAGCTGAGGGTTGCACAGGTACTGAGTAACAAATCCTGTAGTTGAAAATTTCTGACTCCAAAGCCTACAGTATTTTTTTCCCTTTCTACCATCTCTAATAAGGTAAACAGACAATTAACTACTTTCGATTGTTACTTCAAAACCCAAATTACTTTTAAACAATCAAAGCAGAAGGAAAGTGGGCTTCAGTAACAGATTTTCATTAATAGACATTGTAGGAGCCAAACAAACTATTGTTTATATTCATATAGCTTAGACGCTGTCTTACCTTAACAAAAGAGTTGAAGTGAATGTTATTTATACCTGATAATTAAATTCAGAGTTATTAAGCAGCATTTGAGAACAGTTGAGACATAGTGATAGTGTCAGCATATATCTAAATGTGCCTATTTCTTTAAATTTTGCTCTGTATCATAATTTAGATTATTGAAATGAAGGTAACATCTGGTTAGATATCTAAATAGGGCATTGTATTTTTCTTAAAAAACAAAAGTCAATTCTGTCTAGATTTCAGTTATCTGTTCCTGCAAAAAAAAAAAAAAAAAAAAAAAACACCTTTCTCTTGGACCTATATACACATCCCATGACATTTACTATACTTTAATAGGTTTTTAAATGACAGGGCAGCCCTAGGGAACTGAACAGTTCTTTTAGGTATTATATTTATCATTCTATAGCTTCTACAAGGTGAAAAGTGATATGTGTGTGTATATACATGCGCACACACACACACACACACAGTTTTAACAACACAAGCCCTAGCAGTCCTATGTAACTAAGAAAAGTATTTATATTTTTTCATTTTTATATGAAAATATAAATTTATAATATAATAGCATAAATTAAATACTACAAAATAAATATACAATACTACATGATGGAGCAAAATTCAAAGAGATGTAAGCATCTAGCTTTAAAAGTGCCTTCCCTCACTAAACCTCAACTGTTACCATTCACTGCTTAACTTAACTTTGGGTTTTCCTTTTTGCTTTCAGGAAAACCTTTAACTTGCGCTCTGGGCGTTGCCTGTCTGCAGCTTCCCGGTGGCTCACCGCTTCTGTCTGCTCCAGCCTTGTTCCAGCTGCTTCGAGGCTTCTGGGCTTCAGAGCTCGGTGTGAAAGCTTGCCTTTGGCCTATACCCCTTCCCCCTGCTTCAGGTGTCAAAAACCTTTAATTAGCTTGCTTGCTCCAGTTTTTCTAACTAGAATTTTCTCTGCATCTTGCTAGTCCCTAGGCCTGAAGTCCCAGTTCCTTTCATGCCAGTGGAAACTACTTTTTCTCCACATGGCTTCTCTCTGTAAGTAAGCCCTTGCATCTTTTTGCTTCTGTGACCAGTGGAAAAAGATTTACATGGAATCCTGCTGTATGATTTTCCTGGTTTCCTTTTAATTTGGAGGGTTTACTCTGACAGCTACTTATGTTACTCATATCCCTCCTTATTTGTTCTGTATCTGTTTAGAATGGACTTCTTGATGAAGTAAAGATTCACAGAAGTATTTTCAAACTGCTTCTTAAAGGAGCTATGCCTTTAAAACCAAACTAAACCTCTTTCTAGTTTAGGCTGAACAACTTTTAAACGTACTGGTTTTCATATACATGTTCACCTAGAAGCAGCTAGATATAGTACCTAGGAAGAAATGATCAGCTCCTGTAAGGCTGATCTTGCACTTGTAAGCCTTATTAAATACTAACAGACATTATATACTAGAATCATATGATCATAGTTCGTGTAGCATTCTAGACTAGAGCTAGAAGGGACCTTAGTGATAGAAACTGGTTGACTTGTTAAAGTTCATTAAGTTGTAAGTGTAAATATCACTGCCAGGTTCTGAACTTCCAAGTTAATAGGTTAATAGCCTGGCATCCCCCGAGCTCAAGGGAGATAAAAGGCAGGTAGAGATAAAATGTACTTAGGTTAAACAACAAAGACAGGGTTAGCATGTAATCAAGGGACAAGTTATGAGATAAAAGGACAAAATCTTTGTGGGATTATGAAACAAAATAATTTCATAATTCATATGTTATTAAATTAGTCATAATCACACATTGCTTTTTTTTCAAGTCCTGGACCTCTATAGCATGGGTTTCAGCCAAGACATATAACTGTTTTTAAATTTTGCTTTGTTTTTTGTTTTGCTTTAAAATATAAATTGTACACTCAGAGGTAGTTTTTTTTGATTGAATAGCAAAGCTATTGAAAAATTTATTCTTCTATTTTTGAGGACTAGATGTAGAGAATCTTATAGTTAGATGTAACTTTATATGGAATGGCCAGACCAAAAGATTAGCTTTCTAATGGTTCCATATTAGCTTAGTTATCTTGACATAATTCTACAAGGATTTGGATTTGGTCTTTTCCTAATGAACATTTGTAATAAAGAGTTGGATAAAAACAGAAAAATCTTTAATGATATAGAGCTGGAAGAAATAAACTAAATTTTTAGATGGCAACATTGAAAAAAAAATTTTCAGTGGGTTAGACTATTCTTCCATATGTGAAAACTGAGTCTGAAGGAATAAATGTAAACCCTAATACTATGGTTAAAAAAAAATTACAACTGTAAGATGAAGAAACCTAGGTAGAAAATTACCTATTAGATAATCTGGGACTTTTAGTGGTTAGTCAGTGCATTAGGATCTAATAGTGTGATGTGGCATCCAAAACAACTAATTTACTTTTAGGTTGCATTGAGAAATGTATTGGGACTGGATGATAATTCTGTTCTGCAAAAGATGAAGTATTATTTTGAGTTCTGGATGTCATAACTTATGGAGAACATTAAAAAAAACTAGAATCATATGATCATAGTTCATGTAGCATTCTAGACTAGAGCTAGAAGGGACCTTAGTGATAGAAACTGGTTGACTTGTTAAAGTTCATTAAGTTGTAAGTGTAAATATCACTGCCAGGTTCTGAACTTCCAAGTCCTGTGGTTTCCAAGTGTGACATGCTTTTGACTATCCCATGTTCTTTCCAGTCCTAGGTAATCAGTATAAGAAAGAGCTGGTTTCATCAACATGCTATATGAAAATCAAATGTAGGAACTGGTCAGATTTAGTCAATAAAATATAAAGTATAGTAAGTATGTATTCCATTATTTGAAGGATGTCTTGTAGATGTGCCTTTGTTGTCCCCAGATACCAAAATTGGAAATAGTGGATGAAATTTTTAGTTAGATTAAATTTGAGGTAAGAAAAATGTTTCTAAGCATTACGGTTTCTAAATAACTGATTTAGTGCTTTAAGGTTTGCAAAGTTCTTTATATAAATTATTTAATTTTGACAACAATTCTTAAGAGGTGAATGCTTTTATTATCTGTTTTAAAGATGAGAGTCCTAAGACTGTTGATTAGCTAGCTAGTAAATTAGTATAGAAGGAGAAGAGTAGAGGTCCAGGACTGATCCTAAGGAAACCCTAAATAAATTTTGAGCATGATGTAGAAGAACATCCAACAAAAAATACTCGACAGGTAGGAGCAGAATCAGCAAAAAGAAATAAGATGAAAACTTCGATAAAAGAGAGAATCAGGGAAAAGAGGGTGGTGGTCTTGTAAAAGTCTAAGAGAGATTAAGCTTTTTGTTCATAGTGTTATAGTTAATAAGTGTCAGAGATGAGAGTTGACTTCCAATCTTATGCGCTATCCAATAAAACTGCATGCTACCTCAAAAGTCAAATGTACTGCTGTGTTTGAAAGAGTGAATTCCTCCTTCTTGGGGGTCTTCAAGCATAGTCCTGTTTCTTTCTGTGTTAAAATGATTTCTGATCATTGAATGCAATGCTTTTCTTTGAAGAAAATAGCATATTTATTTCTGTTGCTGAAAACATGCACAAGTGATATTAGGGTTAGTTATAGTAGTTAATTTCTGCCAGGAATGTAATTGAGAAGAAGCATTGCTATTATTAGTCCATTAAATTGCATTTTAAAAATACATCCCTTTTTATAATTTGAGGCAGAGCTTACTAATCAGTCAATTATAAAGCCTCCCTTATTGGTTATGGATTTGTAACTACTACTATAGTTCTCTTTTAGTGTTACCAGCATTATAAGATGTAGATCTTCCAGAGAGACAATGTAACCTTTCATATTTTGTTGTAATTTCAGTTAGTGTGGTGAAAAATATAACTATAGTTCTCTTTTAGTGTTACCAGAATTATAAGATGTAGATCTTTCAGAGAGACAATATAACCTTTCATATTTTGTTGTAATTTCAGTTGGTGTGGTGAAAACTATACCTTCGTGTTTTTAATTTTCCCTAGTTTCCACTCCCATTTTCTTTCTTATTTTCTTAACTTTTTCTTGGAATTATTTAGTATAGACTTATAGTGACAATTGTCAGTTATGAGATTTTTGATTAGGGATTTTAATTTGTGACCATGAAAAAATTGTGGTCTAAGATATTAGAAAATTAGAGAGGACTATACTCACACAACTGAGGAAAATATACAAATATCACGCTAAAGAAAAATTTAAAAAAACAACAACAAAGTTAGAATGATGATAAAATTAAAAATACCATGGTGCATAACCATATCAGCTTAAAGTATCAGAAAAAACAGATTTGGGAAAAATAAAAATACAAAATATCTCTAGAGACTTCTGAATTACACATTCAGTGAAAATAAGTAGCAGTGCTTAAGAAATCATAAAACTAAACACAGAGCCCTTAAAACATAAGACATTTTATGTGGAAACTAAAAGAAATTAAAAGTTTAAAAAACAAGGAGAAATGATCAAGAAAATAATCAGTATAGATAATATAATAGAAAACTACCTAAATACATAGAAGCAACAATAATAATGCTAAATAAATATTAATAGTTCCCATTTTATAGCATTTAAAATTTTCAGAGCACTTTATAAACATCCCTTTTGATCCTCCACAACATTTCAAAGTAGATATTCTTAACATTTCCATTTTCTAAATTAGAAAAGTAAATTTTAGGAAAATTAAGTTTACAAATTAGGAAACTAAAATTTTAGAAAAGTCTTGTTTAGATCTCAACAGCTTGATTTCTAAAGGGGAATTCAGACCTAAGTTAGCACTTTTCATTATGGTTCTCTTTCTTTTCTTACTATATCAAGCTACTGCTATAACAAACTGCAAAATCACTGTAGGTAGATGATAGAATTTCATAAAACATAGATGGTCTGGAAATTAAAGTTAAAAAATTATAGAATTACAGGATTATTCTGATTATTTCAAAATACAGAGAGTCACATTGGCCAAACTGGCCTATAGGGTAAAAAAATGCAAACAAATACAAAATAATTCATAGAAATAATCCATTAGCTGCCCCTCCCCCAAGAACAAGTGAATCTTTAATAAGTCTACAATAATAGTTCTTCAGATATTATAATCAGTGATAAAGGAAGAAATCTCATAAGTTGCCGGAAGTGAACAAGTTTTTTACTCGTGAAGAGTAATTAAAATCATAGTGGAACTTTGAAAGACTTGGGAGGCTGTCTGGAAGTAGATTAAAATATGTACAAAAGTAAGAGGCCTGGGTTAAGAACCCAGCTGTAACTATGTAGCAAAATTCATGAACTCTGAACTGAAGAAATGGATGTTTGAGAAGCATATATCAAAATATTATTTGAGATGAAGTAGACTTTACTTCTACTTCATCCACAGAGATCAATAAAAAGCCTCCCAAGTGAAGATTAAACATTTTTTAAAAGGACCATAAGAGTTGTTAACCAAATTTGAGAACTCTTAGCAAAAGAATTCTTAACCTTTTTTGCATCATAAACCTTCTAAAATAATTAACATCATATTTATTAAACTCCTACTTTGTGCCTGGTACTTAGCTAAGCCACGGATGCAAAGAAAGGAAAAGATGTGATCCATGTCTTCCAAGAGTTCACGTTCTAATGGGACATGCAAACAGGTATATACATTCAAGATGCATTACAGTGTAAATAGAGGCATTTTAAAGGGAAGGCACAAGAACTAAGATAGGGGTGCCCCATAAAGATCTCTTGTGATAGTTGAATTTTGAGCTGAGTCTTGAGGGTATGTTCAGAGGATAGCAGGTAAGAGTGAAGAGGGAGAGTGTTCTAGTTATTGAGAATTACTAGTGAAAAAGGAAAGGAGTTAGGAGATAGAAATGTCTTGTGAAAAACAGCAGGAATTCCATTGTTGCTGGATCTTCAGAGTACACGAGCAGGAATAAAGGACAAGGAAAACAGGAAAAGCAGGAATGGGATGGGTTATGAAAGACATTAACAGCCAAACAGAATTTCAGATGCATGAATCAATAACACATATGAAACATTAAAAATAACAAAGTCACCTATTCTCAATATTCTAATATACATGGAAGATTTTAGCTGCAAGTCATGTAAAAAGATCTCATGGTCTCTAAGGTATAGTGCCAAAGCAGGTGCTTATGTCTCTAGTTAAACATGAATTTTTGAAGTGTGTGTGTGTGTGTGTGTGTGTGTGTGTGTGTGTGTGTGTGTATGTGTTGATGATTAAACCTGGCAGAAACTTTTACAGTTCTGTGGAGAAAGATGGACTGAAGTAGAGAAACACTTGACCTAAAAACAGTTGTAGTAATCCAGATGTGAGGTGATAAGACCCTATACCTAGGGTATGAACTTTTTTCTTAGAAAAAAGGAAATACACAAAAGAGATGATATGAAAGTAGAAACAATACAACTTGGCAGATTGGATATGTGCAGTTGAACACAAGTGGGATGTCTCCAGGGTTAAAAAGTTGAATGACAGAGAAGATGATGATATCCTTTGAAGTAATAGAAAAACTGGGAAAAGAGGGGGTTTTGGTGGGAAAATCACCAGTGTGGTTTTGGATTTACTGAGTATGAGATATTTACAGGATATCCATTTTGAGATATTTGATGAATAATTAATGAGGAAAATTCAGGATGTTAGGCTTTATAAATTGTTATGAAAATCAGTTTCATAGACATGATAATTGAACCCATGGGAACTTATAACATTACTAACCAAGATAGTATAGAGGGAAAAAAGGAGAGGATTCAAGATAAATCTTTGTGTGATGTGACCTGGATGAAGATCCTGCAAAAGAGACATAGAAGTGCTCATATTTTCTCATAGAAAGAGAACCATGAAATTTGTGTCATGAAAATGTAGAAAGGAAATGATAAATATCAGTTGGAGCTTAGAGAGAATAGACATTTTTCCCCATCTAAATACATGAACATCTTGAAGTATCTCCAACAATCTTGTGTGGTAATGCTGGCTGCTACAGTGTCATTCCCAAAGTTGATGACACTATGAACCATGATGGCCAACAGCTAAAGGCCTTATATCATAATAATGCGGCAGCCTGCTCTATATAAATTCTACCTACTTGTAAAATTTCCTGTTATTTTTTTCAATCATTTTCTGATGTAGTGATATAGAAGGGAAAATAAACTATTAGGAGTGATATTTTATCCAAATTTACTTGTAAATGTTTTATTAAATTTATTCACACTTTGGTTTTCAATACAGACTTTAATGTGGTGTTGTTGGTGTTTTCCTTTTTGTGATTATTTAAGAATCTCAGCTTAGAATATATGCATTCACAATTATAAATAAATAAATTTATCAGTGAAAGTGAAAATTAGAGAAATTGAGTACATGTAAACTTTTTTTTATTTTTTTAATAATTTTTTATTGATAGAACGCATGCCAGGGTAATTTTTTACAGCATTATCCCTTGCATTCATTTCTGTTCCGATTTTTCCACTCCCTCTCTCCACCCCTTCCCCCAGATGGCAAGAGTCCTTTACATGTTGAATGGGTTGTAGTATATCCTAGATACAATATATGTGTGCAGAACTGAACAGTTTTCTTGTTGCACAGGGAGAATTGAATTCAGAAGGTATAAATAACCCGGGAAGAAAAACAAAAATGCAAGCAGTTTATATTCATTTCCAGTGTTCTTTCTCTGGGTGTAGCTGCTTCTGTCCATCTTTGATCAATTAAGGCTCTCTTTATCAAAGAGGTCCACTTCCATCAGAATACATCCTCAAACAGTATCATTGTTGAGGTATATAATGATCTCCTGGTTCTGCTCATTTCACTCAGCATCAGTTCATGTAAGTCTCGCCAGTCCTCTCTGTATTCATCTTGCTGGTCGTTCCTTACAGAACAATAATATTCCATAACGTTCATATACCACAATTTACTCAACCATTCTCCAATTGATGGACATCCTTTCATTTTCCAGCTTCTAGCCACTACAAACAGGGCTGCCACAAACATTTTGGCACATACAGGTCCCTTTCCTTTCTTTAGTATCTCTTTGGGGTATAAGCCCAGTAGAAACACTGATGGATCAAAGGGTATGCACAGCTTGATAACTTTTTGAGCATAGTTCCAAATTGCTCTCCAGAATGGCTGGATGTGTTTACAGTTCCACCAACAATGTATCAGTGTCCCTGTTTTCCCACATCCCCTCCAACATTCCCCATTATCTTTCCCTGTCATTCTAGCCAATCTGACAGGTGTGTAGTGGTATCTCAGAGTTGTCTTAATTTGCATTTCTCTGATTAATAATGATTTGGAGCATATTTTCATATGTCTATAAATAGTTTCAATTTCTTCATCTGAGAATTGTCTGTTCATATCCTTTGACCATTTATCAATTGGAGAATGGCATGTAAACATTTTTTTAAAAACAAAAAACAACAAATCAACTGAAAATAAAAATGAATAACTCGTATTAGTAATCAATATAATAGAACAAAAAATTACTAAGATGCTAGATAAATCTAAGATCTGTTTTTGAAAAAGTCTAGGAATTGATAACCTAATTTTTTAAGAACATAAATCTATATTATCAAAATTAGGAAGGAAAGATTGCAATAAGAGCGAAAGAAAAAATAATCAATTACTTTGCGAAGTAGTACATTAATAAACTTGAGAATCTGAAAGAAAGGAATGATTAACTTATGTGTAGCTAGTTATTTTGTCTCTTCTGTTATTATGTATACTCTTTGATTGTAGGGGATTATTTCTGTATTTTGCTTTTCTTTATATCCCCTAGCATGGTGCCTAGAACATGATAATCTAATAAATTCTTGTTGATTGATTGTATCTCTAATCTTTTGGTGTTTTTTGTATGTAAAGATTTTTTGATGCTTTTTTTTCATAGCTATTGCTACTTACTAATTTGAATTACCAGTCCTCCTTGTTACAAATAGGTATAATCAAGCAAAACAATTCATCATATTGGTTTTGTTTGAGAATGCACACATCATTGAATCTTGAATCTGTAATCTATGATAATCTCTATCATCTTCCTGCCAAATGTTAGATGTTTTTCATCATCACATATGATGAAACATTATTAATTTCTGTTTTGGTCAGAATTCTGGCATCTTTCAAGATTGTTTCCTCTCACATTAATATTGTAGTTGAATAAATTGTTATATTACTTTTGATCATTTCATGTATCACTTTATATAAGTCTTCCTAGGTTTCTCTGAATCCTCAATATTAGTTGTTTCTTAGAATACAGAAATTTTTCATTACATTTACACAATGTAATTTAACCATTCCCTAATTAATGGGCACCCACTTTGTTTCTAATTCTGTACTATAACAGAAACTGGTGCTAATAATATTCTTATACGTGGAAGTCCCGTTTCTTAGTTCTTGACACTCCCGTAGGCATATTTTTTTTGTAGTGTTATTGGTGGATCAAAGAATATATACAGTTTAATGATATTTTGGGTAGTTACAAATTGTTTTTTGGAATAGTTGAAACAATTCATTTAGAACTCTTCCAATAGTGTATTAGTGTCACTATCTCTTTATTCCTCTTCTAACAATTGCAATTTTTTTCCTTTTGTCATCTTTTCCATTCTGAGTGGATTGAAATAGAACTTCGTAATTGTTTTAATTTGAATTTTTTTTAGTAGCAGTGAAAACATTTGTCATATATTTGTTGATAGCTTGTATTCATTTGAGAATTTTATTTTCATATTTAATTACTTATCCCTTATTTATTGGGAAATCAGTCGTCTTATATATTTGTAATAGTAGACCTTTCTAGAGAAATTTGCTGTGAAGATTTTTTTTCGATTCTTTTTCCCATTTAATCACATTTATTTTGCTTTTGCAAAAAGCTCTAGAGTTCTATATAATAAAGTTGCCTATTTTTACCTTTTATGATCATTTCTACCCTTTGTTTAGTCATAGTTTTGAAAAGCATTTCCTTCCCTTGTATTCTGTTTTTTAATGTCTCTTTTAAAAATTTACATCATACACATTGGAGTTATCATGATATATGGTATACAATTTTGGGCTAAACCTAATTTCAACCTTTTGCTTTCCAGTTTTCCAGGCAGTTTTTGATCAGAAAGGGAATCCTTACCATAGTTGTTGGTAGACTTGGGTTTATTGGGATGCAAATCAATTAGTGTATATAAAGTGTTTGGCAAATTGAAAAATCAAAAATTCTAACTTTATCATTATTATATAATATTGATATGTAACATATAATAATGTTGATAGCTTTATTATTATTAAGCACTTGCTATTATGTGTAGTTATATATGTCTTGTTTACTAATCTTTTAAGTAATTGACTTTTCTATTTGTTATCTAAGTAGTTTTAATGATCATCATTCCTTTTTTTAGTAGTAAATTGGGGTCTGGTTGTGTTGCTCCCTTCATTTTTGCCCTCTTACTTCCCTTGAGATTCTTGACTCATTCTTGCAAATTAATTTAATTATTATTTTTGTAGTTCTATGAAGTAGTTCCTTGAAAGTTTGATTGGAATATCACTAATGTGTAATTGAAATTAGGTAATTTCAATTTTATTATATTATATTTATTGTATTGGCATGGTTTAACAGTAAGTAATTAATATCTAATTATTTGTCTTTGTTTCGGTAAAGACTTTGAGGGTCCCTTTCTAGGTTTCTGTGCTTAACTTAGATGTTCTAGGTGTATTATTCTTGAAGGTCACTTTAGTTTCTTCAACTATAAAATATTAATGAGGCAGCTAGATGGCTCAGTGGATAGAGCTCTGGGCCAGAAGTCAGAAGAATGCAAGTCCAAACTTGATCTCAGACATTTACTAAGTGTGTGACCTTGAGCATGTCTTTTAACCCCAACCCAACCTGACTCAGTGGATAGAATTCTAGGTCCAGGGTCAGGAAAACCTGAATTCAAATGTGGCTTCAGATACTTATTAGTTGTATGATCCTGGATAAGTCATTTAAACTCTGTTTTCCTTAATCTAATGGACAAGAAACTGACAAACCACTCCAGTATCTTTGCCAAAAAATTCCTTGGACTTTGAAGAATAAGATGTGACTGAATAGCTGAACAACAAAATGTTGATACTAGTAACACCTACTTTATAGGGTTGTCTTGAGGATAAAATGAAATGTTTGTAAAGCACTTAGCACAATGCCTTCCTTACACTAAGTACTTAATAGATGCTTGTTTCATTTACTAATTTGCTCCACTTATCCGCTTCTCTATTTCTTAACCTGAATCAAATTATTTTGAGAATTACTGTTTTATAATTTAGTTTGAGGTCAAGTATTATACACGTCTATGTATTAATTTCTTTGAGATTCTTGATATTTTTGTGCTTTCAGATTATTATTGTTTTTTGGGGCCAACATAGCAGAGATCTTTCAGGATAAAAAAAAATACAGGGATTGAAAGATGTTTCAGGGTATGACTGCCCCTGAGGCATGAGTTGAAATCTGGAAAGTCAGGATCACAATGAAGCCCTGGGAAATATCGCCAAAGGATCTTAGAAATATTTTTGCTTTTGAAATAAAGGAATTTCAATGAAATTGATCACTACATCATCTTTAATTTTGATGTAACAATTAAAGAATTGCCATCATTTGAAGTAGAGTCGGAGGGTGGGGAGGAAAGAAAGTTGCCATACAATTTGTTTTTTTTTAATTTTCTTAGCTACTTAAATGTATTTGTGATCTCATTTATGCAGGTTTTTTTAATTAAAGCTGTTTATTTTCAAGACATATGCATAATTTTCAGCACCTTTGCAAAACTTTGTGTTGCATATTTTTTTCCTTCCTTTCTCCTTATCCTCTTCCCAGATGGCAAATAATATAGTATGTTAAAGCAATTCTTCTATACATATTTCCACAATTATCATCATCCATGATGCAGATTTTTCCTTCCAAGTGGCAGAGCATTACCCATCCATGTCTCTCATTCAGTGTGACTTTATCCATGTATTCCTTAAATTTTATCTTAGGCAGTCCATATGAAGTAGTAGATTCACTGTAATTTTTTCATGATATGAAATACAGGAATCCCAAAATTTTTATGTAGTTTTAAACTTTAATAGCTTAAAACTCTGCTAAGACTTTTGATATATTCTAAATGTGTACTGTTCACTGATAATCCTCAACTTATACTGTATAACTTACTTTTCAAATCATATATTTGGTTGATATTAATTTTCTGTAGTTCTTTATTTACTGTATGATGCATGATGTATGTACTGTTAGATACTTTTACATTGCCTTCTATGTGAAATTTAAATTTAACTCTTCAGAGTTTTATTTCTTGTCACTTTATTGTAGTTTTATTAATATATTTTGCTTTTTACATTGTTTTAATTTCAAATATATTTTAATATATTGTCTCTTATCCAGCAAACAATTATTTGTAATGCACACTTAAAAGAGAGAAAAAACAGTATAGTTAAAAACTTACCAACAAATTAAGCATTTTAAAAAAATCCTTCTACCCTGTCCCATTCACAAAATGAAAGATGAAAAGAAATATAGGACTTATGAATCACATATACAAAGTCAAGTAAAGCAAATTCCTGTGGTGGTTACATTAAAAAATACATTTCTTTATTCTGTATATTTATTCTCCTTCTGACATGAGGTAGACAATATTCTCCTTTGTCACTTCTCTCTGGAATCCTGGTGATCGCTTAGTTGATCAAATTTATATAATCTTTCTTAATTGTTTGTTATGTTTAAGGTATAAATTATTTTTCTTTTCCTAATCAGTTCACTCTTCATACAAATATTTCAATTTCTTTTTGAAATAATCTTTTCTTTCATTTCTTGCATTACAATCATATTCCATTACATTTATACAAAATTTATTCAGTTACTTCCAGCTAATGGGCAGCCTCTTGGTCTCCAGTTTTTTTGCTACCAAAAAAGAGCTACGATAATTGTGTGAATTTTTTCCCATTGTTCTCTTTTGGGTATAGGCCTAGCAGTGGTATACCTGGGACAGAGGACAGTTATTGTTCGGTAACTTTTTGTGCATAATTATAAATTGCTTTCTAGTATAGTTGAGTGTTTTCACAGTTCAACAGTGTATTGATGTACTTTTTTTTTTTTTTTTTGGCAGCTTCTCCAATGTTTGTCATTTTATTTATTTTCATCTTTGGCAATCTTCTGGAAAGTGGAGCTATTACTTGTAGACATACAACATTCCTCATAAAATACTGGTATTAAAAAAAGATGAACTGTCATTTCAGGAAAAGAAAGTTGAAACTCTGGAATTTATTTTGTCAGTCTAGCCCATTCTTATTTAATTCTAAACCCAGCTTCCATTGTGTATTTTCAGGTTATGTACAACAACTGAATGAAAAGTCATTTATTGTTTGCTTTGTGCTAGGTAATGTGTCAGAAACTGGGGGTGCAAATAGAAAGTAGTAAAACAGTCACTATCTTCAAGAAGTTTACTTTATATAGGGAAATGTGGAGTAGTCTGAAAAATTAACATGGGAATATGAATTGAGGGATAAGAGAGCCTATTGGCATGTCGTTTGTAAGGGTTGAATTGCTGAATTCAATATTGTTCTTAGATATAATGCAGATGGGAAGGGATGGAAAAGGTGGGGGGAAAAATGTAAAGGAATATGTCATGAAGATATCCAGTTTAGCAATTTGGTGATTTTGGGTCAGGCTAGATATGGTAAATTCTTACCTATTTGAAATCCAAACCCCAAGTAAGGGTCTACAGTTGTCATTTGAAGGTAGAAATTGGACTGAAGTTTGATGGATGAATTACATAGATTCCCCCTTTGTTTTAATTGGAACTGAAACTATTCTTCACCCTCTTAATTTTTTTCTACTTAGATGGTAAGGTCAAACTCTTTTGAGTGATTATGGATATTGGTCAGGAAACAGTAGTATTTCAAGACTTGATGGCATGAAAACTAATCCATCTGTAAATAAATAGGACCTCACTCTTTTTAGGAGTCCTTCAACTTTTCATTTTCTAGATCTTCTCTTTAACTGTGATAAGTATCTTATTTTATGTCTTGTCTCATATTTGTGATTAGAGTAATGAAGAAAGTTTATCTTCATTTTAACCTTCAGATAATAATAATGTAATATATGGATCATTTGGGTGGTAGGAGCAGAGATTTTGTTGGAAGAGAACCTTTAAGTTTGTTTTTGTCTTCTGAATTCAGATGCTTTTAAAATAATCATCAAATAAGCATAGTGGCCTCTTATCTTGTTTATATTCTCTATGTATTTTTTTAAGATAATTGTGGATTGGTAGAGTTATGGTCCACTAACTCTATGTATGTCAATTTACTTAAGCTTGCCCATTCTCTACTAATATTCTCATTAAGGATATCAGGTGCAGATCTGACCATGTCCTCCCCTTCTCAATGAACTTAAGTGACTCTTTGTTACTTATCGAATCAGATAGAAGTTTCCCTGTTTAACTTCTTTAAAAGATTTTATTTTTTCTCATTAAATGTAAAAACAATTTTAAACATTTGTTGTTTTTTTTTTTAATTGAGTTCTTATCAAAAGGGGGATGCCCATCAATCAGAGAATGGCTAAATAAGCCGTGGTATATGATTATAATGAAATATTATTGTGCTGTAAGAAATGAGAAGTAGGATGATTTCAGAAAAATCTGGAAAGGCTTATGTGAACTAAGACATAATAAAGTGAATCAAATCAGGAGGACATTGTGTGTAATAACAATAATATTGTTCAATGAAGAATTATAAATTACTTAACTATTCTAAGCAGTACAGTGACCCAAAAAAAACTCAATCTGATGATGCAGAATACTATCTGCCTCTAGAGAAAAAACTGATATTTATTGAATACAAACTGAAGCATGATATTTTTCACTTTCTTTCCATTTTTTCTTTTATTTGAGACTTGTTGGACAAAATGACTAATATGAAGTGGTTTTACATAATTGGACATGTATAAACTGTATCTGCTTACTCTTTGAGAGAGGGGGAGAAGGGAGAAGAGGAAGGAAGGGAGAGGAGAGAGGGGAAGAGAGAGAATTTCACATTCAAAACTTTAAATAAAAATGTTTTTAAAATTTGAAAAAAAATAAACATTTATTGAATTACTTTTAAAAATTGAGTTCCAAATACTCTCCCTCTCCTCCCCTTCATTGAGAAGAAAAACAATTTGACAGTGTTTATACATATGTATAGTCATGCAAAACATATTTCTGTATTAAGTCATGTTGTGAAAGAAAACAGATATCTCTTCTCCCTAAACCCAAGAAAAATAAGTTGTTTTTTTTTTTTTTTTTTTTTTAACAAGTATGATTTGACCTGTATCCAGACTACATTAGTTATTTCTCTTGAGGCATATAATGTGGTTTTTTTCCCCCCATCATAAATTCTTTGGTATAATCTTGGATCATTGTATTGTTGAAAATAGCTAAGTTATTTATAGTTTATCCATATATAATTGCTTTTACTGTGTACAATGTTTTCTTGGTTCTGCTCACTTTACTTTGCCATCAGTTCATCTAAGTTTTTCTGAAAACATCCTGCTCATCATTTCTTATAGCACAATAATATTCTTCACAATTATGTACAATAACTTATTCAACCATTTCCAGTTACTGGACATCCCCTCAATTTCCAATTCTTTGCCACTACAAAAAAGTTCTTGTACCTAATTTTTTTGTACGTCTAAGTCCCCCCCTCCCTTTTTTAAAAATCCCTTTGGGATGCAAATCCAGTAGTAAAGAGTATGCATGATTTTATAGCCCTTTGGGCATAGTTCCAAATTGTTCTTCAGAATAGTTGGATCCGTCCAACAGTGACAATCATTAGTGTCCTAATTTTTCCATATCCTTTCTAAAATGTTATTTTCCTTTTCTGTCATCTAAATCAGTTGGATAGGTATGACATGGTACCATACTCAGAGTTGTTTTAATTCATATTTCTCTGTTTTTAGAGCGTTTTTCCATGTGACTATAGATAAGTTGGATTTCTTTGTCTGAAAATTGCCTGTTCATATCCTTTTACCATTTATAAATTCGGGAATGACTTGTA
Source organism: Antechinus flavipes (assembly GCF_016432865.1). Taxonomy (NCBI): domain Eukaryota; kingdom Metazoa; phylum Chordata; class Mammalia; order Dasyuromorphia; family Dasyuridae; genus Antechinus; species Antechinus flavipes. The sequence continues at coordinate 81,912,310 of NC_067401.1, read as the reverse complement.
GTTTTATAAATTTGATCCACTTCTCTGTATATTTGAGAAATGAGACTTTTGTCAAAGAAATTTACAGTTATTCACCTCTCACTTCCAGCTTTTCCCTTCCTTCTAATCTTGGCTGCATTAGTTTGTGAAAAATACATTTAATTTAATGTAATCAAAATTATCTTTTTTATATGTTGTAATGCTTTCTATTCCTCATTTCTCCTGATCTGCTTATGGCATGACCTAAATCATATACCTATTTTGATCTTCTCTTGGTATATGATGTAAGATGTTGCTTTAAACCTAGTTTCTAACAAGTTGTTTTCTAGTTATCTCATTGGTTTTTATTAAATGGTGAGTTCTTTTCCCAAAAGCTTGGGTGTTTGGGTTTATCAAACACTAGTGTTTGATTTACTATTGTGTATTGTATACCTAATCTCTTCCATTGTTCTACCACTCCATTTCTTAGCCAGTATCAGATTGTTTTGATGATTACTACTTTGTAATATAGCTTGAGATATGATACTATTAAGCTATCCTCTTTTGCATTTTGTTTTTATCTGATTATCTTGATATGCTTGATCTTTTGTTGTTCCCATTGAATTTTATTATTTTTTCTAGCTCTATAAAATGCTTTTTTGGGAGTTTGATATGGCACTGAATAAGTAAATAAATTTAGGTAGACTTGTTATTGTATTACATTGACTTGGTTCTACTCATGGGCAATTAATAATTTTTCAATTGTTATATCTATGTGAAAAGTATTTTATAATTATATGTATATAATTCCTGTGTTTCTCTTGGCAGGTATGAAATACCCAAGTATTTCATATTGTTTCCAGTTATTCCCTTTTTATCGCTTGCTGATGGACTTTGTTGGTAAATGCTGATGATTTATATGGGTTTATCTTACGTAATCCAACTCTGATAAAATGTTTAATTATTTTAACTGTTTTTTTTTTTTTAGCTTATTTTAAAAGATTCTCCATGTATAACCATTATTAGCATTGGCAGATCATTTGCAGTGTATGTTAATTTTGTTTCTTCATTGCCTGTTCTAATTTCTTTAATATCTTTTTCTCTAATGGTATAGCTAGTGTTTGTATATTGAATATTATTGAATAATAATGATTATGTCTTTGCTTCATATTGGGAAGACTTCTAGCTTAGCCACTTTACAGATAATGAATGGTTGCTGATAGTTTTATATAGATGCTAATTTAAAGGAAAGCTCCATTTATTCCTATGCTTTCTTTTGTTTGTAGCAGAGCTTTTATTTTGTCAGAAGCTTTATAGACTCTATAGAAATAATCTTTTAATTTGTATTGGTTTTCTTATTGATCAGTTCTGCTTATGGTTTTCCTACTACTGAACTAACCCTTATTCCTAGTATAAATCCCATCTGGACACAGTATATGATCTTTGTGGTATATTGCAGTCATTTCCTTGCTAATGTTTTATTCAGGATTTTTTTTGTGTCAGTAGTCATTGGCAAAATTGGTCTATCTGTATTTTTGTTGTTCCTGGTTTAGGTATCAGTGCCACATTTGTGCAATTAAAAAAAAAATGTGAGGACTCCTTTGCTTATTTTTCCAAAGAGATTATGTGGTTGAAATCAGTTGTTCTTTAAATATTTGGTAGAATTCATTTTTTAATTCATCTAGTCCTAGGGATTTTCTTCTAGGGAGTTCATTGATAGCTTATTCAATTTCTTTTTCTGAGATAGGGTTATTTAAGTACCTTATTTCCTTTTCTTTTATTCTGGGCAATTTACATTTTTGTATTTATCCATTTCACTTAAAGGATTAGATTTATTGGCATATAATTGCTTTTTATTATAAATAATGCTTGCTGTAGGTTTTAGATAGATACTGCTTATTATTTTAAGGAACAATCCCTTTATCCCTATGCTCTCTAGTGTTTTTAATAGGAATGGATGCCATACTTTGTCAAAAGCCTTTTCTGCATCTTTTGAGGTTGTCATATGATTTTTGTTAGTTGTGTAACTGATATAGTTAATTATGGTAATAGTTTTCCTGATATTGAACCTGCCCTGCATTCCTGCTTCACTGTGACCACTTGTCATAGTGTATTATCCTACTGATAAGTTGTTGTAATCTCTTTGCTAATATTTTATTTAAAATTTTTGCATCAATACTCATTAGGGAGATTGGTTTGTAATTTTCTTTCTCTGTTCCTTCCTGGTTTTAGGTATCAGTGCCATATTTGTTTCATAGAAGGAATTTGGCAGTACTCCTTCCTTACTTATTTTTCCAAATAGTTGACGTAGTATTGGAATTAATTGTTCTTTAAATGTTTGGGAATTCACTTGTGAATTCAATTGGCCCTGGAGATTTTTTCTTAGGGAGTTAATTGATGACTTGTTCAATATCTTTTTCTAAAATGGGACTGTTTAAGTATTTTCTTTCCTCTTTTGGTAACCTGGGCAGTTTATATTTTTGTAATACTCATCAATTTTGGTTAGATTGTCAGACTTGCTGCCATAGAGTTGGGCAAAATATCTCCTAATTATTTCTTTAATTTCTTCTTCATTGGTAGTAAATTCATCCCTTAAATTTGATTTTTTTCTTTCCCTTTTCTGATCAAATTAACCAAAAGTTTATCTATTTTATTAGTCTTTTTTCCCCCATAAAACCAACTCCTAGTTTTGTTTCTTAGTCCAGTAGTTTTCTTATTTTCTATTTTACTAATCTCTCAATTGAGTTTCAAAATTTCTAATTTGCTATTTAATTAGGGGTTTTTAATTTGTTCTTTTTTCTGACTTTTTTAGTTGTGAGTCTAATTTATTGATCTCTCCTTTCTCTATTTTATTTATGTAGCTATTTAGAGATATAAAACTTCCCCTAAGAACTGCATTTGGCTGCATCTCATAGGTTTTGATATGTTGTCTCATTATTGTCATTTTCTTGAATGAAATTATGGATCATTTCAGTGTTTTATTATTTGATTCACTCATTCTTTTTTTATTATTATTATTATAGCTTTTTATTTACAAGATATATGCATGGGTAATTTTTGAACATTGACAATTGCAAAACTTTTCCTTCCAATTTTTCCCCTCCTTTCCCCCCTCCTTTCCCCCAGATGGCAGGTTGACATGTTAAATGTTAAATACAACATATGTGTACATGTCCATACAGTTATTTTGCTGTACAAAAAGAATTGGACTTTGAAATAGGATTCATGCATTCTTTAGATTATTTAATTTCCAATTGGTTTTTAGTCTATCTTTTCCTGGTCCTTTATTGACTATAATTTTTATTGTATTGCAGTCTGAAAAGGAAATATTTACTATTTCTAACTTTTTGCATTTGTTTGTGATGTTTTTATGCTCTAATACATAGTCAATATTTATGTAGATGCCATGTACTGCTATTCAGTTTTCACCTAAGGTCTCCTAAGGGCTATCACATCTAGGTTTTTTAGGATCCTATTAACCTTCCTAGTTTATTTCTTGTTTATTTTGTGGTTAGACTTGTATGATTTTTAGAGGGGAAGGTTGAACCCCACTAGAAAAGTTTTGCTATATTTCTTCCTGTAGCTGGCTTAAAATCTTCTCTAGGAATTTGCCTGCTCTACTAACTGTAATTATTTTTGTCTGGCAGCTTGCAGTATTTTTTTCCTGGAGATTATAGTTTTGGAGTTTTGCAACAATGTTCCTTGGGATTTTCCTTGTGGGATCTCTTTCTAGAGGTAATTCATGGATTCTTTCAATGAGTATTCTCCCTCTGTTTCTAGAATATCTGGGCAATTTTTCTTAGTGAGCTCTTGTAGAATGCTATCCAAGCTCCTTTTTTTTGGTCATGGCCTTCAGGTAGGCCAATAATTTTTAAATTGTCTTTTCTGGATTTATTTTCCAAGTTGACTATTTTGCCGATGAGATATTTCTCATTTTCTTCCATTTTTAAATTCTTTTTAGTTTGTTTGATTGATTCGTCCTGTTTCACAAAGCCATTAGCTTCCATTTGCCCTGTTTTAGTTTTTAATGTGTGATTTTCTTTAGTTATCTTTTGTATCTCTTTTTCCATTTGGTTTATTCTACTTTTTAAGGAGTTTTTTCTTCAGACAATTTTTCTCTTCCTTTTCCAAACTGTTTACTCTCATGAATAACTCTTATTTCTTTTCTCATTTTTTCTTCTACCTCTCTAATTTGCCTTTTTAAGTCTTTTATGAACACTTCCATGAAGCCTTTTTGGGCTTGAGACTAGTTTATCTCACTCTTTGAGATTTCTTCTTTGCCCATTAAGTCCTCATCTGAGTTTGTGTTTTGGCCTGTCCTGTCTGCGTAATAGTTTTCTGTGGTCAAGGTTCTTTCCGTTCCTTACTCATTTTCTTTCCTTTTCTTTCAGTATCCCCCACTACTCACCCACCCATCCATCCACACATTTTTTTTCTTTTTACTTTTAAGGTCTAACTCTGCTCCTGGAGTAAAGGGGGCACTGTCCCAAGCTTCCTGTGCAGCTCTGAGCCTTGGGTTTGAGCACAGCGCCATCTTGTGTTTGCAGGGGTAGTTTTACCTGCTCTTTTTAGGAAACGGTCTGTTTTTTCAGTTTGCCTTCTGATCTTGAAAGCTGCCTCCCCTTCCCCTCCCCCCCCCACATGTTCTTATGCTGAGCCAGGACCCTAGGTATTATTTGCTGATTTGCTATTATTAAGACCCTCTCATAGGCTTTCCAAGAGTCTTTTCACCTCAGTAAGGCCGACCTTTCTTGAAGTTTTTTCAGTCTATATTGAGCTGGAGAGAGGTTTCATTCTGCCGGTTCGGTTTAGAGACCTGGTTTCATTTGATTTTCTAGGGAAACTGGGAGAGCTCAAGCAGTTTTCTGACTTTGCCATGACTCTGCCATCTTGTCTCCCAGGGAATTTACTTTCAGAAAATTGGTAAAAATCATTTGCTCTCTGAGTCTAATAAGTCTTGCCTGTTTTTATCTTTTGATCACAATTTTTAGAAAATTTGATGATTCTAAAATAATTTTTGACCTGTTTTCCAGATAATTTTAAATTTTAATTTGAATTATAAAATATTTATTTTTTTCTCCACATTTGATTTTTTTCTAATATTTCCTTTTATATCATGCAGCCATTGATTTCATTGTGGTTTGTTATAATTTTTACGGAATCTATTACTTGTATTAAGTGCCTGATATATGTCAGATGCTGCGCTCAGTTCTGGGGATACAAAAAGTAGCAAAGATAATTCCTATCCTCAAAGAGCTTCTATCTCTTGGGGAAGATTACATATAGAGAAATTTTCGTGTGTGTGTGTGTGTGTGTGTGTGTGTGTATGTGTGTACATATACATATGTTCCTACACCACAGAAAAAAATGGGAAAAAATTAGTGAAGAAAAGATTAAAATTAAGAGGAAACAAGGAATAGGGAATCTTTTTTCTGTCAAGGGTCATTTAGAATTTATAATATCATTCCCAGACCATACAAAATTGTCAACTTGTAGAGAACTCAAACAATGGGAGGTTAATGTACCTAGCTATCATCTCATCAGTGCCTGTGGTTCCTTTAGCAAATGATTTCATGGGCCTTATATTACTGATGGGCTGAATTTTCTCAACTGCTGCTGTAGATAGTATTTTAATTGGAGCTTAAAGGAAACCAAAGAAGGTAATAGTTGAAGCAGCAGAGGAGAATATTCCAGGCTTGGGGCAGCCAGAGAAAATGACCAGAGCCAAAAAGTGGAATAGCCAAGCGACCCATATCACTTGATAAGAATACTTGTTGATTTTTTCCACGTCTTTCCTCAGGAGCTTTTATTCTATTTGTAAAAATCCATTCCTGAATTCTTCTAGGTATTTATGTATTCGTTGTGAATTTTTTTTTTTCCCTTTGAATCTCTGCTTGCAGTTGTTAAGGTTAGATTTTTGGGCATTTCTGCTTCCATAGTACCTCTTTAGAGTTTGATGTCTTCTGGTTTACTCATCTTTTCTGCCTTAGGTTCTTAATTGGGATTTAGTGCCAGGGACAGACTCTGCACTTTTCTGAACTTTTTGGGATTATTGATTCTATTTGTTCTTGTCCTAGGTTACCTAGATTTCTCCTGAAAATTCTTTAACACTCAGTTTCCTTCAGATTAAAAACATGAATAGATTTTGTTCTCTTCTCCATTTCCCTTCCAAATACCTCTGTACCCCCATATCCCTTCTCTCCCAAATCAAAATCTAGGTCCTTTAGAGAATTGCATCCTCAAGATATAAGGTGTTTCAGGTCAGATCATTAGGATCTTTGGAGCTTTGGAGCTTGACATTTACTTGTCTGAGTGTTACTGCTCCCCAACTTGTCTCTGCCATCTCATTGGCTTCATAGGTTCATACTTTGGGTTTCTATCCACGTCTGGGACTTTCTTAGTGGAGCTCTCTATTTTTGCTCTGTCTGATGGCTTTATAGACTATAAGTAACTCTGGTCACATGGGGAGGCTTCTTTTTCTTCTTTAGTGCTGACATTTTTGGGGGGTTCCTTTTCAATATAGCCCTTGGGCTTCTGCCTTTTTTGTGTGTGTGCAGTATTTTAAGTTGTTCAGATGGTTCAAGGCACTTAATATATTTGTTTACTTGATCTTTTAAAAAAAATTATTCTGATTGTTTTTTAGGTTTTTGTAGGAATAGGTATGTGGGGACTATGTATACATATATATATATGTATGCAGTACTTTGTGTATGTACTTTTATATATCCATGCTTTAGGGTTTTTGGAATAAATATTACATTTTATCAAAGGCATTTTCTGTACTGAGTATATTATAATTATATGTTTTTAATTTTTTAATGTGATTAATAGTAATTGGCTTATATTGGTTAAACTTATATGTAAAATTATTATCATCTTTATGGCCTTTTTTGTCCATAATCCATTTTTTTGTTATAGATAACTCATTTGTATCTTTGTATCACTTTTGATTTTAGCTTTAATAGTTAATGTATACAATTTTACACAGATGATTTAGGAATTGCTGTTATGAGTAATGAGTTGTTTCCAATCCTTTAAAAAGTTAATTTATTTTACTTGTGATAATTGTATTTGATATTTATGATGTCAATCCTCCTATGAAATCTTTTAATAAAATAATCATAGTGTAGAAGCATAGGTATTCTACAAATCTTTAATCTCTCCCTGATTTTCCAACTTAATTCTTGCTTTCTTCATACATTCCCGCCTTGGCAATGAAGTTACTGCTTTTAAGGTATCTGTTGACTTATTTTAGAAATTTTTAATACATTTTTTGGTAAAATTTATTTCCTTAATCTTTTACAATGTATGTTGCTATGTAAGCTTTTCACAACTTGGTTCCATTTTATTTTTCTACTTTCATTAGTTATTATTTTTTCTTCTTTTTTGATTGGATCCCAGAATAGGAGGTCTCCATCTCCACTATCTTTAAAAATAGCCTTTTATTTTTCCAAACAAAGATAGTGTTCAATATTCACCTTTTTAAAATCTCGTGTTCCAAATCTTTCTTTCTTCCCTTCCATTCCCTCCCACACAACAAGCATTTCAATATAGGTTGAACGTGCAATTCTTCTAAACATTTCCATATGCACAAGAAAAGATAAATGAAAAGGTAAAATAAAAAAAAAATACAAGAAGAAATAACTTATTCAGCCATTCTCCAACTGATGGGCATCCACTCAGTTGTCAATTCCTTGCCACTACAAAAAGGGCTGCTATAAACATTTTTGCATGTGTGGGTCCTTTTTCCTTTTTTATTATCTCTTTGGGATACATATTGGTCATTTATACTCTTTAACAATCAAATTGGCCTTCTTTCTGTTTTTCACACCTCAGTTTATCCTCTCCATGGCTTTTCCGTAGTAGTCATCTATTCTAGTCATTCTTAGTTAACTCTGCAAACTTCAAAGAATATTCCTTTCCTTAAAAAAAAAAAGTGTCACATTATACATGGAGTCTTATTTGATTCTCCCCAGTTTCTCAAATTACTTTCGTGTCCCCTCTCCCTACTATTTTATATAGTGATCTGAACTTATTCTGCAAATGCTTATTTATATACTTGTTGTCTTGTTCACTAGAATATGTAAGGAGAAAGGATTAATTCTTATATTCCCAGAACCTAATACAGTGCTTTGTAAACAGGTGTTTAATAAATTCTTATTTATTGGGTAGTAGGCTTTGATTATTTTGCAAAAAGTACTCTTTTTGCAAGTACTTAGGAGCACTGCAGTACAAGATAACTTAAAAATTCAGGGAATTGTTATTATTTCTCTTTACTCTCAAATGCACAGTAAATCATATTCTACCAACTATTGTAGTCCATAATGCCATATGGTTTCAACTTTCTTGCTTTTTCTGATTTAATTTATAATAAGAGTCAAGATTAATTTTATTTAGTTGCTCAATATTATCTCCACTCTTTAATTATTAGGCAAAAATCTCACATTCACTGTACCTAATTAAAGTTTATATGTGGTCTAATAATTCACCCCCACCCCCATTCTATTATCTGTGAAGAAGCATAAGATGGTTGTACCACTTTAATAAACATTTAAAAATTTTTCTTTATTTATGTGTTGCTATTACCAAATCATCCAAAATCTAATAAACTAGCCGTTTACCTTAAGCTGGTCCTCTGAAACACAGCTTGTGGATTTGTAGAGACAAAGTAAAAACACAGGTCTTAGATATACAGTGATAGAATTTTAAGGGCTAGAAAGGATCTTAGAGGAGACTATTTTCTTTCTCATTTTATTGAAGTTTTTACCCAAGGACACATTGCTTTTCGTGTCAGAGGTAGGCTTAATATTTAATACTTAATATTTTTAATGTTACTAAGGCTTTAAGATTGATAAAGCCCTTTCATGATCACGTTCTTGTAAGAGTCATGCAGTGTAGACGTTAATATTGTCATTTTTACATATAGGTTAAATTATGATTATTTGGCTCATCTTTCAAAAGTTTGAAACTTGGCTCTTCAAATTCTAGTTTTCTTTTTCCTATATTCTCAATCATATATGAATGTAAATATATGAATAATTCTGTATTTATTGTGTTTCCAGGTGGCCAGGTTGATGAGTATTTGTGTTACAGAACAGAGATAGTTAAAAATTGTACTATGTTAAGGTGTTATTTTTGGATTCTGTGATAAATTTGAGATACCTAGTTGAATTAGTCATTCTTCTGAAAGGAAAGTCTTTGCTTTGATTGCTAAATGAAAATTGATCCTCTTTTGTAAGATGTGAAAAATTGAAAATTTTCTCTTTACTTTTATCAATGGAAAAAATACCACTTTTTGTTAAACAAGTTTATTTTGGCTACTGGTATTTCCAATTAAATTTGTTATTATTTATTGTTCAAGTTTAATTTTTAAAAAAATATTTTAAATTTTGGTTGATGCCCAGATTGTAATGGAGCTTACTTGATATAAATGTAAAATATCAGGAAACTTGGAAGAGATACTTTTAATTATGCCCACTTTCCAAATACAATACTTTTCCCATTAGAAATATTTCTGTTTATTACCACTAGTCAATATAGTCTAGCTATGTTCTTTTGTCAGAAATATAAGATCTTATATACTCTCCATTATTAAAGCCTTAGGGATATTCTGCTGCTTTCTAGATAAATGTAAGGGAAATAATGACTACTGAAAGTATATAATTTCATGATTTTTTTAAAACAATATTTTACTTTTCTCAAATACACAGAAAAACAATTAACATTTTTTTTAATGTTTTGAATTCCAAATTCTATCCTTTCCTTCCCCCTCCCTGAAACAGTAAGCAATTTACTATGGGTTATACATGTGCAATCAGGTGAAAGATTTCTATATTAGTCATTTTTTTTGTTTTGTTTTCTAATTTTTTTTCTGTCTTCAAGTTTGTTTTATTATAGCTTTTTATTTACAAAATATATGGATCAGTAATTTTTCAACATTGACCCTTGCAAAACCTTTTATTCCAAATTTCCCCTTCTTCCCCCCCATCCCTTCCCCTGGCAGGGATTATTATTATTATTATTGGCAGGTAGTCCAATATATGTTAAATGTTAAAATATATGTTAAATCCAATATATGTATACATATTTATATAGTTATTTTGCTATACCAGAAAAATTGGATCTAGAAAGAAAGAAAAACAACCTGAGAAGGAAAATAAAAAATGCAAGAAAATAATACCAGAAAGAGTGGAAATGCTATGTTGTGTTCCACTCTCATTTCTCATAGTCCTCTCTCTGGGTGTAGATGACTCTCTTCATTACTGAACAATTGTAACTGGTTTCAATCATCTCATTGTTGAAGACATATCCTATGTTCTTCTAATTTATTTATACTACCATTATTTATGCCTAGATCATGAACCTATTTTGACCTTATCTTAGTATAGGGTGTTTTAAGTGGGGGTCAATACCTAGTTTCTGCCATACTGGTTTCCAATTTTCCCAGAAGTTTCTTATCCCAAAAGTTGTGGTCCTTGGGTTTGTCAAATACTAGATTGCTATAGTTATTGACTATTTTCTCATGTGAACCTAATCTAGTCCACTGATCAGCTAGCTTTTTTCTAAGCCAGTACCAAATGGTTTTGATGATCGCTGCTTTATAATATAGTTTTAGATCTGTTATAGCTAGACCACCTTCATTTGATTGTTTTTTCATTAGTTCCCTCGAAATTCTTGACCTTTTGTTCTTCCAGATGAATTTTGTTGTTATTTTTTCTAGGTAAGTAAAATAGTTTCTTGGGAGTTTGATACAGCATTGAGTAAATAGACTAGTTTAGGGAGTATTGTCATTTTCATTATATTCGCTCAACCTATCCAAGAGCATTTCACATTTTTCCAGTTGTTTAGATCTGACTTTATTTGTGTGGAAAGTATTTTGTAGTTTTGCTCATATAGTTCCTGACTTTCCCTTGGCAGATAGATTTCCAAATATTTTATACTATTGACAGTTATTTTAAATAGAATTTTTCTTTGTATTTCTTGCTGTTGGATAAAAATGCTGAGGATTTCTTTTGTATCTTGCAACTTTGCTAAAGTTGTGAATTATTTCTAATAGCTTTTTAGTTGATTCTCTGGGGTTCGCTAAGTATACCGTCATATCATCTGCAAAGAGTGAATAATTGGTTTCCTCATTACCTACTCTCCTTGAACTTTTTCTCAACTCTTATTGATGAAGCTAGCATTTCTAATACAATATTGAATAGTAATGGTGATAGTGGGCAACCTTGTTTCACTTCTGATGTTATTGGGAATGGTTCCAGTTTATCCCCATTATATATGATGCTTACTGATATTTTTAAATAGATGCTACTGAAAGGAAAAGTCCATTTATTCCTATACTCTCTAGTGTTTTTTAATAGCAATGGGTGTTGGATGTTATCAAATGCTTTTTCTGCATCTATTGAGATGATCATGTGGTTTTTGTTAATTTGGTTATTGATATAGTCAATTATGCTAATAGTTTTCCTAATATTGAACCAGCCCTGCATAAATCCTACTTAGTCATGGTATATTATCCTGGGGATGATTTTCTGTAATCTCTTTGCTAATATTTTATTTAAGATTTTTACATCATATATTAGTCATTTTTTGAAAGAAATTTTGGACACAAAAGAAAGTGAAAATATGGCATATTTCAATCTGTTTTCAGATGCCGTTGCTTTTTTCTCTGAAGATGAATTGCATTTTTCATCATGAATCCTTTGGGATTGTTTTCGATTATTGCATTGCTGAGAATAGCTAAGGGATTCACAATTGTGTATTTTCATATTTTTAAAGTCTATCCTTTATCTTTTTTTCCTAGGTGGCTGTTGTAAAACTAAAAAATGCTGATAAAGTATTTGCCATGAAAATATTGAATAAATGGGAAATGTTAAAAAGAGCAGAGGTAAGATTCCAAATACTTAAGACTTTATATACTATTTTAGACATTTTTTTAGATGGCAAATTTTTAAATAAAGAAGTGGGATTATAAAATAGGAAAAACCAACATTTACTTATAATAAAATTTTAATTAAAAATATACTACCACTTCAGTCATGTACTGGGTATGAATAACATTATTTCTTATAAGTCTTTCAGAGTTGTTTTAGATTATTGTGTTGCTGAGAATAACAAAGTTAATTCACAGCTGATCATCCTACAATATTACTGTTACTTTGTAAACAGTACATTTCACTTTGCATGAATTAATAGAGGACTTTCCAGGTTTTTTGAAAGCATCCTGCTCACCATTTCTTATAGAACATTAATATTCCATTATAATCACATATCACGTTTATTTAGCAATTCCCCACTTGATAGGCATGACCTCACTTTCCATTTCTTTTCCCTGGGAAAAGAGCTGCTATTGATATTATTGTACATGTGAGTCCTTTTCCTTTTTTTGCCCCTTTTTGGGATGCATGCCTAGTAGTGTGATATTGTTAAATTAAATAGTATGCATGATTCAAAATCTAATGGTTTAAAGTATTCTTGTTAGAATTGTGTGTAAGCTGCATTTTTTTTTTTTTTTTGGTGGCTTTGCTTATAGATGTTTTCAAATCATTCTCTTCTGTGTTGTACTAAGTTTGATAACTCTTTTTTGTGGTTTGCTCATTCTTCCAGCGTACCTCTTGGCTTTGGGCTTTATATTAGTTTTGGGTTTTACACACTTCTGGTGTAATATCTGGCTTAAGCTTTTGTCCTTCTACTTTTTACTTTCACACCTCAGTTTGAGGACTGGCAAGTTGCTAATACTCTGAAATTGGTGGGATCCAGGAAGAGGACTTTTCATGTCCTTCAGTACTGAGCTCTACAAGTTTCTGCTCAGGTTTGTGTCTTTTTAACTTGTGTGTGTTTGAGTTTCAGTTGGTTGCTGCTAGACCTCATCAGTGCTAGTCCTCTAAGTTTTTGCACATTCAAAGTGGCTGAACTGCTGTATATAGTTTTGGTCTGAAACTTCTTGCCTTGGTTATTTCACTGTAGACTTAGACCCTTGGTTAAAGGCTAAAAACAGCCTTTTTTGCTCCATTGCTCAGTCACTTACCTACATTTTTTGGAGATAACAATAGCTTTTTATTTTCAATATACATGCAAAGCTAGTTTTTAGCATTCACCCTTGTAAAACCTTGTTTTCCAAATGTTGGATCTCCCTTCCTTTCCTAGACAGCAAACCAGTATCTGTTAAATATGTGCAATTCTTCTAAATGTATTTCCACATTTATCATGCTGCACAAGAAAAATCAGATTAAAAAGGGAAAAAATGATAAAGAAAAAATCAATCAAACAACATCAAAAAAGGTGAAAATACCATGTTGTGATCCATATTCAGTCCCCATCACCCTCTTTCTGGATGCAGATAGCTGTATTGCAAGTCTGTTGGAATTGACCTGAATCATTTCATTGTTAAAAAGAGTCACATCCATCACAATTGATCATCACATAATCTTGGTACCACTGTATACAATATTCTCTTGGTTCTGCTCACTTCACTTAGCATCAGTTCATGTAAGTCTCTCCAGGCCTTTCTAAAATCATTTTGATGATCATTTCTTATAGAACAGTAATATTCCATAACATTCATTTATCATAAATTATTTAGCCATTCTCCAACTGATGGGCATCAACTCAGTTTCCAGTTTCTTGCCACTACAAAAAGGGCTGCCACAAACATTTTTGACATTTCGGTCCTTTTTTCCTTTTTTATGATCTCTTTGGATTACAGACTCAGGAGAAGTACTGCTGGATCAAAGGGTATGCACAGTTTGATAATTCCAGATTGCTCACCAGAATGATTGGATCATTTCACAATTCCACTAAGCATGCATTAGTGTCTCCTTTTCCCTACATCCTCTCCAACATTAATAATTATCTTTCCTGGCATCTTAGCTAGTCTGAGAGGTATGTAGATTATCACATTTCTTAAAGCTGTTCCTGCCCATGCTCCCTCACAAATGCTCCTTTTCCTGATATGCTGGACAGGGTATGACAGAGTTGCAAAATGCCATTTAATTCTTGTGTTGAACACTAGTTCAGGGTTCTCTTTCTATTCCATTGTTTCCTGCGTTGGGACTTTATCTTGGTCCTTTTTCTGTTGTTGGTCCTATACACCTTCATTTTGTCCAAAGTGCTGTGCTTCTGACCAGCCTTGGTTCAAAGTATCAGCAAACTTCTCTGCCTTCCTAAGCCAACTTTGACTGGGAAAACAAAGAAACAAAAACAGCCTGCTTTGACTTTCTTTTTTTTAAATAGCTTTTTATTTTTCAAAATGCATGCAAAGATAGTTTTCAATATTTACTCTTGCAAAACCTTGTGTTTCAAATTTTCCCTGCCTCTCTCTTTACTTCCCTCCTTCCCCTAGACAGCAAGCACTCCAACATAGGTTTAACATGTGCAATTCTTCGAAACATATTTCCACATTATCATGCTGCATATCAGATCAAATATTCGATCAAAAAGGGAAAAAAAGAAAGAAAAAAAGAAACAAGAACAACAAAAAAAAGATGAAAATACTATGTTGTGATTCATATTCGGTCCCCATAGTCCTCTCTGGATGTAAATGCTCTTTGGATCACAAGTTTATTGGAATTGACCTGAATCATTTCATTACTGAAACTGCTTTGACTTTTTAAAAATCACTTTCCTGCTTAGAATTCATTCTGGTGTGTTTTCTGACTTGTTACAAAACAGGTATACTGAGTTAGCTATACAAAAGTATTACTTCTTACTCTGTCAGCTTGACTCTGCCTCCTTAAATTGGTTTTAAAAATCTTTATTCTTTTTGACTTGTGTACAATTTACATTTTTTTGTTTATGATTTTGCTTATAGATTTTTTTTTTCATGTTTCTCTTTTCCTATATTGGCGACTTTAACTTTCCAATCATTATGACCAGGGAACTTCTTTATGGTGGGCTTCTCTTCCTCTTCCCCCTTTCTTCCTTTCTACAGATTTGCTAGGTTACCAACACAGATTCTTTACTGTGGCCTTTGTTGATGAGCCCTGAGCACTTTAAGGGGATGGGAGATAGTCGTGAGCAGAGGAATATCTGTCCTGAGGTACTGGCTTTTTTATTTTCTTCTGCTATTTTCTCAACTCATTCTGGAGGCCTGTAAGTTTTCAGTGATTCCAGATTAGTGTGATCTGGGGTGAGAGATCTGAGATACCTTTCTAGATTTAGTTCTATAAGTTCCTGAACCAGGTTTGGGGTCTATTAACTTATCTTTGGTTGGGTTTTAGTAGACTTTTGATGGATTCACTCTTAGAGTAGTGGGAGGTATTGCAGTTTCCTGGAATAATTGAATTGTTGGCCGCATTTTGATTTGGGACTTCTGACCTAATTAATCCATTGTAAGCTTAGACATTAGACCAAAGGTTAGGCTGAGTGCATTCTGCTCTGTTCTTAGACTCAGTCACAATAGCCATATTTCCCAATTTTTTTTCTTGCCAAATACATAGCTAGGATGGCCTACACTTGAGATCCTTCCTGGATATGTAATCTAGAATTGGGGATAGACAACAGAGCCACCAGATGGCATCAATTCTTACACCCAATACTAGTTTAGGAATCTTAGGATTTTTTCTTGATATCATGCCCTCATGCTTTATTTCATTCTTCTTTTCATCCTTGGGGCCAGGAATCCTCTAAGCATACCACACTCTTGGCCAGCCCTAGTCCTTGTATTAGTAAAATTCTCTGTCTCCTCAAGCTGCCCTGAAATGGAAAAATAATTCACTAACTTTTTCTTGGCTTTCCTGATCAGAATTAGTTTGGAGTTTTATTGGGATTGTCATGGAATAGATGTGTTGAGTAAGCTAGGCAAAAATGTTCCATCTCATTATATACCATCTTGATTCTGCTGCAAACATGTTATATTATGAAGTGAACTTTTAACAGAGGTGTGCTGGAATCAATTCTAGTTGAAGAGCTGATCGTTAAATTGTGAGCATTTACAACTTAGAAATCAAATCAAGGCTTGATTTATTATTTTGTTTATTTACTCTGTATTTAAAAAAGAAGGAAAAAAAGTTAACAATGCAGGTTAAATTTAAAAGGATGTTGTGTGTACATTTTTTTTGGGTGGGGGGAAAGAACCTGGTTTCATTGTAGCTTACTACTCTATAAGATTATTTATAGTTAATATTAATCTATAAGATTAATATTATTTCATTATTTTTAGATCTAATGTTCCCTACATTGATTCACAAAATTTCATTCAGAAATTTTACAATATTAAAGCTGAGGGAAGTCTTAGAAATTAAAAACCTTAGTTTGCCCCAGGTAACATTGTACTGTAGACCATTCAGCTATCTAAGTTTTTCCTGGTGCTTTCTTTTCTCTGAGGCCTCCATATGTCACAGGTAAGACTTGAGATCCAAAGAAGGAGATGGAAGAATTTATTTAACATAGAAATTTTTTTTAAGAAGCAAGAAACTTTTGTAGTAAACATTGTGCAGATTGGTAAAAAAGAAAAAAAAATTGTAAGCCATTTTTGTCATTCTATGGGTCCATGTATTAAATGATTGGCAAGCATAGATCTTAGCCCTATCCCTCTCTTTTTAAAGATGAGAAAATAGAACCCCAAGGAATCACTCAACAA
The DNA here is from genome assembly GCF_016432865.1 of Antechinus flavipes. Taxonomy (NCBI): domain Eukaryota; kingdom Metazoa; phylum Chordata; class Mammalia; order Dasyuromorphia; family Dasyuridae; genus Antechinus; species Antechinus flavipes. Next base: position 81,895,773 of record NC_067401.1, on the reverse strand, counting down.
GCATTTATTAACTATTATTTGTCAGGCAATGTGTGGATACTAGTATAAAGAATGAAATAATTCATACTTAGAATGTGTTTGTACTCTAATCAGAGAAATAACAGACTAGATTTAAAAGTAAGAACCCCATAAATATAAAATCAATCTATCTATCTATCATATAAAATAATTAAATAAAGGATAATCTGGAAGGGAAAGCACAAGCGCTTGGGAAGATCAGAAAAGATTTCATTTAGATTATGGTATGTGATCTTTATCTTTTTTCTTTTTTTACTTTTCTAATTATATTCCTGAGAGATATTAGCATCCATGCACACAAATGCATAATTATTTTCAAACCTTGCAAAACTTTGTGTTTCAATTTTTTTTCCTCCCTTTCCTCCCACCCCTCCCCTAAATGATGAGTAATCCAATATATGTTAAACATGTGCAAGAGACTCCAACAGTAAGAGAGAGCTGGAAGCCAAAAATATTCTGATAAAGTAAAACAAAAAACAAACAAATAAAAAGGAGGGAAAAAAAAAGAAAAGAAAGTAATTCCCAGAAAGGAAAAAGTGGGATAGAGATAGGGAAGAGCAGCATTCTGAACAACACTGGGGCAAACCCTTAAAACTGCAATACTTCAATTAAGAAAGCTGCATGGAAGCCTTAAAGACAGTAAGCATTGAGATTAAGGAAGGAAGGGAGAGATAAGAGTGAAAGGAGACAGATAGAGGGAAAGAAAGAGAATATTATACTTCAAAGAATAGTAAAGTTATGGTTAAAACTAGTCTTACATTTTTTGAACCTAAATATTAAGTTAATTGATGGACCTTGCTTATTCTGCCTTTACAACTTCATGGTTTATTACCTCAAAGCTTCAGAAAGATTTATACTGTTATTAAAAAGGAAGAAGAGAATTCATAGATGTTCTCTGAGCACATGATAAACAGGTTAAAAAAAACCCTATGTGAGTCCTTTTAGAATAAAAGAGATATCACTTCACTCAAATTAATGACAAATACATACTATTATATTTTTCAAAAATAATGTAGACATAGCCCACAAAAGAGGTAAAATCCAAGAAGAAAATTAAAAGACCGTTCTTGGACAACTGCTACATAAACTTTAAAAAAAGTTGACAAAAAAAGAGTTCAATAAATGCCTGAATCATGAGGATTTTTTGGTGGAAAATAGATTTGTGATGATAATTCAGAACCATGTTATTACCTCTAGAAGTTACAAATGAATTATCAGAGGAGAAAAAAAATGGTGACTATTGTATAAGAAGATATCGTAGTGTGTGTGTGTGTGTGTGTGTGTGTGTGTGTGTGTGTGTGTGTTTGTGTGTACATCCTCCAAATAATTAGATGTGCTCATGACAAGTTTTATATATCTAAATCTCACTAACTTTTAACATATCAAATATTCAAAAATTTCCAGACTATCTAGAATGACAAACTAAAAATACAGAGTCCTGGTGGAAGAAATTAAAACAAAATATGAAAAGAAGGAGCCTATTGATTTGTTGGCTGCACGAGTTGTTGTGACAGTTCTTTGCATGAGTTTTGAGGTGGTTTTGCCTTTCACTTATATTCAACAGCCCACAATAGTTCACAAAATGTAAAATTCAAAAGAATAACAAAATGACAAATTGTTTTGGGTCTATTATCTGAATGCCAATGAAAATGATTGATTCAATTGCATTTGAGACTCTAAAAGGATAACTGAATGAACATGTTCCATGAGCAGTTGCAAAGATAAAACTTATGATCTAATGATTAATGATGAATATTACTGATGAATTAGTAACAAATATTAGATTAGTAATGTATAACTATATGACCTTGAGCAAAGCACTTAACTTCTCTGGCCCTTAGTTTCCTAATTTGGAAAGTGAGAAGGATTGAATTACTGTCATAATTTCTACTTAATAATCCTTTGATTCTGAGTATTAGGGAATCATTCTTGACAGTTTAAACAAGGTCATTTCTCTAGCATGATTCTTTAATTTACTTTTTATCCATAAAATATGTAGTTTGAAAATTGGCTTAATTTCAAAGCTTTTAAAATTATATTGAACATTAGGATTCATTAGATATCTATCTATGCTTTTACAGGATAAAGAAGATATAAAAAAGTATTCCTTTTTGATATCCCTTGACTCTACTCTTTGAACTGATTGAAAGAACATCTGGCTGTCATAAAGTAGTAGCTTTAAGTTTGTATTGTAAAATCAAGTTGTTCTCTTCATACTTAAAAACCAATAATTCTCTGCAAATAGTAATAACCACATGGGATCCGGAACTCATTTTTTGGTTACTGGATTTTTAGAGGAAGTAATTTTAAAAGAGAAAATATTTGATTTTTTTTCAGATATAGCTATTGCTTAACTATACTGCTTAATTTCTCTCTACTATAAGTAAAGGATTTAATAGATTCAGAAACTACTAAAGTACTTGTTGGAATTGCAAAGATTAATAAAATATTTTATGCTATATGGTAACATAGAAGTCTTCATTTATGTGCCAGGCAGTATACTAAACATGAGACACAAATTAAAAAGATAGGAGTTTATATTCTAATTAAGGAGAGTTTGGCTGTAGGGCAGATGGATCTTAGGAGGATGTGGCATGTTGGAAGACAAGTCCTAGGAATGTGAGAGTACAATAGCAGATTTGATGGCAAAGCCTATTGCACCTACAAAGCATGTTATAAAGACTGGTAGTTCAGTATCTTTTTTGAAGGTTTGTAGTAAGTGAGTCCCATTCTCATTAAGTGTTGTTAATGGATATATTTCTGATGTATGTGGGATCTCAATAATTTATAGGACTGTGGATAACAGTAGAGTCATAATATAGTTGGGGGAGGGGGACACAAAGTGCTTAAAAAAAACCTTAGTGGTGAGAAGTAAGGAAAGTGCTTCCTGGCATTTGCTCTTTCTATGTCTTCAGGCCACTGAGATCTGGATAGGTAGGCTAGAGAATGGGAAAGGAAAATCCCTTATCCCTACAGTACCTGTTTCTGCTGGAACATTGGCCATAGTACTAAATATTTTAGTGGTACAGTTATAACTGTCCCATCTAATTTTGTCGATTATTATTAAGACTAAAGTAAAATATGATATGATAGAGAAAAGGTACATTTAAAGTTATTTAGAACACTAAAAGCCAGTAAGGACTTAGGTAGGTGAGTAATGAGAAATAGCATAATATAGGGGACAAAGATTCTGCTTCATTTTAAGGAAGATTTTAGATTCATACCTTGCCTGAACATTTAACATTTCAGTGATTCTATAACATTTATGACCTTCCATATTTCTGGAACAGTTGTGCAGAAGGTGCTGTAATGCATTGGTTAAAGGGAGTTTACTTTCAGAAGTTGCCTAAAGCAATTGCAAGTCAACTTCCTCACTCTGTCATTATGAATTATGAGTGGGGCTATAGAGAAAGAAATGTGTCTTATTTGTTAGAACTGGGTAAAATAAGTGAACAGGATAGAGTAAAGTGAAAGCAGTGAAAATGGAGAATAGATATCTGGATTTGAAAGAAGTGAAGGATAGTTAAGAAAGTGACCAAATTAAAATATTTTTTGTCATATGTAGACGATAGAGATAAGTGTTAAACAATTATCTGATTATAAATTTTGGGAAGTCACATTTTAACTAATATTTTAAATGTTAATATTGTGCAATATTTTAAGTATTTAATTTTGGATTTTGCTATTGTAACAAAGACTACTGTTGTAACAGTTCAAATGGAAAGTTTACCTATATATAAGTTCCTCTAGATGTAGCTATTGGTAGATAATATTGTACTGATTGTTATCAAGCCCCATAATACTAAAGGGCTACTTTACTGTGATCCATGGTCACTCAAAAGTGATCAGCTACAGTTTATAAAGCAGAAAAAAAAAATTAAGTGGATAACTTTTTTTGTTTAGACTTTGCATTCCTTCAATATCCATGTCTTAGATAGACAATCTAGATGAATTAAGTAGATGAAGTTAAGTAGACTAGATTTTACTTGTGAAGTAGTGAAATGTTTCCATTGTTCTGAGTTGCTTATAGGGATTGAATTTTGGGTGGAGATGGTACAGCAATGATTTTTCATGCTGTATTCAGATATTATATTGTACAGAATAGGTTTACTTTTAGCAGTATGTTTTGTTTCATTGTTTAATTTTTATAAACTGGAAAAAAATAGTATTCTGATTATGTTGTCTCAAAGAGTAAATATCACCTTTGAGTGGCTTTAAAAACTAAAACTTTTTTTTTTTAAAGAACAAATGTGTCAATATTTTTCAGCATATGATAATTGCTTTTTTTTTTTAATTTTTTTTTTTAGACAGCATGTTTTCGAGAAGAGAGGGATGTACTGGTGAATGGAGACAACAAGTGGATTACAACTTTGCACTATGCCTTCCAGGATGACAATTACTTAGTAAGTATCACATTTGTGTACCTTATATTAGCAGTATTCATTACTTCTTAATCAGTTGTTCATTTAGAAGGATTAGGCTTATGTTTGTTTTAAGTTAGTTTGGTATAGTGATAAAATACTGGACTTGGAAAATGTTGGTTGAAATACCAAGTGTAACATTTGCTACTTGTATGATCTTGGTAATTCACTTAATCTCTATAATAATGCTTTGGGTCCAAGTATAGTAATTGACTGAAATACCCAAATTAGGATTTTCCTCCCCATTCTTTTGTAAAAGCAGCACTTTTGTCTCTTAAGTTATTTTGGCTAAATCTACTTGAAGGCAATCCATTGGGTTTGTTTGTTTTACCCTTTAATCCTCATATCCATTTTGTTACCTTGTTCCCTGATTTTGGAGTTTTAACTTTTCTTATTAATTCCTTTTTCTTTTATATAATTTTCTAGTTCTTCCCTGCTTTATTTTTTTTTTCAGTTAAGTAGATAAGTAAAATATTCTTTTCCTTTCCTTCTCTTGACCTTGTTTTGTATAGGTTTTTAAAATGTTCATTTTTTTGTACCTTTTTTCTAAAAGGATTTTTTTCACTTCATTCTTTTATTTCTTTTAAAATATTTTTCTCTTAGTTTAGATAGACTCTTCTATCTGTTCTTTAATTCTTGGCCCTTATATTATAGATTCCCTCTTTAGATTCTTTATTCCTCAAGGAATTTGTGTGTCTAAGGTACCTATTTTAAGCTCTCTCTTCTTAATCATTTTTAATTATTATCTTGAATATATTGGCTTCATCTTTCTTTTTGTGTTATTCCTTACCATTAGAAATGTCAGTTTCTTCAAGTAATAGGAAAGATAGAAATATTGTATCATGGCACTAGTTTTCCTTGATTCTTGATTGTGCAGTTTTTATTCTTCGTTATCCCCAATATCTCTGCAATTCCAGCATCTCCCTTCATCCCATTTCCCATGAAAACTCCATTCTGGATCCATGATTTCCATATTTTTGATTGCCAGTTGCATTTAAGAACTCTTAATTCTCCTTCTATTGCAGGAATAACGATTTCTCTAAATACCAAATGCTACAAAGTATACATATTGTCTACATTGTATATAAGTGCCTTATAGAATATCTTTCCCATTCTTTAGTGGGATCCGCTCACACCACTAAAACATGATTTCCTCTGTCCTTTCCCATTGCTTTAATTGTGTTTTTTCACTTTACACTTATTTTCCCATAAAATGAAGAAAGGAATTTTTTTTTTTATGGAAAAGATACACCAAATGAAAAAAACAAAGCATATAATAAAACAAGTAGAATAGGATTGCATTAAAGTAAATTGTACACAAATAACTCAAATAGCAAGGTGTTCTATTTCTTCAGAGGAAGTATAACAAAAAAAATCTAATTTCAAGGAAAAACTATTAGAGAAATAAATGGAAGAAGACATCTTAGTTTTATAATTTTAAATATGAATAAATTAAATGAATTAAATGAAAAAAGATAATGGGAGAAGCTTATAATTTTTTGCTTACAAGAAACACTGCTCACAAAGAAAAAAAATAGAGTAAAAATGAAAAGGTAGAACAAAATTTGCTATACATTGAATGAACCCCAAGCATAGGAATTAAAATCATGCTTTTAGATGTAGCAAAAACAAAAATCTTCAACATAAAAATAGATAAATAAGGAAATTGCATTATGCTAAAAAGGAGCCAAAGGAAACTGACCACTATCAATATTAAATTTGAATTCTTTAAGTACTTTAGCATCTCAATTTCTAAAGAAATATTAACAAAAAGACATAGTAATACAGTAATGCAAGAAAATTTCATTGTCTGTTCTTCACTTTTGGACAACTCTAACAGAAAAATAACTCCTCCCCTTCCCCAAAATTGCATATATTACTTAAGGAATTAGGATTAAAAGACTCTCCATCTCTTTTTAACATAATTTCTCTGTTTCAAAAGAGAAGCACCGGACCTCTCCAAACCTTCGCTCCAGGAATGTGCAAAGCTCAGCCCTAACAACAAGTCCTACATCGGGAATTACAGTAAAAGAATTAGTAAAAAAAAGAATCCCGTCACAAAAAGACTGGGGAAAGGAAGAAGGGAGAAGGAAACATTAGTAGGGGAATATATTAAGAGAGCATTGTTTTGAGCAAAAACAGACTCTCATTATAGATGTGTAAAAACTCTTTTTTGAGGTGACAAAGAATAGAAATCTGAGGGAAGAAACCATCAATTTTGAAAAATGCTAAACAAGTTATGAATATAAATAGTGTGATATAATATTATTGTGGTAAAAGAAATAGTGAAAATAATGGCTTCAGAAAAATCTGAGATGATTGTATAAACTGGTAAAAAGGAAAGTTCTCCAATACCTGAAGAACAATTTATATAAAGACAATTATATTTTTATGCTGTGCTTTGAATGATTTTGTATGTATAGTGATGACATCTCTTTACCTCTCACATTTCATAATTACCTGCTGTGATTCCAGAGGACTAATAATGAAACATGATACTCGCCTTCAGAGAGAGAAAAGACTCACTCTGTAGAATTGGATATATGTATGTATGCATGTATGCATATTTGTTTGTCTATATAAAATTTTGGAGATAGTCTTAAGTTCCTCCTTCCCCACAAATGTGATAGGGGTCTTCCTTTTCTTTTGTTCTTGGTGATGGAAAAGAGGGGTCATTGGGAGGTTAAGAAGGTAGATTTTTACTGTTTGAAAAAAATTAATTTAAAAAATTAGAAAAGGATTAATAGAATTAACATGCATTTTAAAAATTAAAAGCTAGCAGATAAACCTAAAATAAGTAGAAAATCAGATATTAAAGATATTAAAAGTTAGATAAGAAATAAATTTTAAGTTAAGAAATCTATATAAATTATAAATAAAACTAAAAGCTGATTCTTTGGAAAGATTTGTAAAATCAATAACTCCTTACCATCTAATTACAAACAAGGAAGCAGAAAGTCAAATAAAAAAACCAGACAAGCTGAAATCTCAACAAAATTAGAAGAAATAAAAAGGTTTATAAGAACTTGCTCTGCAGTTATACTAGATATACTATATATACTAACAAAACTGAGAATACACAAAAAATATAAATTACTGAATCTCACAGATAAGATAATGATCTTAAGTAATCCAATTTTAGATAAAGAAATAAAATTACATGTCAGCCATATTAATATTGTTTTAGATGTTTGTATATCTATTTGTATATATGTATATGTATACATAAATATATCCATGTTCAACTGTAGCCTGTTTGGGGGAGATGAGAGGGAGGCAAGAGGAAAAAAAGAATAAAGTAAAAATTGCATGGCAGAAAACAAAAGAAAACCTACAAGGAATCAAAGAAAATTTCTTGATGGACAGTTCTGAATACAATGTCTTCTATTATTATATATGCTTTCTTGAAATGGAAATTTATTGTTACATATTTTGAATACTTTCATGTTCTGTTTACAAGACACAATTTTTTTCTTTTTTTCCTGTTTTTTATTTAAGTTTTAAATAAATAAATATACACACACAAAAGAATAGCCATAAATGAACTAATAAAGAAAAATACTCTTGGTCCTCTCTGGGTTCATAGTAGAATTCTATCAAACTTTTAAACAAAAATTAGTACCAATATACACAAGTTCCTCTTAAAATTGAGAAATAAAGAACTCTTATCAAATTCCTTTTGTGAGACGACTTTTGTTCTGACTCTAAATCAAGGAAGGATAAAGCATAGAAAAATGATGAACTAGTATCATTAATGATTATTGATTTACATATTTCAAATCAACTCTTGTTAAACAGATTACAATAATTTATCCCAAGAAATCATTCATTATGACCAAGTTGGATTACTATCAGGGATGTAAGGATGGATCATTTTTAGGAAAGAAAGCAATATAATAATAAAAATTATTATCTCAATAATTGTGGAAAATACCTTTGAAAAAGGATAGCACTCATGCTAAGAGCCCTGTAGGTTAGGGACCTTTCTTGATCTTCTTTTCTCTAGAAAAGGTAGACTTAGCAGTAAGACATAAAAGGATCAGCTTTCTCATTGTCACCAATAAAATCTGCTGATAGTTGCTGTCACTCAGTGGGCAGATAATGGTCAAAATACATTTATAGAGTATTATTTGTCATGCACTTTGCTAAGTCTGGGGGATTCAAAGATGATAGACCCTGCCCTTAAGAATCTCACAGTCTAATGAGGGAGACAACATATAAAAAGGCTGAAAAGCCAGGCAGGGAAAGTTATAGCAGGGAGGTGATTATCTTACAAGAAGACATGATGAAGTCATGCAATTTTCTTGGGAAAGGTTGATTTCATTTTACAGAATGATGAGTTTCTCAAGCTAGAATCTAGGAAAATAACAGAAAATGGTGAAGGGAATTCAGTGGAAGCCATCTTTAGATATGGAAAAAGATCAAGGAATACTTCCCATTCTCTCCAACCAGAGGGAGGGAGGGACTTCAGGGTTAGAAAATGCTAAGTTTTGAGTTTCTGAGTTGATTTCATTTTGTAGAATGATGAATTTCTAGGAATGATGAAGGCTAGGAAAATGGGAGATGAAGCATTTATATAGTCTTTACTATGTGCTAGGCAATGTGATAATTGCTTTTTTACAAATGTTATTTTATTTGATCCTTATAATAATCCTACAAAGTCAGTGCTATTAGAATCTCACTTTCACACTTGAGGAAACTGAGGCAAGTAGCTTTGTCACACAGCTAGGAAATGTGTCTGTGGCTAGATTTGAACTTGGGTCTTTCTGACTCCACATTTTGTGCTATATCCATTGTACTACCAACTGTATGAAAGAGTGTTGGGGAGAGGGAAAAGGATTAGGGGACAGAAAGGAGAGAGAGGGATAGGTCAAAGGATAAATGAAAACTGTTAATAGCCATATGAAAGAGACATATATATATATATATATATATAATGAGAAATGTAAATTAAAACAGTTCAGAAGTTTCTCCCTTAACACCATGTAAATTGATTATTCTCTTTTGTTATCTTTTTCAATGTTAAAGGGTCCTTGGGAAGATAAGCACACTCTAGAGTATTGTTGGTTTAGTCCCCAAGTCAATATAACTGTTTTAGAAATCAGTTTTCAATTATGAAAATGAAATGCCTAAAATGTCCTTGTCCCTTGACCTAATTTCACTGTTGAACTTATACCCAGAGAGATAATTTGTAGTTTAAAAAAATCCTCATATGCATGAAAAAATATTTATGGTAACATATTTTGGGATAGTTGTGATGACCATGTACTTAAAATCAGCCAGAGTCAGGAATTCAGGTTAAGGGGAAAATCTTCAATCTTTATTCTTTTTGAGGTGAAGGGGGATTGAGATAGCAATATGGGCAGCTGCGACAGGAAGCCAGCCAGCAGAGGTGAAGGGGGATTGCAGATGAAGGGGGGTCACAATAGCAATGTGAGCAGCTGTGTCAAGAAACCAGCCAGCAGTCTCTCTTTCCGCTTCCCTTTCCACCCCACTGCCTCCACCCACCAAAATTGTCATTTCCTATACAACACATCAGGACTTGCACAAAGAGTGGGCGGGGCCCATTCTTTCTCCAAGCATATATATTAATAGAGTATAGTCCAATTACTATTTAGCCTCACGTGCTTGGGACCTCAGTGCATCAACTTGAGCCTCAGCCCATTACAAATAGTGAAGAACTGAAAATAAAGTCTTTGACCATTAATTGGGGTATATATAAACAATTTATGGCATGTGAATGTAAGGGAATATTTCTGTGCTATAAGAATTGTTAAATATGATAAATTTTTAAAAGCATAGAAATATTTATTTGATGCAAAGTGAAATGGAACCACAAAACAGTATACAAATGTAATGCCGGAGAAAATGAGGCAGGAGAGAGATTAGAGAGTTTTTAATATTTTATTAATGGGAGAGTAAGATTGACTGGACAGGACTCTCGTCTCAGATTATCCAGTCAGACAGAGATAAGTATACCGGGACCAAGGAATCCATATTGGTCCCAGGGCTGGAGGACCCAAAGAATCCAGCGTCCAGCATACAGCTGCCAGACGCCATTCTCCAGCCATGAATGGAGGAACCCCAACTTCTTAAATACCTTTTTGGAGACAGAGAAAGGGAGGGAAGGTTTTTTTTATCAGGGAGGGGAAGCCATAAAACCTAAAAATTCCAGAGACAAAGAAGTAAAGATATCATGGGTTGATCTTGGAATATTTTAAGGGATATTGTAAATCCCTAAAAGAGTCAGGAGAGCTACTCTTTTATCTTGCTAATTTATAACCCAAGAGCGAATAATCCTTAGTTTTACTGGGTCAGAGACAGAATAGTTAAGGTAACTGAGACAGGGAAACTGAGTCAGGACAGTTAAAGAAAACTGTGGCATAACACAAATTGATTACAACAAAATAAACATAAAGAATAACCACAAAACAATTAAAAATGTTACAAAGTTGTACTGACTGCGTATTTAAAATCAGTCGGAGTCAGGAATTCAGGTTAAAGGAAAAATCTTCAATATTTATTGAAGTGAAGAGGTGAATAAAGATTGCGATAGCAAATATAGGCAAGAAAGATTGCGATAGCAAATATAGGCAGTTGCGACAGGAAGCCAGCTAAGAGAGAGAGACAGGAGCCGAGCGAACCGTGGCAATGGCTATCCCAAAAGTCTCTCCTCCCCTTCCTTTTCCACTCCCCTGCCTCCACCCACCAAAATCGTCATTTCCTATACAACACATCAGGACTTGCACAAAGAGTGGGTGGGGGCCATTCTTTCTCCAAGCTTACATATTAATAGAGTATGGTCCAATTACTATTTAGCCTCATGTGCTTGGGACCTCAGTGCATCAACTCAAGCCTCAGCCCATTACACAAAGTTACAAGCATGACTCCAAGAAGAGATAGAAGACATTGTGTTGTTTCTAATCAGTTGTACAATCTTATTGGTTCTACTTCCATATTTCAGCTTTGTGCTTTTCTCTTTATTCACATAGCTATCATTTTAATTGATGCTTCTATTATCTCTCATCTGGACTTTTGTAATGTTCTCTGTTTCTGTTTTCTTGGGGTCTCTGGAAACAGTTTTTATTTCAGTTCAGTAATCACCACAAGAACAGCCAGGTGTTAAAGTCCATTTGCTTTATTATTTCCTTCCTGGGTCTGGGTAGGTTTCTGGAGAGTCTTTCAAACTGGCTTTAGTCTCAGTGGAGAAATGCAGGAGGAGAACCTGCCACCAGGAGCCTTATTGAAGGTGGAAATGAATTTGTCTCCTTGGCTCTGAGAGCTTCTCCTCTGTGGCTCTCAGTCCCTGCTTATATGTTCCACACTGAGTATAAACCAATCATTATATCACTAGGAAACAATTATTTGCTATAAGATTAAATCAATCATACTGAACTTAGAGAACTATTAAGCACCATGCTAAACTAGATAACCATTGTCTCATCAGTTTTACTTAGTACCTTGTGAGAATCATTTTTTCAAGTTCAGAGGCCTATAAAAGACTTTTGCCATAGTCTCCTTATTGGTGTCTGTACCTCAATTTTCTCCCCTCTCCAGTTTAGCTGTATAGCTTCTTTATGCAAAACTTTAAAATTAAATTTAAAAATGACTGTTTTCATGTTTAAATGTTATAATTCATATATACAGTAGTGTGTATATATATATATATATATATATATATATATATATATATATATATATATATATATATAATTTAGTCTGGCACAGGATCCTTCTTGAATCTGGCTGAAATAAATGGGTGACAGTTCTTTCAGGGAACATGCTTTTATTGGATATCTATGATAGCTGGCTAGAGGGGCCAGGATATATAAAACATGTACAACTGAGCAAAAAGTAAGGACTATAAGTATAGGAGTGTCAAGTGCATAGGGCTTCTGATAAAACAATGAGTGTAGTAGTAGATCAAAGGACATGGTCACTTGTCACAGGACACTTGAAGGGAATTTTAGTAGAGACAATATATAATGTTCTCTGCCCCACCCCCATATTTTTTATAATCATGATCAGAGCAGTAAGGGGGCAGCCTCTACCGTCAACCCTCAGTAGAGTATTAGGAATGTCTTTCAACATAGTCATCTTTCATTATTGTTTATGCATGTTTCAGGAGGTCATTATTTCCAAACCCCTAATGGCACAGGCAGGTGGACTTGGATTAGATGGCAGGAATGTTATCCCTGCTGCCCACTCAACCTTAAGAGTAGATAACAGCCTTTGAAGTGAGGAGGATTGGGTTCAAAGTTTCTGCTTTGTCTCATGTTCTCTCCATTCCCAACCCCCATGTGATAGCTGGTTGTGGAATTTGGCATTGAGTGGGACTGATGATCTAACTGGTTTTTTGGTTGTTGGTTTGGAGGAAGTTTCCATCAGCACCCAAACTTACTCAATTTTCAAAAACAGAGAACCAGTCTTAGAAAATGCTGCAATAGAGAAGTAGTAGAGAAAGAAAAAATGAATCTAGGGAATTTATGTTTCATTTCTCCATAGCTTTTGAATTCCTGGACTTGTATTCCACAGATAAATTGATGTAAAACCAAGGAGAAAAAAAATGAAAGCTTGACAAGAATGAAGGGAATCAAGATAGGTAAAGAGGGACTATAACCAGACTGTATACTAAAACATGAAAAAAGCTGCTCTCTCCTCTTTATTTTCATCTTACTGTTTCCCTATGCTCTACCCTTACCCCACCCCTCTTCCACTCAGAAAAGCATTTAAGAGTCAAAGAGTATGGTGAGGGAGAATCCTGAGTTTCAAGTTTATAGAGTTTCTTCAGAGATGAGTAGGGAAATTGGCCCCTAATTATTAGCTCCTAGCAATATAACTCATTTTTAACCTAGTTGTTGCTTTGTTCTTTTCACAGGCTAATCATTCCAAAATTTTCTTAGATATTTCTTTCCAATTTATAGGTTTAGGAATCTGTCCCTTCTCTCTTGTAAAACAGTAGAGGTAAACATTTTTCTATGCATAGTCAGTACTTACTCTTGTTTCATCTAATCAATTTATTATCATCTATTTAATTAAATTATTATTGTTAGTGTTTGGAATTCTTCTTTTTACCCACATAGGATTTTACTTACTTTTTACTGAGTGGGTTATTTTTAGTTGTAAATCTTTATCTTTTTCCTTCTAGAATATTTTATACTAAATTTTCTACTTGTCCCAACACTAGACCACTCTTTTCTGCCCCAGATTTGTGACCTGAAACTGAATAATTGACTATAGAACTTTCAGATGGCACCTATTCTTATACCTATTGTTAATTCAGGGATATCCTGGGATCTTTAACAGTCCTGTTAGCCTTCTTTCTGTCCCTGAGCATTAAAATGCTCCCCACCCTCTCCATATATATTCCTACTCAAACCTCTTCCCTACTGTATCCAAATCTATTTTTCTATATCCCTAATATAAAAAAATACCTCACTGTGACTTTTTCTTTACTTTCTAGATCAGAATATAGATCTATGTCATCTCTGTATAGTAAAATCCTGTCTCCTGTTCCCTCCAAGATTAAATGTAGTTTCCTTTCTTGGGTAATTAAATCTGTTTATAATCTGACTTCAACTCATTTTTGCATATTTATTGCATGTTGTTCCCCTCAATATAATATACAATCCAGCCAAATTGGCTGATCCCATTTTCTCTTCCTAAATACCGCTGCCTTCCTTGAATTAATTGTACTTGCTTGGCATATTTTATTTGTACTTATATGTAGAGGTCTTATGAGAGGTGGTATACAAAGCATCATGTAAAAACAATTTGAGCACAAATATAGTTTTGTTATATGGCAAGTATGGATAATAGATGGACAGCCTAAAAGAACTGTAACAGTATCCACAAACTGGAGAAAACATCCAGAAAAAACATTTTCAATGTCTTTGGAGTATCTGCAAGAAAATCCATAACTAGGAGTCACACAGGATAAAAAGTCAAAGCTGGTTTGTGACCTGTGTTTGTATGCATTACTCTGTGTCAATAAGATCACAGGTCCATTGAAGTATCCTAAATAATTTCTTAACAGATAAATAAATAATAAATAACAAATTCTTATGTGAAGTTTTTATGACAGTTTTTAATATTAAGGAACTCCATATTCAATTTTTAAAAATTGGATTCATAAGAATTCCTTTGGTATTTGATCTTGGAAATGTGTTCAATTTTTCTTTCTGAAGAAATGTTATATTTCCTTTCACAGTACCTGGTTATGGATTACTATGTTGGTGGGGATTTGCTCACTCTGCTCAGCAAGTTTGAAGATAGACTGCCTGAGGATATGGCTCGATTTTACTTGGCTGAGATGGTCATAGCCATTGATTCAGTACATCAACTACATTATGTGCACCGGTAAGGATAAATAGCCCTACAGATTGGGAGATTTCTTTAAGATTCTTTATAACTAAATAATAAACATGTTTTAGGGCAAAAGATCATTCTTAGACTTACTTGTGAAAATAAAGATTAGTTCTCAATAGACTTCCAAGTCACTGGACCAGAATCATAATTATATTGATTTTGTTAGTAGAAAGAGCTACTTTTGATACAGATAACTTCAATTTGATTTAGTAGTTATTGACTATAGATGAGATAATGTACAAATTTGAGACTCTTAAGACTTCCAAACCTGACCTATTTCAATCAATATTTTTACAGGGAAAAAAACATATCTTAAGAAATTTTTAAGAACTTTAGCTTATGAAATTTTTCCTTACAAAATAATTTTCTTTTATCTATTCCTTGTTTTTAGACTTTTGCCTAAATTTTAGGGTCATTATATTAAATATCACCTGTCACTCATCTGGATTTCTAAAGTCTATGAAGTTTAAAAATTAATGCTTATATGTTTTGTGGTACAAATAGGAAAAGTCATATAAATACTCTTACCTGATATTCCATTAAATGGGTATGATCTATTTTTTGCATCTATCGATATACTGGTTTACGAAATTTGTATCCGAAAAAATTTCAGTCAATTAATTAGAAATATATAGCATTTCAACATTCTTAGGAGTATCTGCAGAATAAAAAAATTTCAAAAAGCAATTGTTTCTTTTCAGTATTGGAACAGATGCTTGAAATTGGTCTGTATTTAAAGAATTTTATGAACTTCTGATTAGATATAGAACATTTTCAAAATAAAAGATTGGTAAAATAATTGAATATGAGGCTTTCATAGAAATTTAAAAATTATTTCAAGCATGATGATATTTCTCAAGCAAAGATATTGACTACAGATTCCATCATATTGGTAAATGCTCAGGTCCTAGAGGAAGCAATGGATATTTAATTTCTTTTCTTCTCCTAAACATAAGCATAACTAAGAGAAGCAAAGTTTAGTGGATAGTTAGTCTCTGAGAAAGAAACCCTGAATTAAAATCTCATCTTTGTTTCTAAATTATATTTAAAGACAACATTCCAGTAGGAGAAAATGGATTCTTTCAGTAGGGGCATGCTAATAGAAAATGCCCATTGCAATAAATAACCTTCTCTGACCAGCTTATTCAGTGAATTCTAACAACCAGTTTGCCATACCACTAGAAGAATTCAAACATATTTTCTTATTATTATTACCAATACAAATTAAGATAAAAATAATATTTGTGCAGAATATGTGTGACACCTTTCTGACCTCCCCATTAGCTATGTCAGGTTTTTGTTATTTTGGGGGGGAGGTTAGCATTCTCTCTAAACTATTAGACAACAAGCCCCTACCAGTATTTGGCCTTTTGCCAGACAGATAGCACTCATTTCATAGCAAAGGTATTTTAATTAAATATGCTGTGTACAATATAATAAAATACCATTGCCCCCATAATCATTGTATTTACTTTTATATAAATACATGCATACTCAGTGGGAAGGGTGGACCTTCATAGGAATTATGTGGGTAATCCATACATGATGAAAGCACTTCTGAAAATAATATCTCTAGCTTCTGACACTGTAAAGCTAGCATTGTCATCTTTAATATTATTATATTCTTTTCTGCTTATATATACTCCTTTCCTTTCTCTGCCATGTGGCTTTTGTACAGGTCTTTATCTCCTCACGCCTGAACCATTGCAAGAGATTTCTAGTTGATCTTCTTGCCTCAACTCTCTTCTTCTTCCTCAGTCCATTATTCACAAATTGTACATATTCTCATTTAACTGAACTTCTTGATCAGTGACTATTCTATAGTCTTCCCACTTTGGCTTCTCCTATCATACCAGCAATTATGCTGAGATCAGGTCGGTCTTTTGAAATCAGGTGTTTTTTGTTTGTTTGTTTTTTATTTTGTTTTTGCATCTCCTCCTCAGAACTCTTCTGTGGTCTGCTTGGTTTAAAGTCTTCATTTTTTAGCTATTATTAATTTGACTCAAACTGTATTACCCTCCAACAAGATTCTTATTTTAACTCTTACTTTAGTGTCAAAAATGTAGTATATGATTTATAATAACTTTTGGTGAGGCAAATAGAAAATAGTTATTGCTTTCTGGAAATGATGTCATGGTTTAACTTCATGAATCCTAGATGGTCAACTAAAAAATTAAGTGAAACAATTAACTTTGACATAGTTACAGGATATAAGAGAAACTCACAAAACTCATCAGTTTTTTGTATATTACCAACAAAATCCAGAAGGAAATGATAAAAAATAGAAATTTCACCATATACCTAGAAACAGAGTCCTACTTTAGCAAATGAGCAGATAATAAAAACATTTCTGACCATTGAAAGTTATTATGGTGACAAGGAGGACAAAACACACACTCAGAAGATAATAACAAAGTAGAATCTCATATCCAAAGCCTCCAAGAAAAATGAAAATTTGGTTCAGGCCATAGAAGAACTCAAAAGGAACTTTGAAAATCAAGAGAGAGAGAGAGAGGAAAAATTAGTGAAAGAATTGAGAGAGAGATGCAAAAGGAAATATAAAAAGCTAATGAGGAGAATGCCCTTTAAAATGCCCCAAATTGGCCAGTTGGGAAAGGAGATTCAAAAACTCATTGAGGAAAATAATTCCTTAAATAGAATTGAGCAAATGAAAGCTAATGACTTTATTTTTCTTTATTATTTTTTGATTTCTCATAAAAAAGTGAAAAAATAAAAAAATAAACAGTGAAATATCTCATTGGAAAAATAACTGGAATAACTGGAAAATAGATCCAGGAGAGAGAATTTAAAAATTATTGATCTACCTGAAAGTCATGATCAAAAAAAGAGCATGGACATCTTCTTTCAAGAAGTTATCAAGGAAAACTGCCCTGATATTCTAGAATCAGAGGGTAAAATAGAAATTGAAAGAATCCACCAATCACCTCCTGAAAGAGATCCCCAAATGAGAACTCGTAGGATATATTATACAAGGATAAAATATTGTAAGCTTCCATAAAAAAATAGTTAAGTATATAGTGGAGCCACAGTCAGGATAATACAAGATCTTGAATATTCTATATTAAAGGACCAGAGGATTTGGAATATGATATTCTGGAGAGCAATGGGGCTAGGCTTGCAATCAAGAATCACCTACCCAGCAAAACTGAGCATAATCCTTCAGAGGAAAAGTCATTCAATGAAACAGGATTTTCAAGCATTCATGATGAAAAGACCAGAACTGAATGAAAAATTTGATTTTCAAATACAGAACTGTGGAGAAGCATAAGGAGGTAATTAGGAAAGTGATATCTTAAAGGACTTAAGGTTTATCTGTTTCATTCCTTCATAGGAAGATGATACTTGTAACTCAATAGAACATTTTCATTATTATAGCAGTCAGAAGTAGTATATATAGACAGAGGGCACAGGTATGAGTTGAATATGAAGGAATGGTATTTTTTAAAAATTAAATTAAGGGTGAGAAAAAAATGTAATGGGAGAAAGAGAAAGGGAGAATGGAATGGGGTAAATTATCTGCCATAGATTTAGTGACAAGGAAATGCTTTTACAATGTAGGATCAGAGTGGGGAGGAGAGGGTTGCTGAGTGAACCTTAATCTCATCAGAATTGGTTCAAATAGGAATTAAAATACATACTTGAGGAAAATACAGAAACCTATTTTGCCCTGCAGGAAAAAAGAAGGAGAATGGGATATGGAAGGTGGAATGTGGTTGATAAAAGAGAGGTCGTTTTGGGGGAGGGGGAATGGTCAATACCAAAACACTTTTTTCTTAATTGTTGGTGGGGATAAGAGAGAGAACCTACAACTCAAAAATCTTAAAAACAAATGAAAAAAACTATTTTGAATGCAACTGGAGAAAATATTAAGTAATGTTAGAATTGAAAATTAAATAAATAAAATACAAGCTCTTGGAAGGCAGAAAATGTTTTTGTATTGCCAAAACTTATCACTTGTTCCTAATGAATAGCAAGAAGAAAATTTATTGTATCAATGATTATTAAAGATATTGGTCTTTTTCTGTTTTGACTTTTACTGTTTTAAGTATCAAGACCATATTTGTTTCAAAGGAATTTTTTTAGGATCCCTTTTCCTAATTTGTGCACATTATCTGTACAATATTAGAGTTTATTGTTCTTTGAATACTTGCTGAAATCTGTTTCTTAGGTGTTTTCCTTTTGGAAGTTCTTTTATGCCTGGTTCAATTTCTTTCTTTCCTTCCTTCCTTCCTTCCTTCCTTCCTTCCTTCCTTCCTTCCTTCCTTCCTTCCTTCTGGGGGAAGGGGGGAGGGAGGGAGGGGAAAAATCGGAACAGAAGTGAGTACAAGGGATAATGCTGTAAAAAATTACCCTGACATGGGTTCTGTCAATAAAAAAGTTTAAAAAAAAAAAAAGACAATAGGTTTAAATTCTCTACTTCCTAATCCTAATCAGATTATTTTAGATTTAAAAAAATTCATCCATTTTGATACAATAGTTTCTAATTAAATAGTTTCTTTTTTATTTGTTTTGATTTCTCCTTTTTAACTTTTGATAATGGCAATTTTGTTCCCCTCTTTTAAAAAAATATCAAATTAACTAATGGTCTGCCTTTTATTGATTAAAAAAAAAACCTTAATTTTAATTTATTAATTCAATGATTTTTAAAGTTTTATTTAAACTATTTTCAAAGATAATATTTGATGTTCTATTAGGTTTTTAGTTTTTTTTGGAGGGAAATTCTGTTTTTTTTTTTTTTTTTTAATTAAAGGTCTAATTTGTCAGTGTGTGCTCTTTTGTTAATGAAAGTATTTAAGGATAGCCTTTTTCATTGCAGGATTCCATTAACTACATCTTAAAATTTTGGCTTTTATCTTATTGTCATTAATTTTCTTTGGCCTTCCAGTTCTTTGAAGTTATTGTTTTCAATTAGTTTTAATACTTTCTTTGATGATTTTATAAAGGTTAATAATAAAAAGTATGCTTAATATTTCTGCTTTTCTGAATTTGTGAGGTTTTAAACTTCCTTGTAACAATGTGTTTCAAGTCTTAATCAAGTTTTAAAGATTAGTATCTAATATTTTTCAGTTTTTTGACTTTGTTTAATTACTTTTTGTTTATTCTTATAGCCATTAATGTCTGATTTATTCTAGTTTTCAAGATGTCTGATGTTACTGAGAAACTGGTATATATCCAAAAATGAGTAATGGTAAAATGACTGAAAATCATAAGAAGATAGAAAAGTAAAGAAAGTAGATATGTTTGTCTTGGAGAGGGACTTGGAGAGTGGGAGAGGGTTTTTTGTTTTTTTTTTTTAAACTTTTTTCAATTACTTGAATGCAAAATGAAGAAACATTTTATATGGCACCTACTATGAATCAGGCAGTTACTAAACACTGAACCAATATAATCTCATGTGATTTTCACAATAATCCTGTTAAGTAGGTGTTATTATTTCCATTTGACAGTTGAGGATACTGAGGCAAATTGAGGTTAAGTGCCTTGTCAAGAGTCACACAACTAGTAAGCATCTAAGGCCAAATTTGAACTCAGGTTTTCCTCAATTCCTGACACATGTTTCTCTCCCTGATCCTAATTTAGCTAAACTTGTTTTGTTTGACCCCTGGGAGAAACATGATAATACGTAATGATTTGTAAATATTAATGTGGTTAGAAATTTTGAATTTTGTTTTTGACACTATGGGAGCTTCCATTCTTAGATGCTGGTTCTTGGGGCTTTTAAAGAAACAACTGATTGGGGATTTACATATTTTTGCCAATTAGTTTTATTAATATTGATTCAACAAAACACTTACAAGCAAATATTTACACTGATAATGTACAAAGAGATAGACATAAATGATTGTTAAAATAATAATGAAATAGATTCTCTATAGATTATGATATCCTTCATATGCTTCAGTTTATTGATTGCATCAGATCCCCAAGACAATGAAGATCTAAATATTTCTAAATACTAAATACGAACACTTTCTAAATACTAAAATCATTTTAAAAATTTGGTCTGTATAGCTATATAAGAAAAAAATGAATGTATGAAAAAATGCTTATTGCTCAGTTATCCACATAGCATGTATTATGTATTATACTTTGTGCTAAGCTTTGAAAAAATGTGTGTGTAGATGTATACATACATCATACATTCTCTCTCTCTCTCTCTCTCTCTCTCTCTCTCTCTCTCTCTTTCTCCCTTTTTTCTTCCTTTCCCTTCTCTTTCTCATTTTCTTCCCTTTCTCATTTGATCTTATAACAATCCTGAGAGGAGGCAAGCCTTCTCAAGAAAACCGAGATAAACAGGTTAAGTAAGGTGCCCAGGGTCATATAGCTACAATATGTGTGAGATTTAATTTGAATTCAGGTCTTCCTGATTCTAGATCCAGGACTCTATTCTTTGCACCATCAGCTGTCTTTGATTTACATGCCTCTGACTTATACCTAAATAGACTGCTTTGGGGAAGTTGCTAAGCACTTTTCATTACTTGTCTTATTATTATAACAACAGTAACCCATCTTTTCAATACAGACATTTTATTTCTGTTGCTGTAAGTTAACAAAATCTAGAACCAGTAGGTGACTCTGAAGAACTAAAAATGACTATCAAGGAATGGAAAAGTTCATTATGAGTGTAAATAAGGTGTAATATATAATGAATGAGAAGCTATGAACAAGAAGAAAAGTAAGTAAAAGAATCCTTTGACAGAAAGAAAACATGATTTTGTGACATGATGAAAGGGAGAAGTGATATAAGTGAATTTTTAGAGTGTCTTAGAACTATCCTCATAATGTCAGGAGATGATGAGGAGACTTCTGACTATTGAATGGATACAGCCTCAGTCAAACTGAGACATGTTGAATATCTTAGCTTAAAAGGCCAAGGTCTCCCACTGTATCCAGGG
This sequence comes from Antechinus flavipes, assembly GCF_016432865.1. Lineage (NCBI taxonomy): Eukaryota > Metazoa > Chordata > Mammalia > Dasyuromorphia > Dasyuridae > Antechinus > Antechinus flavipes. The sequence goes on along the minus strand of NC_067401.1, from coordinate 81,874,049 downwards.
CCATCTCCTGATCCTGTCCTAATCTATATCTGGCCACTGGAGGGAGAGTGAGGCAAGTGACTTTGCACAGCCCTCTCTCACTTAAATCCAATTCACTTGTGTGTCATGATACCACCTCCCTAATATCATTGTCCTTTCTGAATACCAAGGAGAAACAACAGCAACCTTTGTGATGATCTTTTTAGAGGCTGTGAAAGAAAAACGCTATGATGGATAGTTTTTCTTGTAAGAGAGCAGGATCCTATCAGTGTTGCTTTTATTTTTAATGATTAAAGCTCATTATTGAGTACAACTCAGTGTGAAATTTGGAGTTGTAAGAGAAAAAGAAAAAGGGAATGTAATGAGCTAGGGGTTTATCTGTCAGAGGTATAGATAACATGGAAAAGAGAGAATTTTCTGGAGTAATGGGTAGTTGTCAAAGAAATTCACTGATTTTATTGAGGTTGGGAAAGACATCCCATAAGTATGGGATCACAGAGGTGTCATGAGGTGTCTCAAAAAAATTTGCAGGCTTGAACTCATTTCCTGGTCAAGGGGCAAAGTTTATTGTAATCGTAACACCAGTTGAAGTGGGCTAAGTTCCAAATGAATTTAGCAAAGAAATGGGAGCTAGGAGACACATTTACCTAGTTATTCGTGTTATAAATATGCTAATTTTATGGCCCAAAGTTAGGACCAAGGAGTAGTCTCTGCAGTTTAGTTCTCAGTGACCAACAGATTATCACTATTGTATCAGGAGTTTGATCCATGAGACTATCATGAAGCCAAGAGCTATCTGACAGTCAGCAATGAATTGAGGAGTGATCTATTCAGAATCATTTAGATAGTTGTCCTTAGATTGGGAGTGTGGGGAGTCCCTGAAGCAGACTCCAAAGCCAGAAGTTTTAGAATCACTGACTTATTGTTAGAACAGAAGCTCCCTAAACTCAAAATCATTACTGTCTCCTCTAGAACTCCTTTATTAGTTCCCTCTCAAGTAGTTGTACCCCAAATTCATTTGGAACAAAGGGACAGAGATCTCATCTTCTAGAGCTTCTAAATGCTAAAGCTGTCCCTGCCTAGTGGGGTCCAATTGGAGAGGGGAGGCAGGCGACTTGAAGATGTCAGCAGCAGTAGTACTCAGAGGGGTGCTGAGTGTCAGAATCAGTTAGCCAATGATATTCAAGGGGAACAAATAGTTGGAAGTTCATACCTTGGAGCCTAGAGGAAACAAATCTCACAAGTAAATTAAAAATGCTAGGACCAAATATGAGCAAAAAGAATAATTAAAAGTCAGGTTAGTATAGGAGTTAGTAGAAACAGTAGCCAGGAACCCCATTTAGAGGAAGGCTGAGGGGGAGAAGGAGAACATGAGGCAATCATGAATGCCTTCTACCCAAACAGCTTTTCCTAAGATAAATACCAATGTTTTCCCCAAAATTCCCACTTTTCTCTTCTTGAAGGGATGGGGGTAGTATCTGAAGCAGAGGCATTATACACAGCTAAAGGAACATTCAGATGACCTGGGGTGCAAGCACCATAATATTTAAAAGATGTTAAGCATTGGGTAAAGAGGATTACAGGTTGAGGAGGATCCCTTAGAAACATCAAAGTAGAATAGAAATCCCATTTTTACAAAGAAAAGTTTATCCCTTACATTCACAGATGGTACCTAAGATCATGCTTTGTAGTAGCTTCCTTGTTAGTTGTCCCCAAGGATGATTATAATTACATGACATTATATGAGTTGGAATTTTAGTTTTCAGAAGGTTATGAAGAAACTTCAAGGAAGGTGGTGTAGAAAGAAGCATTATAAGTGAGTTTGCCAGAAAAATTTTGGAATGATATTCTACAATTATTATGTAGGTAAGAAATTCTTTCTGGCAAGAAAACAAGGGATAGTCAGGTTAAAGTTATTCCCTTGGGGAGGTAGCTAGTACAAATTGGGTGGCAATCAGGGTGGGGATGGTGATATTTAGGAATGGGGTCTTTGCAAATAATGCATCAAGTCGCATATGTGGACTGCCTTGGGGATACTGAGGGCGCACCCAACAGTCCTGAATGCCTCCACTGCCCATGGAGTTCCCTAATCTGACTAAAGACTATTTCCCTATCGGCAGGTGTCACAGAATGACACCAAGAGAGCTAGAGACAAAATACTAAGAGCAAAACTCTTATCATCAGAAAGTTGTTAAAGGTAAAATCTGGAGAAAGTGGAAAAGAACAACAAAAAAAAAGAAAGCTATCTTAAGTGCCTCAGCTACCTTTTGAGTTATTTGAGAAATGAAGGCTGGGCCATTTCACTCTGCAAAGAGCTGGACAGGCCAGAAAGAAGTTCCTACTGGCTTGCCTCCGGGATTAAAAGCTAAGGTATAGGGCATAAGAGAATTTTTTTTTTTTTTTTTTTTTTTTTTTTTTTGCTGTCAAAAGTCCCTTTTCTTTCTATATAGCTCCATACAGCTTTCCCCAAATATGCTTGGGTTCTGTATAGGTGTTCACTCTCACTCCTTTCCCCAGTTCCAACATCCTATTAAGGGCAATGGGTTCAGCTTTCTGAGCAGAAGTCTTGGGGTGGGGGCTGCCTTGGTCTACATGGGGCTATTTGTTGGAATCCTTACTAACTACTAACTAATTAGAGTTGATCTAATCTTACAAGAAGATGTTTTGGCCAGAACCTGAAACAAGGTACTAAGTAGAACTAATTAAGACAAGGCTTGTGTTCACACCTTTACTCACTGGAGTCCACAAGTATGCCAGCTTCACAAAGTACACTTTCTAACTTCAAGGGAGTCCACACCTCCCTTAAAGCTCTTTGGGCCAGAGAACACTATGGGAGAAAACCCATAATCCCATTCTCTCAGAAGAGGCAGATAAAAGGCCAGCGATGAGGGATCTATGGCAGAATACATTTTTTCCTCTTGGCTGGCTGGTTGCGCTGGACTCGAGAGGAACGACTCTGGTGCAGAGAACACTTTGACAGATTTCAGTGCAGCTACGCCAGAAGCCCTCTCTCCGCGGCAAGTTGGTGGCTGGGCTCCCCAGAAGGAGATAAGAGAGACCTTCCATCTCTGTCTTGGTTGGAGGCAGAAGAAAGCAGAGGCAGAGGCTGAAGGACAGAACCTTTGGATTTGGAGACATCCGAAGGGCTCCAAGCCTCTAAACCGGCTTTGCCTTGAGAAGAACAAGAACTCCAACATTTGAACTCATATCAGCTATTGAGGGTTACCATAGAACAATCTGCCTTCCTTTCATGAAGGCATTCTCTGAGTAATTTATGGCATTTAATGGTGGGTTACTTGACAATGATCAGGCAATCAAATTCAGAACTCAAAAGAATATCAATTATAGTCCCAAGAGATTTTACCTCTAATAGCAAATTCTACTTATCACAGCTTAGGACTAAATATATTATTTTAAAAGTTTTCCAGGACTTAACACATATAGGACATTTTGTTTAACATGTTTCATATGTTTAAACTTATCCTGGTACAAAGGATCAATCATTAAACAGGCTTACAAATTCTTAGTAAACTATAAATCCTAAACAGGTTAATTTCTTAGGGGTAATGAATGACTTTGCTTACCCTGATGGTTTCAAGAAAACTGGCAAGCTTACAAATTAAAGAGTTGACAGAGACCCCAAGGAAGAGGCTGAGCTTGCTGTTGCCCACCCCAACTATTCTTAGAGTTTTCATGGGCTATGCTGATTGTTACTGCCCCCAACTCTGTGAAGAAGGAAAGGAATTGCACACCTCATACTTGGAGATGAACTGATAAGGTTTTCATCTCCTCCCTCTTGTTCCACATATAGTAATTACCGATTTTTGATTTAATATGATTATTCCAAATAACTTAGTTAACAATTTTAGAATTTTCCTAATAGCTAAATAGTCTTAGCTGTAGTTTCTATTCCCTTAATTAAGTTTCCCTTTTGTTTTAGGGAAAACAAGACAGTTTTTAAGATGAGATAGAACAGATTTTAAAAATTGACTTAACTTTAGTGAATGAGATTCCCTAGATTCTGATTAAATTCTAGAAAAACTGAGTTGCCATTTGGCTATTTTCCAATTTATGCAAATCCTTTCTCTATTGTGAGCCAGAAAAAGGGTTAAGGTGCTAGTTTTTACTGACAGGTCCCTTAGAAGTCTGACTCTAGATAACTCAACTCAAAAGCAGGCTGTTTGGATAGCCAGAGTTTTTTAAGTAGTAGCAAACTGTTTTTCTGTTTTCCCAAAGTTAAAGTTATCAAATATGAAGCAATTATATCCAATAAAGCAGTTAACATTCATATAGCATGTTTTATGCTAAGCACTTTTGCAATCATGTGGTCTTCACAACAATAATTATTATAGAAATTTGGGCAAAGATAAAATAATTTGCCATAAATTACATAGCTAATATATATCCACAATTGAAACACTAAATGGTGTTTCTTGTCTCACATTGCCATACTGGGTGGTACCAGGGGTAACTAAATTCTTCTTAGGCAGTTACTGGAGAGAACCTGTTGAAGGTTGGGGTGACTGATGCCAGGGATCAGGGAAAGCTGATCATTGAACTTACTCTCCCCAAACTGGGTTTGGAAGGTGTTGGGCAAGTTTGTGGTAGTCCCCATGGTTTTGCTGTTTCCCATATTTCCACAGGTGAGGCAGAATTTGAATTTCTTTACAGTTCTGAGATGAGAAGAGTTTATCAAATAGCGGGACTTGAACTATATTGATCTTATTATTAATCCCCACAATTGAAATACACTGAAGACCACTTTGGGGAGTAGAGAGGGTCCCTTAATACATTCTGGGGTGCTTTCCCAAGAAGGGGACTCTGAACAAGAAAGGAGTTAAGGAAGGGTTAGCAAAAAGTTGCTATTTATTTAGTTTGTTTTTCCTTTTCTTTCAGAATGGGGTAAATTCCTGGAATTATCCCCAGTGATTCAGGAATTTTTCTTGCAATGTTAAAATGACTTAATTGCCAAATTCCTTAATTATTGCTTTCAAAATTTTGAGAATCTGCTAAGATGTTATTTTAATTTTAATTAGCTAACTTTTTTGTATAGCCCCTAGCTTAATTAGAACTGAAGTCCACAAGAAAAATTCGGGCTTTTAAAGAAATTTTCCTGGCATTCTAACTACAGCACAGAGGTTTTTTCTTTATTTTTTTTTTCTTGCTAGTTGCATTTTAAATTTTTCCAAGTAACAAAATCTAGTTCATAGAACAAACATGACACAGACATTCTGCATAGAGATGCAGGCACAGACAAAAATGATATGAAAGAGGACTGTCCCATTTTGCAAAAAGCCACTCTTATAGCACTTGCCTGTTCTGGCATCCCAGAGAAGGTAAAGGGTGGCAAAGGCTAACTTTGCCAAAAATTGCAAGAATTTCCCACTTTGGGCATCACCAGGCAAGGAAAACTTGCTGACCCCAAAGAGATACTAAAGAAGGGAAAGGGACCTGTATGTGCCAAAATGTTTGTGGCAGCCCTGTTTGTAGTGGCTAGAAGCTGGAAAATGAATGGATGCCCATCAATTGGAGAATGGTTGAGTAAATTGTGGTATATGAACGTTATGGAATATTATTGTTCTGTAAGGAATGACCAGCAGGATGAATACAGAGAGGCTTGGAGAGACTTACATGAACTGATGCTAAGTGAAATGAGCAGAACCAGGAGATCATTATATACCTCAACAACGATACTGTATGAGGATGTATTCTGATGGAAGTGGATCTCTTCGATAAAGAGAGCTAATTCAGTTTCAATTGATCAAAGATGGGCAGAAGCAGCTACACCCAAAGAAAGAACACTGGGAGATGAATATAAACTGCTTGCATTTTTGTTTTTCTTCCCAGATTATTTATACCTTCTGAATTCAATTTTCCCTGTGCAACAAGAAAACCATTTGGTTCTGCACACGTATATTGTATCCAGGATATACTGTAACCTATTCAACATGTAAAGGATTGCTTGCCATCTGGGTGAGGCGGTGGAGGGAGGGAGGGGAAAAATCGGAATAGAAGTGAGTGCAAGGGATAATGCTGTAAAAAATTACCCTGGCGTGGGTTCTATTAATAAAAAGTTATTTAAAAAAAAAAAAAAAAAAGGAAAACTTGCTGAGCATGGAGCTCATGATGACCCAGATTAGCTGCCTCCCAGTGGCTTGGGGTATCCCAGCCATAGGATTGTGGGACTATCCTGAGGCCAGAAGCTATCTGACAGTCAGCAAAGAACTGAGGAGTGGTCTATTCAGAATCAGACAGGTAGTTATTCTTAGCTGTAGGAGTTCCTTGAGACAGACTCCAGAGCCAGAAGATTTAGAATCACTGATTTATTGTTAGAATAGAAGTCCCCTAAGGTCAGGGAACTTCAAAATCATTCCTGTCTCCCTTAGAAACTATATTGCATCAGTTCAGTCTGGGTGAAGCACTGCAAGAGGATTTCTAGGGAACATCGTTTTATTTTATTTTTTTAATATAATTTTATTTTTTGTTCTATGTTCTATTCCTCTTTACTTTGCATTTAGAAAGAATATTTAGAAAGAATATAGAACCTACTACAAAAATCAAAAACATTTCTTCAATATTATATATATATATATATATATATATATTCTTTTTTTAAAAATTAAAGCTTTTTTGTATGTTCTGATTGGTTTTCTGGAGGTCTCAAGACCAGCCTTCGTTTCAGCAGAATAATCACCATGAGAATAGCCAGGGATAAAGTCCAAATTCTTTATTATCTCCTTCACAGTCTAGTTTCCTTGCGTGGGGCCCAGGCTAGCTTTCTTGAGGTCCTCCGGAATGTCTTGGCTTCTGTGGGGGACACAGGAGGACCACCACGATGGTCTCTTCTTGAAGTCTGTCTCCATCTCAGGGGTTGTTCTCCAGCCTCCAGCCACCACAAAGGTGGGAGATGAACTGAATCTCTCTAGCTGAGTTTGCCCTAGCTTATATGCAGTATACTGAATATAAACCAATCATTATATCACTAGGGAACCATTATTTATTGTAAGATTAAATCAATCATACTGAACTAGAGAACTCTTAATCACCATGCTAAATTAGATAACCATTGTCTCATCAATTTCACTGAGTTAGCACCTTGTTTCAAGTACAGAGTTCTAACCCATAACATTTTTTATTTTCAAAACATATGCATGGACATTTTTTAAACATTAATCCTTGCAAAACCTTGTGTTCCAATTTCCTCCCCCTTCTCCTACCCTTCCCCTAGATGGCAAGTAATCCAATATATGTTAAACATGGTAGAAATATATCTTAAATCCAATATATACATGCATACTTATAAAATTAACTTGTTGAACAAGAAAAATTAAATCAAACAGGAAAAAAAATGAGAAAAAATAAAATGCTTTGTTTGCTAACAACAACAACAACAACAAAAAATAAAAATGCTAATTTGTGAACCATACTCAGTTCCCACCATTCTCTCTCTCAGTGTAAGATGGCTCTCTTCCTCACAATATCATTGGAACTGGCCCGAATCATCTCATTGTTGAAGAGAGCCACGTCCATCAGAATTGATCATTGTATAATCTTACTGTTGCCATGTACAATGATGTCCTGATTCTACTCATTTCACTTAGTATCAGTTCATGTAAGTCTCTCCAGGCTTCTCTGAAATTAGCCTGCTGATTGTTTCTTATAGAACAATACTATTCCATAACATTCATATGTCATAACTTATTCAGGCATCCTCCAGCTGTTGGGCATCTAGTTTCCAGCTTTTTGCTACTACAGAAAGGGTTGCCACAAACATTTTTGCATATGTGAGTCCCTTTCTTAATTGTTGCTCTAATTTCCTCTTCATTGGTGGAAAGTTCTTCCTTTTCATTTTTGAGACTAACAATTTGATTTTCTTCTTTCCTTTTTGCAATCAAATTAACTAAAGATTTATCTATTTTGTTTTTTTTCATAAAACTAATTCTTAGTTTTATTTATTAATTTAATAAAACTGAAAATAAGAAAACTATTGATCTCCCCTTTTCAGAATTTCAAATTTGATATTTAATTGAGGATTTTTAATTTGTTCTTTTTCTAGCTTTTTTGATTGTAAGCCCAATTTATTGATCTTCTCTTTCTCTATTTTATGCAAGTAAGCATCTACAGAAATAAAAACTTCCTTTATAACCGCTTTGGCTGCATCCCATCAATTTTGGTATGTTGTCTCTTTGAGCCGAATCTGATGAATGTAAAGATTCACACAATGGTCATCCCGCTCCCTTCTTTCCCTCAATTATAATAGGTCTTCTTTTTTTCTTCATCAAATGCAATTTCCCTTATTTTACCTCTTTTTATCCCTTTTCCAGTATAATCCCCTTTCCACCTTTAGTTTCTTTCATATTATCATAATAAAATCAAATTATACCCACACTCTCTAAGTATACCCATGATAGAAATATAGTTCTCAAGAATTTTTTCCTTTTTATCTTTTTAGACTTCTCTTGAGTTATGTGTTTGGAGATCAAATTTTTTTGTTCAGTTCCAATTTTTTTCATTAGAAATAGGTAAAATATCCATCTTCTTCCCTGAAAGATAATGCTCATTTTAGCTGGATAGCTTATTATTGTCTGTAATCCAAGTTTCTTTGCCTTTCAGAATATCAGATTCCAGGCCCTTCAGTCCTTTAAGGTAGAAGCTGCTAGGTCCTGGTTAATCCTAATTGTGGCTCCTTGGCATTTAAATTGTTTCTTTTTGGCTGCTTGCAATATCTTTTCCTTGGTGTAATAGTTATGAAATTTAGCTATGATATTCCTTAGGGTTTTAATTTTGGGGTCTCTTTTGGGAGGTTTTTCAATGGCTATTTTACCTTCTGATTCTAAGACAATAGAGTAGTTTTCCTTTATGATTTCCTGTAAGATAATGTCTAAGTACTTTTTTTCATCATGGCTTTCAGGTAGTCCAGTAATCCTTAGATTATTTCTCCTAGATCTATTTTCCAGGTCAGTTGTTTTTCCTAAGAGATATTTCAAATTTTCTTCAATTTTTTCATTTTTTTTCATTTGATTGATTCTTAAAATTTTATTGAGCCATTCATTTCCATTTGTTCAATTCTAATTTTTAGTGTATTATTTTCTTCAGTGACCTTTTTTAGCTCCTTTTGTATTTGGCCAATTGAATTGTTTTGTTCATTGTATTTTTTTTTCCATTTCACAAATTTTGTTTTTCAATGAATTAGTATTTTTTCATATCTATTTTGTAAGTAGTTACATGCTTTTTCCATTTCATCAAATCTATTTTGTAGGGAGTTACATGCTTTTCCCATCTCTTTTTGCAATGATCTCATTTTCTTTCTCCATTTTTCTTCTCTCTTAAGATCCTTTATGCAGTCTTCTAAGAAAGTCTTGTGAAATGGGGACCAGCTCAGTTCCCTTTGGGGCTTCATCTGGAGTTGATTTGCCTTTAGGAATCTCAGTATTTGAGGTCTGTTCTCTCCATAAAAGCTGTCTATGGTGAGAGTTCTTTTTGTTTTTTTGCTCATTTTTTTAACGCTTGAAGTCTGCTCTTAACAAAAAGGAGTGACAGCTGCTTTAGTTTGCCCTACACCAGTTCTGCTAATTGACTTTTGGTGCTGGGTAATCACAATGAGGTCCTGTATTGTTCCTTGCGCTCAGTGGCTTACAATTTGCCTTTTGTACCAAATCTACCAACCTACCTGCTTATAACTCAGACCGGTTCGCCTAAGAAACTCACAGAAGATTCCTAGGTATGTGAAAGCTGTAATGCTCTGGCTCCTGGCCCCAACCTCTTTGCCCCATCTCCCTGTGCTGCAATCTGGGCTTGGCAGACTGTCCCCATGCCCATTTGAAACAGACCAGTTTTGAAGTTCTTCCAAGGTATCTTCTTCAGGGAATGTATTGTACTCCAAATATTTGTGGGTTCTTTGACTCCAAAAGCAGTTTAGAGGCTTAATCTGCTATTGGTTTGAGAGAATGTCAGAGGAGGAGGAGGTCACAGAAAGTTGGGTTTGCTCTCTGCCATCTTGGGACCACCCCTCTTGAATATGGTTTCAATTTCTTCACTTGAAAATTCTGTTCATATCCTTTGACCATTTATCCATTGTCAAATGGCTTGAATTCTTATAAATTTGATTCAATTCTCTATATATATATTTTTTTTTTTGATAAAAGAGGTTTATTATTAGATAAGCAAAGGTAAAGTATAGGCGAAGGTAGAGATAAGGAGGGCACTGGACAGAGGGTCCAGTGGACAGAGGGTCCTCACATGGTAGCCATGTTTGGAATCTCTGCCAATTCTCTATATATTTTAGAAATGAGACCTTTATCAAAATCCTTGAATATAAAAATGTTTTCCCAGTTTATTGTTTCCCTTCTAATCTTGTGTGCTATTTTGTTTGTACAAAAACTTTTTAATTTAATATAATCAAAATTAACTGGTTTTGTGACCAATAATGATCTCTATTTCTTCTTTGGTTACAAATTCCTTCCTCCTCCACAGATCTGAGAGGTAAACTATCCTATGTTCTTCTAATTTGCTTGTAATATCACTTTTTATGTCTAGATTATGAACCTACTTTGACCTCATCTTGGTATACGGGTTTAGATATGGGTCAGTGCCTACTTTTTACACTTGGCCTACCTCCCTCTGTGCCTGATTGAAAGGGACCTTTTCTGGAAATCTTCAAAATTAGATTCTGCTGGTAATTTGTTATACTCCCAATATTCATGGGTTCTATCACTCCAAAATCAGTTCAGGGTCTGGATTTGCTGTTAATTTGAGGGTCATGGTGGGAGCTCAGAAAAAGATGAATTTCCTGTCTGTCATCTTGGATTTGCTGCCCCTTCCCCACTCCTAGAAAATTATTTTATACTAGAACCTCTGGGCAGCATTTATGAATCTGGATAAGGACTTCTGGAAAAATCTAAGGGAATCATGAATTTAATATTCATTCATTTATTTTGCCTAAACTTGGCTTAAAAAATGTTTTTTGTTGGAAGGGGAGAAGGTGCTTTAGGGACAGAATAATCAGAGGTTTCTTTTATCTTTGTCTTGTAAGACTGCTAGACCTATGGTTGTGACCTATATCATTAACATTTAATATTAAAGGTAAGAGTTGGGATTCTAATGAGACCAAAATCATTTGTGTATTTAAGAATTTTATTTACTTATTTATTTTGTATTAGCTACATTTATCAATTTTTCTTTCCATTCCTTCTCTTAGAGAACTCTACTCTTATGAAAAATCAGGAAGGAAGGATGGGAGAGAGGGAGGGAAAAAAGGAAAGAAAGGGGAAGGGAGAGAGGAAAAGAAAAAAGGAAGGAAAGAAGTTAGTTCAATAAAATTAATCACCTCATTTAAAAAAAAGATAGTATTTTCTGTGTTATTAAACACATAGAATCTCACATCTCTACCAAGAAAGGAACAGTATACTTTCTGATAACTGTTCAGGCTTGGTCATTATAATTGCACGGCATTTAGCTGAAATGTTTTGTTGTTGTTCTTTCCATTTATATTGTATATATTTTTTCCTGGTTTTGCTAACTTCAGTTTTCTTTACTTCATGACAATTCCCATGATTCTCCATTTTCATTGTGTAGGATGAAATAAATTGCTCCATCAGTCATCCCCACTCTCACGTATTTTCAGTCCTCTAGTTGCTTTCTTACTGTCTGCAAATGTACTGATCTCCCCTCCATCCTCAAAAAACTAGCCTCCATCCCTGCTAACCATCATTCCATTTCCTTCTTGTCTATAATAGGTGCCTCTACTTTCTCGCCTTTTTAACTTTTTGTATTCTGACTTCCAATTTTATTTTTCAACTTCATTGTCTTAATACTGTGATTAATTTCTTAAAAATCTGAAAAATTCATGGAACAAGAAGCTTATATAGATTTTCAGGCTACAGTCTTAACAGATTTGGATATATTACACAATGTGAAAAGCTGTTTCACAAGTTAGATAGGATTCCTTTAGGTGTCCAACAATGATTTGCTTGGTATTTGTTTAGGAAAAACAATTGTTGTCAGTGGTGATGTGTGAAAGAAATTATCATCAGAAAGTAATAACTCATAATTTTCTCTAATCAGGTGGTAAATTATACCTTGAACAAATTGGAAAATAAATCTTATTTTAGAAATTTCTAGAACTTTATTTAATTCTACAAAATATAAGTAGTTAGAGTAACCATTGAATTGAATTCCTTACTTCAAACAGCATGAGACTTATTTATAAATGATTGAAAAAAATTCCACAAATCATTTAAACTCAAATCCATTCATAGTCTAGCTCCCTTTGCAGTAATTTCTTGAGACTGGCTTTCACTAATTTATGTGCAGAATCATTTGACTTCTTCTGTTTCTCTTCTTATCCCTGCATTAAACATTCATCTAGCATATTGGAGAAAACTGCCCATACTCTAGACCCTCATCTTATCCTTATCTTACCCCCATCTTCCTCAAGCTATTCCCCAGCCATGTTTTATGCTCCACCTTTTGAAATTCCTATTTCATAATCAGCAAAATTTTCTTCCTCTTCCTAATATTGAAAAAGTACTCTGCTCTTCATTGCTAATTTCAAACTCTTACCTTTATATCCATCACTCCACTTTAATACTAAATCAGAATTTTTCACCCAAATGAAATCATGATAGCTGTTGTATACATACACCTTCCCCCATCCCCCAAGTCATTCCACTTCTTTTCTCTTTTCTACTGTGTTTCTATCTTCCTCAATTCTCTCCCTTATATTAAGGAACTTCAATAATAATAATGCCCCCATTACCTCCCTATCCTCTCATTCCCTCAACTTTCTTTAATCCTCTGACTTATTCCTTCACTGCATTTCATCTATAAATATACTGAATCGCACCATTATCCTCAACATTCCTAAGGTATCTATTCAAGCAGCTCTTGATTAGAAACTTATACTCTAAGTCCATAATCTATCATTCCACCAAGGAAAATGCTGTTAAGTGTTTAACAGTATCCGAAAACAAAAACAAATATGTACATGACACACTTTTAAGTTTGATCTGCTTTATTAACATTTTCTCCTTCACTTTCTTAAGTCTAGAGAGTAAACAAAACTATTGTAAGCCCTGGTTTGTAACATATCTCTTTCTGAGATATAAATGCTCATACTGAAAATTTAGCAATTGAACCTCATGAATTTATTCATGCTGATTCTCCCCTGCATTCCATCTCTCTTTTTGCTTCAGCATTTCTAAAGCTATTCTTTGTTCTCAGAGCCTCAATACCTCCATTTCTTTGTACTTTCTCAGGCCATTATCCTCTTCTGAATTCGTTTTACTTCGTGTTCAGTTTTGATCATGTTGGCACCCATTTCAACTCTACATTGTCTTCTGCTCTTAAATGCCTTATCTACTTGTCTTTTTACCTCTTATCTCTTAACCCAATTACTCTTCCCAACAAGCTTCTCTACTTCTGCTCACTTTTAGCTAAATAGAAGCCCGAATTTTCATGCTCATGTTGTCCAATACAAATTGCCTCTTATATAAAAAGGGAACAGACCTCTCACTGCAGCAAGGCAATCCATTTATTCTTCCATGATTGATTCCCTATATTCCTGCTCACTTATAATATTCTTAACTTTTCTTCCCTCTTCAAGTCTTTGGCTATCTTTTCACTCTTATTACTTTTTCTATATTCAGCATTCTGGCCAAACTGGTTTTTTCTGACTTACTCATTCACAACATCTCATCTCTTATTTCCATGCAATCATCTGCTCTTTTTGTCTTGATTGTACTTGTTCTTGGTCTGTGCCATATAAAGTGCTCTTCCCTCAAAATTCTATTCAAAGACTGGTTTCTGTATGGGTAGATCCTCTTTGTTCTCTTAGCTGCTGTTTCTTCTTCACAAACTCTGTTATAATTAGTTATTTTTATATTTCTTTTCTTTATATAGAATGCTTTAAAAATTCCAGTGCAATTTTAAACTTATACCTTACAGTTGCATGAAAACATTGGAAATACCTTGTATTTTTTCTGTATACACACATATGTATTATAGTAATATCCTCTACATTTTAGGGAATGGATATTTGACTAACAATATAACCTCCACTAAATAATGAATATGATGGTGGTGAGATTTTTGTTAATTATTTGTGCAGAGAGCTAGAGGGTTGAATATATTCCTATTACTAATATATCAGTAGTGTTAAACTTGTAATTAGAACTATTAGACATGTGACCATGGTCAAGACAATCAGTTGCAGTAGTACGAGCAAGAGATAATTGAAGGCTAAAGCAAGGTAATGACCACATACGTTATGAAAAGTGTCCTGTGAGAGAAATAATATTGTAGAAGTAGATTCAAAAAGACTTGACAATAATTAGATATGGCAAGATGAGGAAGAAGCAAGAATTGTCAACACTGAATTTGAAAATAAGAGAGTATTTTATTCTTTGACATTGTGTCACTAGTGCTTAAACGTAGTAGTTGACATGCAGGAGGTGTTTAATTAATTCTTATTAATTGATTGAATCACAGATAGTCAAATAACTGTAATGCTCTTTGGAATTTCTCTGTTGTCAATCAGAAGATGAATACAACTCCTAAAAAGTTTAAAGCCCATTGCCAAGAAAAGATAGTATTGTCTTTATGGGATCTTATATGTGTGTGTTGTGCATATGTATATGCATACACAAACTTATTTATTACATTAGCCATTATGCATTTATCATTATAATTCACAGTTGAATTATAATTCATTTTATTATTTTATTATTGTTTTAAAATAACTTTGTTCAGTTAAATTACAATTTATTTTATTATCATTTTAAAAAATAAGTAATCAACTAAATTAAATTAATAATTAGTAAATTAAATAAAAAATAAATTAAATGAATAAATAATTTTTGCTACTTTCTAACTATTGAACAGGAAGATAAAATCATAAAATATTATTTTCGGCATTGATCTTTTATGCCCCAACTATATATTTTAAAACAATTACTGGTTAAACCCTATTTTCATAGCTTTCTGAATTGAGATCATTTTAGAACCAGGGGAAAACATCTTTATTGATTCATTAATCAAAATAATTTTGACTCTGTAATGCAATGAATGATTAATCAAATTCATTGTGGTATAGTATTGCTCATTTTACAGTAAAAAAAAAGTGAATCTTAGAATGAGTCATTCAAAGGGATAAAGTTGAAACTAGAATGTGTTCATATATTATAAAGGGCTGAAACTCTGAATAGGTGCACTGGAATCAGATAACCGAGCACTTAAGGCTAATTACCTATTCGACAATACTCTATTAGCATATTCTTGGAAAATGGCCCTTCTCACTATTCTGTACTGGCTTGATCTTTTGGTGTATACAGATAGATAATTGTAGGAGGGATTAGGGGGTGGAGTAAGACAAGCCAGAGTCACTTTGGAGGAGGACAATGAAAAGGGAGGTTGGTGGAGAGCTTGTGGCAGTTTTGTTGATCTCCTTCACTTCTCCCCCAAAGACAAAGGACTTTTGCTGATTCTGACTCTGGCTGATTCTGAGGCCTCCAGGGAGCTAACCCGGACTTCACAATACATGTTTGTTGTATATTTTACGTAGAGTCTGAATCTAGGTTCTCTCTCTCCAAATGCAGTGCCTTTTCAACATTGCATTTCTGTGGATAGATTGTGATTGGCGTCATCAGATGGAATATCTGTTAATGAGATTTCATATTCATTGGAATACTAGAGTATTTGGTCACATTGTAGCTTGGGATTTGATCTTTTTAATTATAGTTATTATGATGCTATTTTTGTATAATTGAATTTATTTTAGAATACATGCCCTTCATATAATTTCAGTTTTTATTAAACTTTAGAGCTATTTAAATCAGACTATTACATTAAAAACATAAAGTATCACAGACTCCTTTCTCTTAATTAAACTCTTTTCTGGATGGTTACTTTGCTTTTCTTTCTCTCTCTACTGTTGTGTCACAACCACTTTCCAAAGTAAATAAAGATTTTTTGGGCGAGTTTTGAAAGGGTACTTCTCTAGCTCTCTTCCTTCATATTAGTTGTATTATGTAAGGAAAAAGAGTAGTGAGCATTATTAGCTGAGAGATTAATAGGCTGCTTTTAGAAATTGTCCATTCAAAAGTAACACTTTTATCTCTCTAGTAGAACATGTTTTATGGAAATTATATATATATATATATATAGATGGAATCTATATATATATATAATTTCCATAAAACATGTTCTATATATATATATATATATATATATATTATATATATATATATATATATGATATATATATATATCATAGAGACTCACAAGAACATGGGGATCATCTCTCTCCTTGTTGGCCATAGTGTTTGGCAATGCCAGTATAAAACTAATGAATTTTAAATAAGTCTTTTAAATTTTTTCTACTTTCAAAATAAATGAGAATAGCTTACATAAGTTTAATCTTTTTATTTTTATTTTTCAAAAAAAAAGGTTGCCTGAAAAATAGTTTTTGGTATGAAAAAGATATCCTTCTTGTACTTTTTAAGACCTAAATTATTGTTTTACTAGCATGATTTTTATCTTTAAAGAAACTTTGATTATAATAAAATCCTCCTATGCTGAATAATTCATTACTGAGATTTTCATTTATTATACTTAATAATTTCCTTTGATAATTCCAAATCTGAAGCTTCCCAATAATTTGTGATATTGATTTATGGCTTAGAAAACAAGGTGGTTTGATCATATAATGAGAACAAAGGAAAAGAGATTTATAGGTCAGATAGTGCATTTGTATTTATGTACATGTAGAGAAAAATATTCTATAAACATTGTGTGGACACTTCATGATGGATTTATGGGAAGGAGAGATGAACAAGAGTTGCACAGAGTTTTCAGGTAGGGTTGAATTAGCATCTGTATTGTTGGAAAGTTAGATCATCGAGTCAATTGCTGTTCTACAATTCATCCAAATTGTTCTTTTACTTAGAAAAGTTGTTGTGGCAACAGCAGAAGCTAAGTAACGTTTCTGAAGAGATGAGTTCATGGAGTTATAGTAACTTGGGCATTTCACTATTTTGCTTTATTCTGAAATAATTAATTTTTTGTAGTGAAATAGATCTTTTAAAAACCAATATTATAATTCAAGATGAGAGAATTAATCTATGTGCTATTTTACTACTGTCCATGAAAAGTCCAAATTTACATTGAAACACATTCTTAATCTTTTTTTTTTGTACCTTTCAATTATGTAGGCAATAATTATCTTGCTTTAAAAAAAAAAAAGTATGATAAATACAGGCTTGACATAGTTTTAAATTTGGTAAGAGTGGTCCAGACATCAGAATGAAAGAAATGTGAGCTAAAGATGGCCATAATTTAACCCAAATACTGATTGTTCTTACTCCCATGCTAATGTAATTTAGAATTGCCATCATTAAATTTATGAAAAGGTATGATACTACTTTTTAATGACCTAGCAATTAAAAAAATATGCAAATGTAGAATTACTGCATCTTTCTTCATCTTCTAAACTAAACTAAAATGTAGAAGCCATGCAAAAAGCTGCTGCTTGTCAGAGGTAGAGGGGAAAATTCTGCTCATACAGATTATTTTTATCCCCTGGTCCATAAGAGTGCAAGGAATATATTACTCTCTTGTTGGAAAAAAGAATGAGTTCAACTGACAAGTAAATTACTGAATGAATTCAGAAATTCTTTAGAAATTAAAAGAAACAGTTAAAGAATAATCTTAAGTGATATTTTATTTTTATTTTTCCCCATCTAAAACTTTAATGCATTTCTTTTTGCAGGGATATTAAGCCTGATAATATTCTGATGGATGTGAATGGTCATATTCGATTAGCGGATTTTGGTTCTTGCTTGAAACTCATGGAAGATGGAACAGTATGTATATTTGGAAAAATGTAGTAGTCTCACATATTTCCATTGAAATTTTTTTTTCTTTACACTTGTGCTTTAGAAATCCTTTCTGGAAACTATTTTATATAACAGAGTTTACCTATGAAGTCATTTTTCTAAATTTTTTTTGTTTTAAATTTAATAGTCATTTTCAGAATAAAACCAACATAATAAGGAATGAAATCAGGTGGGTTAAAAAACTCATAACTTTTGTTCATTAGCCAAAAAATTATATAAATTTAAACAAAATAATTCTTATTTGCTTTTATGCCCTCTTTTTATTATTCATTTTCCTGTGTCTTTGGCAGATTTTATTTCAAATTTTCTTATAGCCATAATCGGTATTTTCTAATTTTGTTTTCTTTAGATTACTGTGGTCTTTCTGTGTTTCTTGCATTTCACATGTTTGTCATTTTTGTGTTAATCCTTAATTCCATCAGGAAGGCAGTATGGCATAGAGATATAGAGCCACCCTCAGAATCAAGAAAGGGGTCAAATCTCACCTTTGTCACAAACTGGCTGCTCTAAGCTAAGTGTCAAATACACTGCATGCAGCTCACCAACATTCCTGAGTTTTATAGAATCTTGAATCAAATTAAAGTATATTCCTATCTAATTTTAATTTATATCTGTATTACTAGAAGAAGAAATATGTAAATATTTATGGTTTTTCTAAGTCAATATGCAGGTCTCAGGGGTCTTGATGAATGTTATAGTGGACCCTATTCCTATTTATTTTTACATCACTGCTACACATGTGTCAATCTGCGTTAATGAAAATATTTTCCTTATCTGGTTGTTCTCTGTACCAAAAAAATTTTGGTCTAGTTCTTGTCCCTATCACGGATACTCAATTTTGTTAATATGCAGAGTTTTCCCAATTGTTTAATATATAACTTAATTTAATTGTGGTTTTTGTATAGATGGGTCTCTTTCTTTTAAAAATACCTTTAGGCTGTGGTCCTAATAATTGAATTATTGGAAAAAAGGCATGCAAATTTAAAGTTCTTATTTTCAAAATTGATTTCCTAAAAGATGACACCAATTTTCACCTTTTAAAGGAGTATAGTAGTTTGCCTTTTTCGTCACATTCCCATATATTGAATTTTGTCATTTTAAATGATCATTGCCATTTTGATGCATGTAAGATAGTAGCCCAGTTCTAATTCTTATTGTATTGATTTCAAGTTTATGCAGTATTTTAGATAATTATTACCAATTAAAATTTTTCCTTCTATAAATGATTGTCTTTTGACTTTTTGTTCATTGAAATATGGATATTATGATAATAAGCTTATATCATGGAATCTAAATTTCAGAAACTGAATAGAATCAATACCTGATCAAAAAACTTCAACATCTCTAATAATGATCACCCAGCATCTTTTTTTTTTTTAATTAAATTTTGGTGAAGGAGAACCCACTCACTCCTGTGCCAGCCCATTTCATTGTACTGCTAATGACTAGGAAATTTTTCCTTACATCTATATATCTATAAATTCTGTCCATTTTTCTTAGTTAAATGTTTGGGGCCAAGTAGAAAAAGTTTAAATTACCCATTGTTCATTTTTCTGTATGTTTAGGGCCAAGTACAAAAAGCTTAATCTATTCATATTAACTATCTAATATTAAAGGTAAATTGTTGGTAATTTGATTTATTTGGCATTAAATCTATAAATAGCATTGACAATTTTTTACTGTGTTGATTCAACCTGTCATTTACATGAGATGGCTCATTACTTATTTATCTCTATGTTAGTGGATTAATGGCCAATTTTTTTTGAAATATCTTGTTGTAATTGACATTTCTTTCTGTTGTATTTTTCATTCTTCCTCATGAAGTCATGTTTCATCCTTTCTCTAGGTTTCTTTATACTTTATGTGTTTATGGTGTAGATCAGGGTTTTTTCTGTTTTATTCTGTCCATTTCTTTTATTAAATTGTTGAATTTATTCATACTTTAAGTCAGAATTGCTAGACAATTCCTCTCTTTATTTGGTCCTAATTTTTTTCAACTAACAATATTTTATTTTTCTTCCTTCCTTTTCTCCCCCACTCCTTTCATGGGAAAGGAAAGACCAAAATCATTATAAAACATGCATAATAAAAGAAAACAAATTCCCATATTGGTTCTATCCAAAAATATATTTCATTCTATATCTCTGGTACTTCTCTTTTTGGAGGTGGGTACCACAGTTCATTATTGGTCCTTTGAAATCATAGTTGGTTATTGTATTGATCAAAGTTCTAAAAGCCTTTTTTTTTAAGTTTGTCATTAGAGTTGTATAAATTATTCTCTTTATTTTGCTCATTTCATTCTTAGTTCATACTTATCGTCCTAATTTTCTCTGAAATTATCACTTGTCATTCCTTAAAACACACCCATATTCCATTACATGTAAATATCATGATTTGGTAAAGCTGTTCCTCAGTTGATAGGTTAGTTTCCCATTTCTTTGCTCTTTCAAAAAGAGCTTTATAAATATTGTTGTACTTTTGAGTCTTTTCCTTCTTTCTTTGCTCTCTTTGGCAAATCCTAGTAGTGGACTCTCATGTCTAAAGGATATTCATAATTTAGTAATTTTAGGGACATAATTCCATATTCATTTCTGGAATAGCAGGAACAATTTTTAATTCCATTAAAAGTGCAGTGTGCCTATTTTTCCACAGCCTTTCTAGCATTCATCATTTTCCTTTTTTGCCAAATTTGTCAATGTAATAGATGTGAGGTAGAATCTCAGAGTTGCTTGAATTTGCATTTTCAGATTATTAGATATAATTTACATGTGGCTGTTGATAGATTAGATTTCTTTTCTTTTCTTTCTTTCTTTCTTTTCTTTTCTTTTTTTTTTTTTTTTTTGAGAGCTAATTTCTTCATAGCCTTTGATCATTTGACATATTGAGAATAGTGTTTTTGGTTATTGGTTTTTTGTTGTTCTCAAGAATGTGAATCTGTTCTTTCTATATCTTGGAAATAAGACCTTTTTTTCCAGAGAAATTTGTTGCCATTTTTTCCTCATTTAACCAATATACTTTTTTTTAAGGGGGAGAATGTTTTTATTGGTCAGACTAACATTAGTTTATTGTTAATCTATTCTGAGGAAATCTCAGCTTTCCTACATTTGAACTTTCCTACCTCTATCCTTTTTTGAAGGTACAAGTTAGATTGTTAATTTTACTTCGTTTTTTTTTTTTTAAATCTTTCTTTTCCATTTTGGTTTCTACACTTTCCCAATCTGGATAAGGAATTAGTTAAAAATCTTTATTTCCTTTTGTCTTTCATTTTATCCCTTATTATGCATAATTACCTTTTGCTTTACTCTTTTCTATGAAATTCTTCTTTGCTTTTTCCTCTTTGTAATTTATTTTCCCTTAAAAATTCTGAATTTTATTTCTTAATTCATGGACTCAATTTTTATTTGTTCTCCTTTCTGTTATTTTCCAGGGCCTAGAATTTCCCAAATTCCAGACATGAATTACCTCTTTTATTCTTTTTTTTTCTGGGGGGAGGGGAGGAATTGATATTGACTTTGTAATTCTTATTCCAGTGTTCTTGCTGTATCTGTCTTGTGAAATTTCAGATCATAAAGACTAAAATATTTGGTAGAAATAGTGTTATGTGGTAGGAGCTTTCTCTTTTCCAAATTCTAAGGCTTGATCCTTAGTCCTGTTCCTACCATCATCAGCTCATTCACATAGTTATATTATCCTATTTCATGTTCTGTCTTCTTTGAAATTATGGATATTTCCTACCTGTGAGGATTTGTGTAGTTCTCTTTGGCTAAGTTATTGCCCAGAAAGATATAATCATTTCTCAGATAAAATGATTTCCTAATGTGCAATTTCATCCTCTCCTCAAATAAAGCTCCCATCACTGTAAGACAGATGTACATTCTCTTCCTTCAAATGTATATTGCTTCTCTCATGGAGATGTCCTTTATTGGAATGATTTCTTCTCAATTTCTGTGTTGAGACTACTCACCCTTCCTTTAAAAACCTTGTCTCATAGTCTTTCCCCTTCACTACTTTTAATCTATTCTGCCATGGATTTTCTTAATTTTTAAGAAACTACAGTTTTGGAAGATGGCAGATTAAGATAAGAAATATCAGGTCCCTGAAATTCCTCTCCAACCAGTGAAAAATATTGCCTCAAAGTGAACTTTAAGCAGCAGAAATAATTAAAAGTGCCTGATAAAGTAGTTGTCCTCCTTCTAAAACAACTTAGGAGAAACTTAGGAAGGACCCCACTATATAAGGAAGAGGCTGGACTAGCTTGAAGTGCAAACCCTTCCAGGCATACTTTTCTGAATCAATAAATAACAAACCCTAGGAACAGGTAAGTAGGCTGTGACCTCTATTTCAGGAACTTAAAAAGTTGTTTAAAAAAAAAAAGTCAGCTATTTCAAGAATAACAAGAATTTTAATCAACAGAATTACCTGAAATCATTTCAGTTAACATCACTAGTGTTTGTTATATAATTCCATTGATTAGACAGATATTCAAATGCATAATGGCTCCTTGGCTAAAAATGCACAAAGGGATTTATAATTCTATCTATCTGAAGAATCCTTAATAACTCATCCATGCTTAAGCATCCAATGTAACTTCTTTTCCCTGTGAAGATGCTTATGTCCAACTCTGTTGTGATGATGGCTCTCTCCAAGAAGATTTAGTATTCTAGAGTTAAATGTTTCAAGGAATCTTTACTAGGAAACATGGCAGACTTAAGACAGGAAGTATCGGACTAACTAAAATTCTCCCTCAAAGAAGATAAAATATCACCTCAAACTCAACTGTTAGCAACAGAAATTATCTAAGACAAGGGCAGAAGACGCCAGAAAAGCCTTGGCCTGCAGGGCCCTTGGTCTGGCCCCTGGTCTGGCCCCTTAAAGCACAAAACTCCTCCAGGCAGACTGACCTAAATTCACTTACAACAAACCCTGGAGGCAGCTGGGATTCAGGAACTTGCACCTCATGGTCAGTGTGGAGATCGGATAGCTGAGCTGGGAAAGACAGAAGGACCCTCCCCTATTGTGGGACACTAGGCCCAGTTGGGCCAACCAGACTCAATCACATGCTGCAGCTAGGTGAGGATTAATTCATGAGTATGGGAGCAGAGTGCAGAGATCCTGCTGGCTGTGGGTATTAGCAGGGGAGTGGAGTCCCTGTTTGGGTTCCAGGGTAGAGGAATGAGCTGAAGTTTGCAGCATGAAAGGGATTGCAGGGAGCAAGAACATTTGCAGTGACAAGGTGATTGGGGGGCCCAGCCTTGGTTCAGGGGCAGAGAAGAATACCTGAAGTAGAGCCCCTAGACAGATCTTAGAAAACAGAATGAATCACCTGAAACCTGAGGCTTCACCACCCCACCCCCCAGTCTTAGAACTAGAATTGATTAGACTATCAAGCCACCAAAATAAATAACAAAAGTAAGCACGAGAAAAAGAACTCTACCAAAAATAGTTACTATAAGGGATAGAGGAGATCTAGGTTCATATTCAGAAAAAGAGAATGAAGTTTAAAAAAGCCACCCCTACTTCAAAGAAAAATGTTAAACGGTGACAAGTCCAAAAAGAGTTCTTGGAAGAGCTCAAAAAGGACTTTAATTTTAAAAACCAAATAAGAAAGGTTGAGGAAAAATTAGGAAGAAAAGAAATTAAAACCAAGGCATGAAAACCAAGAAAGTTATGAAAAGAAAGCCAGGCAATTGGAAAAAAAGAGATCTTAAAAACTCAAGAAAGAAATAAATCCTTAAAAACTAGCACTTGGCAAGGGGAAACTAATGATGTCACAAGACACCAAAAAATAATAAAACTTAAAAGAATGAAAAAATAGAAGAGAATATGAAACATCTCATTAGAAAAAAGAACTGCTCTGTAGACCAGATCAAGGAAAGGATAATATTAAGAATTGTTGGACGACCTGAAAGTTTTGGTTAAAATTAAGGCTACATAAGATGTCACAAAAAATCATTAAGGAAAATTGCTCTGAAATTCTACAATGAGAGGGTAAAATAGAAATGGGGAAAATCCATCTATCACCACCATAAAAGAGACATCACAGGAACATCAAAGCCAAGTTTTGAAGCTTTTGAGGAGAAAATGCTACAAGCAGTAAGAAAGCAAACAAAGAGACAATTTAAATACTGTTGAGCTATGTCAGGATAACACAAGATCTGATAGGTTCTATGTTAAAAGACCAAAAGGCTTGGAATATTATATTTTGAAGAGCAAAGAAGCTGGGTTTGTGACCAAGAATAACTTACCCAGCAAAGCAGAATAGTATAATCCTGAATGGAAAGAAAAAGGACATTTAATGAACTGAAAGACTTTCAGATATTTGTAATAAAAAGACCAGAACTCAGTGGAAAATCTGACTTATACGATCCAGGAGAAATAGAAGGTAAACATGAAAGACAATTAGGAAAAATTCAATAAGGTCAAACTGTTTACTTCTTATATGGGGAAATGCTATCCTCACTCTTAAGAATGTTATTACTTGGGTAATTTGAAAGAGCATACATAGATAGAAGGCTTGAGGTTGAGCTGAATATGATGGACTGCTTCTAAAAAGTAAAATTGGGTGTGTTGGGGGGGGGGCGTAAAATGAAACAGTTATCTCATACAAAAGAGGCATGAATGGAAGAAATGTTATAGTGAAAGCAGGTGAGAGTGGAGGGCTGGTAGTGCTGGAACCTTATTTTCACTGGAACTGGGAAGAATAGCATACATCTAGAAGGGGACAAAAATCTTTTAAATGTATAAAGAAATAGGAGAGCAAGGGGACAGGATAAGATAGAGATTCTTTGAAAAGGTGAGTATTAGGGAGATCTTGGTTAGAGGAAAAGTTTTAGAGGGTGAGAAGAATAATAGGATGAGAGGGAAAATGGGATGAAGGGAGGTACGACATGGTTGTCATGATTTTGAAGTGAATGGGAGAATGGAAACTAAGAGTAGAATGGATTAAAATTCCCAATCTGACATTTTTTTTGTTTACAAGAAACACGTTTGAAACTGAGAGATATCCCCATAGAGTTAAAATATCGGTCTGAAGTAGAATTTATTCTGCTTCAGTTGCGGTTTAAAAAAAAAAAAAAAGGAGGGCTAGCAATCATTTTCTCTTCAAAGATAACATGGATTTAATTAAAAGAGAGAAATGAGGAAACCACATTATAATAAAAAGTGCCATAGAAAATAAAGTAATAACACTACTAAAAATATGCATCAAATGCTATAAACAGTATCTAAATTTTTAAAGGAAATATTAAGTGAATTATAAGTGGAAGTACTAATACTTTAATAATGAGGATTTTAACCTTCTCCTCTCAGAATTAGATGAATCTAGCCAAGAAATTAATGACAAAAGTTAAGATGGTGAATAGAATCTCAGATAAACTACATATGATAGGTATCTAGAGAGAACTGAATGGGAATAGAAAGGAATGTACCATGTTCTTAGCACCTAAACATCGTACTTTACAAAACTGACTGTAAATGCAGAAAAGCAGAAAAATTAAATGCATATTTTTCAGATCACAATGTAGTAAAACTTACATTAATTGGAATGTAACACAGATCAAAAATTAAACAATAGAATCTTTAAGAATGAGTAGGTTAAGAAATAAATCCTAGAAACAATCATTAATTTATTGAAAAGAACTGACAATAATGATACAATATATAAACATTTATAGGATACAGCAAAAGCAGTAATTAGAGGGAAATATATATTATCTAACTGCTTACATAAAAAAGAAAAAGAGTAGCCCAATGAATTGGATATCCAAATTAAAACACACACACATACACACACACAAATGATTTTAAAATCCCCAATTTAACACTTACTTAGAAATCTTAAAAGTGAAAAATGAGATTAATAAAACTGAGTATAAGAAAAACATTGGAATAATAAATAAAACTGAGAGTGGGTTTTATGGGAGGAAAAAGAGCCCAACAAAACAGATAAATCATTGGTTAATATTTTTTAAAAAGAGAAAAGAAAAGCAAATCACTAATATTAAAAATGAAATGGATGAATATACCCTCACAGAAGATAAAAAAGCAATCATAAGGAGTTATTTCCTCTAATAATGTGCCTATAAATTCAACAATTTAAGTGAAATGGGAGAATATTTAGAAAAATATAGATAGTCTACATTAACAGAAAAGGACAAGCTATTTAAGTAAATTCATTTTAGAAAAGAAACTGAAAAGGGTATAAATGAGCTTCTAAGAAAAAAAGCATCTGAACCAGTTAGATTTACAGGTGAATTCTACCAAACTTTTCAAGATCAGCAAATTCCAATATTAAATAATTAGGAATAAAAGGCAAGGATAAGAGTCTTACTTACCAAACTTCTTTTATTACTTAAAGTTGAAAGAACAAAAGCAGAAAAGAAAAATGTATAGACTAATATATTAATGAATCGATTGATGCAAAAATTCTAAATGAAATACTTGCTATGAGATAATAGTATATTACAAAGATTATACAGTTTTTCAAAGTAGGATTTATACTAGGAAAAAGACCTATGAAGGAAGATGCTATTGTAATGCCAGAGGAATTTAGGCAAGATAGAGATTAGAGAGTATTTAATATTTTATTTAAAAGAGAGAGATTTTTTGGCACCAAATGGATCCATGGTTTGGTCCCAGGGCTGAATGAGACTATCGTCTCCAAGAATCCAGGAAACAATATGAGTTCTTAATGACCTATATACACATGGCTCAGATTTGGGGTAGATTGAAGCAGCGGCAGAGTCAGGGTGCTGAAAGCAGGACTCTGATAATCCAATTCTGACAGGGTGGGGTGAGCCTCTAGAGATGAGGATGACATAATGGGGGGGCACTTTGGAGATGGGGAGAGACATCTTGATAAGATGTTATCTGATATTCTGATAGATAGGATTGGGGAGAGGCATTCTGGTATTCAGATATTCTGAGAATTAAGAGGGAGGGGTGATTGCAGGAACAATTAGATCACAATTCAAGGAAACTGAGTCAGGATAATTAGGGAAACTGAGCCAGGACAATAAAAGAGAACTGTGGCATAATATTCCACACTTTCTCTCTTCTGAATATTCAAATCATAGAATTACCTTCCTCCGGAAGGTCTTAGCACCATAATTTTGACCAACCCTATGTAAATCAGTTAAACCAAAATAAAACTAGAAAAATGCAAGGACTTATGGCAAGGACCAGTCTCTCCCATAAAACCCCAGATTTATTAGCATAAAAACAGCATTCCTCATTTAGGAAGGGACTCCAAAGGAAGGAAAAGTGAGGCCTGGAGTAGCTCTCTCTATAGAACAGGAGCTGCTGCTACTAGGATCCAGATTTCTGAGCAAATTTTGCAATTAGACCAAGGCAGGTAACCCTGAACTATTAGAGACCTGATACCAAATTACAAGGTCCTTTGAGAATGCTAAAATACTAATTAAGGAACTGGGGTAACAGGAGTGGAGAAACAGATCAGAGAGACTGCTAGTCCCCAGATAGGTGTCTGATTTCTGGTTGTTTCTAAAAAATAATGCCCAAAACTGAGTGTGCCAGGGCAATTCCAGCAGAATAAGGGATTTCATAGTTAAAACATAACCAGCAAATCATAGTTCAGTAAATTTTAAGCAAGGAATAAAAACAAAAAGGATTGTGTAAAGAATTCCCAACTCCATCTGAACTAATGAGATAGGGGGTGGGACAGAAGTGCCTAAGAAAAATATATCAGTTTCCCCAATTTCCTAACCAGTTTCTTCCTCCCTTTTTTTCTCCCAGAATTATCAAATAACCATTCCACATATAAATCCCGAGTGAATCAAAATTCCTATACATAACAGATTAGTACAGTAAGTTTCTTAAAAATCCCTCAAACATACAGCAATAGTTACACAGTTTTACCAAATCCCAGTTTTAACATATTAAACAGTTTTAACACAGTAATACAGTTAAAATTTTAACAATAATTCAACCACTTTCTCACTCCCCTATGTCAGTCCAAATTACATTAGGAGCAGTGTCTCTCAAAAACTGCCTCATGCTGAGGATGTATTCTACCTATATCCTACCCGTGCAAATAGGCATTGGGAGGAGATAGATAGATATAGATGGACAGGAAGAGATGGTTTGAGAGAAGGAGGAAGAGAGGAAAATGGCTTTCCTAAAATAGGGAAGAAAAAGGCACAAACCCCTAGTGAATTTACTGTTTGCCATGGAAAATGAGATACCCCATGATGCCTAAGCTAGGCTAGCCCAATCCAAGCCAAGTCTGAATTTTAAACTACTTCAAGGAAAAGCCCAATTGCCAGTTTAAAAATCATACAAATTATCACAAGCAAATTTTATACTAAGTACAGTTGCAATTGAAATAACCAATTCTCAAATTTCTTAATCATTGTTCTTAAAATTTTAGCAGAGCTCCTAACCAACAGAACAGACAAACAAGTCACACAGAACACCTAGACATAGACCGTGCAGTTACATCATCAAACAAAACATTTAACACACAGACCAGCGGCTATCTGGAAACCTTAGAACAGGGGTCCTCAAACTTTTTAAATAGGGGGCCAGTTCACTGTCCCTCAGACTGTTGAAGAGCCGGACTATAGTAAAAACAAAAACTATGAACAAATTCCTATGCACACTGCATATATTTTGAAGTGAAGAAACAAAACGGGAACAAATACAGTGTTTAAAAATGAAGTAAAGTTAAATCAACAAACTTACCAGTATTTCATTGGGAACTATGGGCCTGCTTTTTGGCTAATGAGATGGTCAATGTGTGGTTCCATGTTTGTCACTGCTAGTCGTAACAAGTGATGCAAGTGTGCATCTGTTAGTCTTGATGTGGTTGTAGATTTCAAATGTTTCATTCTAGAAAAAGTCTGTTCACAGACATAAGTGCTGTCAAAGTTGGTGGCCATTTTGAGTGCATGGTTCCTGAGATGAGGATATGTCTCAGAGGGGAGAGATGCATAGAAATTATGAAGGCTGCTTGACTTAAATGCGTCTTTCAGAGTCACAATTCTGCAGTTCATCCAGTTCCATTTGGTAAACTGTATCCACATTTTCAATGTCAGTAGAAAATGGGTTATGGAAAAGCTGTAGGTCCTGTTCAGGGAGATGAAGCTCTTTAAATCTAAATTGAAACTCCTTTTGCAATTTTTCCAGTGAATCCACACATGTTTTGTTTGGTAATGCAATCAGCAGTTTTTCCGCTAATAGATTTTGAGTTGTAGGGAGATGGCAGAAGTTTTCCTCTTTCACTTGTTTGATGAGGAGGCCTAATGTTACTTCAAATGCTTTGACATGTGATTGCATATCACAGATGAGCTTTCCCTTTCTTTGAAGTTGCACATTGAAATTGTTGAGTAGCTCTGTCACATCTGTCAGAAAGGCAAGGTGCCATTTCCATTCTGCATCATTGAGCTCTGGTTCTTCTTTGTTTTTTGAAAGCAGAAAAGTTGTAATCGGTGGAAGTAAGTCGTAGAAACATTTCAAAACTCTCCCTTGACTCAGCCAATGGACTTCTGTGTGATATAGAACATCTTCATACTCAACATTTAGCTCAGACAGAAATTCCTGAAATTGTCTATGATTTAGTGCATTAGCTCTAATGAAGTTAACACAAAATACCACAATTTTCATAACAGAGTCCCACGACAGTGATTTACTACACAGCGCTTGTTGGTGGATGAGGCAGTGTATGGGTTTTGGATGAGAATGGTTATGTTTGTCCATCTCTTGGTTAATGCGAGCAATTACTCCTTTCTTAGACCCCACCATGCTAGGGGCACCATCAGTTATCATGCTGGCTAGGTTAGCCCAGTCCAGCACCGGACCATTCCTAGTTTGGCAAACCTTTTCATAAATATTCTCTCCTGTAGTTGTTCCTTTGATGCTTTGCAGTGTAGCAAGCTCTTCTATTACTTCAAAATAATCATTCGTCCCACGAATAAAAATTAAAAGTGCAGAATCACAAACATCATTGCTTTCATCGAGTGCCAAGGAAAAATATGAAATTTTTTTTTATGGAGTTTTGCAAATGCTGATGCAGATTGTCTCCCAGTTCTTCAATCCTCCGTGTAATTGTAGTTCCTGAAAGACTCACTGTACTAAATAAATTGGCCTTCTCTGGACACATCTCTTTGGCAACAGAAAGAAGGCATTCTTTAACAAATTCTCCCTCCACAAATGGTCTGCCAGTGCGTGCTATTAGCTTGGCAACTTGAAAACTTGCTCGCAGTGATGAAATATTTAGCTGCTTCTGCTTCACAGAAGTATTTTGCTGAGTAGTCAATGTATTTTTCAGTTTTAATATTTTATCTTTTCTCACTTCTCCAACCAAACAATCATATTTATCTTTATGTTGAGTTTCATAGTGTCGACGCAAATTATATTCTTTGAACACAGAATATAGTGTCTGGCATATCAGACATACAGCTCTTTCCTTCTACTGCATGAAAAAGTGATCATAAGTCCACTGTTCTCTGAATATCCTACACTCTGAGTCCATTTTTCTTTTTCTTGACATCATTATTTCCTAGGGATTCCAAATTGCTATTAGTAAAATACCAATATATATACCGTATATACTCGAGTATAAGCCGAGTTTTTCTGCCCAATTTTTGGGCAGAAAATCCCCTCCTCGGCTTATACTCGAGTCACTAGATAAAACATGTGTAAATATCCCTTTGAATGCCCCCCTGCTGTGTAGTATACAGCGTGAGAGCTGACTGTGATACTACAGGGCCGGCCGTTGCTACGGTGATGCGACTGTTCCTGTTGTATCACAGTCGGTAACCGGACTGTATACTAATGCTGGCAACCGCTCTACATACGTATACCGGCACCCGCTTTCCTCCTCTGTGGGCACCGGTGCGCTACCTAAACCTACTGATATAATAAGTTTTCCCAGATTTGGGGGTTAAAATTAGGGGCCTCGGCTTATATTCGGGTCGGCTTATACTCGAGTATATACTATATATATATATATATATATATATATATGTGTGTGTGTGTGTGTGTGTGTGTGTGTGTGTGTGTGTGTGTGTGTGTACAGCGCTACAAAAACAACATACCAGCAATAACTTTGCCCACACAGAGACATACAGATTGTAGTGCCCAACTTCCTCCAAGCTGCCTCTGCGCTGACGCCTCCGTTTCCCACACTCTCTCTCCTGCTCTTTGAGCTCCCGCTTCCTTCCTTCACTGCTGCAGTGAATCCCCCTGCAGTGGCCGTGACATGTGCAGCATGCACTGTACATCCCCCGCAACTGTCTGTTGTGGTGGCTGCCGTTACTGTACAAGGCTGCAGGCCGTCAGTTCTCCATCTTCTGCATCTCTCTCCCTTCTCCATCACACAATCCCGCCTGGGAACTCACCTCATCTTGGTATCGCCTCACACTCTGTCTCCGCCACCTCAGCTCAGAGCCAGAAGGGTGTGGTGCTAACGCGAGTTTAGGTCTGAATGTCACTTCCGGTCTGATTTTGCCATAACCTGGTGGGCCGCATAAATGTCCTCAGTGGCCACATCTGGCCCGAGGGCCGTAGTTTGAGGACCCCTGTCTTAGAATAGCCCTGAGGGAAGTTGTCAGCTCAAGATTCTTTCCTCCCAGAATCCTAACGGAGCTTTTTTTTTCCCCCCAAGCCCTAGATTGTTGCATTTTTCTGCCTTCACAGAGAATGCCCAGATTAAAACCAGATAGTACCCAAAGGTGCTCAGAACTTTGGCACTTCCCAGAATTGTATGGCTTGTCAGCTCAACTTTTTCTGGGAACCAGATTTGCTAGCAATCAGACCAAACAGAAAACTTACCTTGCAGGGGTTTGGAACCAGATTCACCCTTAGCCAAATGGAAGTGTTCACTGTCAAGCATCAGGCACAGTTGTGCCTGAAAACTGCTCTTTCCCAGAGGCTCTGGAAAAAATCCAGAGGGCCGGCCTCTCCAAGCAAAGAACCCAGATCCCCAGCTGCCTTGAGGCCCACGGCGGAGACCCAAAGGTCTTTTATCTCTAATCCTGCTCATTTTCTAATATCTAGGTGGGAAGCCTCTAAAATGTAATTCCGGAGAAACTGGGGCAAGAGAGATTAGAGTATTTAATAATTTATTTGAAAAAGAGACATTTACTGGGACCAAATGGATCCATGGTTTGGTCCCAGGGCTGAATGAGACTCGTCTCCAAGAATCCAGCAAACAATGTGGGATCTCAATGACATATATACTAGTGGCTCAGACTTGGGAGGTAGACTGAGGCAGGGAAAAGTCACAGTGCTGAGAGCAGGAATGAGAAGCTGATAATCCGGTTCCAACAGGGTGAGGAGAACCTCTGGAGGTGGGGATGACATTATGGGGGGAGGGGGAGAGGCACCTCTGAGATGAGGAGAGGCATCTTGATAAGATGGTATCTGATATTCTGATAGATTGGATTGGGGAAAGGCATTCTGGTATTCAAATATTCTGATGATTAAGAGGGAGGGGTAGTTGCAGGAATGACCAGAACAATTAAGTCACAATTCAGGGAAACTGAGGCAGGACAATTTAGGAAACAGGATAATTAGGGAAACTGAGGACAATAAAAGAGAACTGTGTAATAACACTATATGCATTCAGAAAAAGAACTAATAAATAAAATGTATGCATCCTGGTTTTACATTTATCTACATATTTGTATCAAATGGTAGTCTTTTGTTGAGGGGATTGGGAAGACATTGAGAAGAAAAAATGCACAGTACTAATAAAAAAAAAAAAGAAACTTTAAAGGAAGCACTGCAAAGCAGAGTAGCTTTGACAATGGTGGGTAATATTTATTATTATTATTTTTTTTAACAAAGCCGCATGATATGGAGATTTAGGTTTTTTATTGAATCTTTTTTGCTGTGCTATGTACTTGGAAATGTTTTCATTTAAGTTCAAAATTGAATAAAAATGACAATAATTTTAAATTATAAAAATAAAGGAGAAGTTAAAAAAACTAATGTTTTCATTATTCATTTATGAATTTGTTATGGATAGATTAGTTACTCCATTCTCTCACTCCTTCACATCTCCATTCTTGTAACTTCCCATTCTATTATTTCTTTCTACAAGATTTATTTATTTACCTGGGAGGGCATAGGGTATTTATACAACTCTTCTACCTTCCCTTTCCTGATTTTTGCAATTCTGCTAAATCTTTAGGCCTTAAAATTCTTTTTTTTCTTTGATCTTCCCTTTTTTTCTTTTAGCAAATATATGAATCCTTCTGCTTTAAAAAATAATCTATAAGCTTGAGAGAATTGATTTTTATAATTAATTCCTTTTTTTGTTAATTCTACTACTCTGTTTCTGAACCTTCCTATAGGTATTGTTTTGCTCTGTTAGAATTTGGGCTCCTTGGAACAAAGATTTTCTCTCTTTTCTGCTTTTATCCTCAGTCTTTATTTATAGTGCTATGCATTTAATTAGCACCTACTACTAATAGCTTTTTATTCATTTTGAGTTGTAAATTAAGCTTTCATCCTCTTTGTAATAAATTCCATTCCATTCTCTCCTGTCATTTCTCACTAATGCAAAACAATTTTGACTGATTTTAATGGCATTTAAATATTTGAAGTTTTTTTTTCTTAATCCTTGTACAATTTGTTGATTGTTTTATTATTGCTCTGCCTGATTTTGACATGGATCTGACCTTTCTTTCTATAAGATACATAAGATACATTACTGGAAAGACCTTCATTATTGACCAACAACTGATTGAGTCTGTTTTTTGATGACCAAGTATGGAGATGTATGTTCACCACTAAGCTGACTTTTGGGCTTTGTCCTTTTATTGTTCAGTTGGTGATGAATTTTTTTGGCCATGACCAATTATGAAAAAAAAAAGAAAAAAATTTAAATGGTTTTCTTTCCTTTGCAACCTTACTTTCAGTTTTGTAATGATAGTGATAAGATTGTGGGGAACAGGACCATGCATACGTAGGATAACTATTTTTAAATTCTATGTAAACTTTATTTTGATGACTGATCATCTGATCAGACCAAGACTCCAAGACCAAGGAGTGTAAATGTTCTCTTAAACTCAGTTATATCAATCTTAGAATTTTTGCTATTTAAAAAGAACCAAACAAATAAAAACCAGAAAAAAATAGGAACTTATATTCTTCAAGGGGTATATATGAATTAAGAGGTTTGTAGAGTAGGTTTTATTGCATGCCCAGAGACAAGAAGAAGAAACATTATTTTGAGGAATATTTGGTCAACATTACTTATTGCAGTACTAATGATAAGTATTTTCAAAAGACTACCCTGAAAGTAATTATAGTTTATGCATTAACATTGTTTGGTGACAATGAAGAGAGAGAAATTACTTGAAAAATAATTGCCAAGATTGAAAATTGAATTACCATGTAATCTGATACTTAATGACATTGGAATGCCGGAGAAACTGAGGCAAGATAGAGATTAGAGAGTTTTTAATATTTTATTTGAAAGGGAGAAATTTACTGGGACCAAATGTTTTGGTCCCAGGGCTGAATGAAATTATTGTCTCCAAGAATCCAGCAACTAAACTGAGTTCTCAATGATCTACCTACACACACACACACACACACACACACACACACACACACACACACACACATACACACACATATATACATACATATATATGTGGTTCACCTACAGGGGTAGACTGAGGCAGGGACACAGTCAGAGCACTGAGCACAAGAATGGGAGGTTCTGACAGAGTGGGGGGAGGCACTGGATATTTTGATAAATTGGGATTATAGAATGGGGAGAGGCACCGGACATTCTGATGATGTCTAAAACAGAAGGTCTTTTTCCTTATCTGGATCATGTTATTAGGAGGGAGGAGTGGTGTTGCAGGATTGACCAGAACAATTAGTAACTGTGGCAGAACAATTCAGGGAAACTGAGGCAGGACAATTAGGAAACTGAGTCAGGACAATAAAAGGGAACTGTGGCACAACATTACCTGCAAAAAGTAAAAAAATAAAATTTATTTTTTAAAGTGTTTTGCAAACTTTATCTTTTTCTTTTAAAAAATATTTAATATTTTTCGTTACATTCAAAACAATTTTTTACATTTGTTTTTAAGTCAAGTTGTGAAAGAAAATGTAACTCTCCCACCCTAATGAAAAGAAATTAAGTTAAATATAAGTTAAAATTAAGAAAAAAATAAGTTAAAAATAAAAAGTGAGATAGAGAAATAGAGTATGCTTCAATATATATTCAAACTCAATCAGTTCCTTCTGTGGGTATAAATAGTATTTTTCATCTGATAAGTCCTTCACAGTAGTTGTGAATGATTTTACTACTGAGAATAACAAAGTCATTTTCAGTTGGTCCTCCCAGGACATTGCTATTACTTTGTATATAGTATGTTTCACTTTGTTCATAATGGACTTTCCAGGAGTAAAATAAAATTTTTTAAAATTCTAAACTATTCCATTTTATCAACTTGTCTGAAAATTCCTTAATTCCTGTAGTTTTTCCGTTTTATCAAAATAATAGCTAAGATTTCCATAAACAATTGCTGGGGATTCATTCTGTTTGTATTCACTAAAGCAGTAGTTCTTAAAAGTAGTAGCTGATAGTAGCTGAGATCCTTTCAGGTGGTCTTGAAAAAAAACCAACACTATTTTATTATACTGGTGAGGGCAGGGTAACTGAAGGAGAGGTGTGGCAGGAATGGGAGATGGTTTCCTTGTTCTCCAAGGCTTCAGCTCACAGAGAAGGAAATTCACTAAACTCAAAGGCTGTGATAAAAAGCTTTTATTGTTAAAGAAGTGCCAAGAGAAAGACTTCCTTGGTGGGCAATAGTGTTCTCAAGAGAGAAGGGATTTGCAAAGAGACATTTTCTGAAGACCTATTTTATGCATGAGTCTAAGAATTGACATTCTGTATGCAAGACCATTTGAGTCTGTATATGAAAGGAGATATTTTCTGAAGATTCATCTTCCTCTCTCCAGAGGATATAAGACCATTTGAGTTTGTATATGAAAAGAGACATTTTCTGAAGACTCATCTTCCTGTCTCCACAGGATGTAAGACCATTTGAGTTTGCATAACTTTTTGTTGGTGATTTTACATAACTTTACAGGGCTGTCTCAGGTCAAACAGAGTTTTATTCTCATAATACTACTAAAACACTTAAGTTTCTAATATAGTAAATGATAGGTACAATCCATATAAGCCAAAAGTTACTTGAGTGTTCTTAATTTTTTAGAATCTAAAAGGATCTTGAGATCAAAACGTTTCTCAACTGCTATTGTTATGCCACAGTTCTCAGTTTCCATAATTATTCTGACCCAGTCCTGACACAGTTTCCCTGCTTCTCAAAGCTCAGTCCTGCAAAACCTTCCCTCCCTCTTTATCGGAATATTTATAAGGATAAAAGATCTCATATTTTAGAATATCAGAATGCCTCTCTCCATCCCAAGCTATTGGTATGTCAGATACCATCTTATCAAGATGCCTCTCCCCATGTCTGGGGTGCCTCCCCTTGATTATGTCATCTCGTTTCCGGAAGCTCACCCCACTCTGTCAGAGTTCCATCTGGCTCTCAGCACCCTGATTCCAGCCCTACCTCAGTCTATCCCCTGAGTCTGAGCCATGTGTATATAGGTCATTGAAAACTCTCATTTGCTGGATTCTTGGAGGCAAGAGTTTGATCCCTCCAATTGACTTACTCGCCAATAAATTAAATTATAACTCTCTAACCTCTATCTCACCTCACTTTCGCCTGCATTATACTATCCTAGATTGAGAGTTGTGAGCTGATAAGACAAATAAGAATTGGTTGAACAGATTAGACCTTTGAACCAAATCTAGTAATATGCATTAAAATATATCAGTATACAGTTATATATATGAATTTTGTAAAAGCCACTTGAAAAATACAAGATTGATGAAATATACCTAGAAAGCAATTTACCTGGAAAAAAATCTGGACCTTTTAATGGGCTGCGAATTCCTGAATCTAACAGTATGATTGACAACTATAAAACATTGTAAATATTACCCTTAAGAATGGGTGTGGCCTCTCCCAGAGGCCAGGAGGGTTTGAGACTCTAGATCACCCTTCCCCTAAAGGGGACACAGTTTACATGGGGCCTTTCTAACCCTTACTCCCAAATGATCTCAGTTTATATCAGTTTGTCCTCTCATTTTTTATTGTATTCAACTATGGACACCACGTTTGGAGAAAGGATTTTTATTATCCAGAGACTATCCAAAGAAATTCAGCCAATTTGATGATTGGCATTTACATTATGGCATTAGAGGATTATTGAAGAAACTTGGGTTCTTTAACCTGAAACAGAGAAAAACTAGGGGATGATGATATCTGCATTCAAGTATTTGAAGAGCAGTCAAATGAAAGGGAAATTAGACTTCAGAGAGTAAGAACAAAGTAGAAACAGAAGTTTCAGAGAAGCAAACTTAAATAAAGTAAAGAAACATCTCTTAACCAAGATCTTCAGTGCAAGGTTGCCTCAGGAGGAAGGGTTTCCCTTTCAGTAAATATCTTCAGGCAAAGGCTTGATGGATATTGAATTGTTAAAACCTTTTTTGTACAAATTAGGCTGGACAGTCCTGTAAATTTTTATGATCCTTTAGTCTGATGGGGCTTTTAATCAAAATAATTATCAGGTTTTTTTTTTTTTTTCCTCATGAGTTGTGTACATATGCATGTGTGTGTTGTTTTTAAATGTCTTTTTTTTTTTAAACTGAACTGGAACTATAAAAGTAGGTCAGTACTTTTAGTGTAATTTATATACAATCTTAGAGCCAGTACATATTAGTAATCTTTTAGGTTGTACAACTAATATACATGCTAGAGTAGAGCTTAATTTACGTCCACATTAGTAACTTCTCTGTCATGCCGTACTACTTCATTTTTGTGACTACTAACTCTTTCATATTTGATCTTTCACTTTTTTTCCAACTAATTCTCTTAAAATTTTTATAGTTCTTCTTCTCAAGAAATGAACAAATTGGATTGACCAGTATTTATGAATAAATGTTTTTTTTGTCTCTTCCTTTTTGGTATATGGCTGTGGCAATCAAGTTCAGATTATTTCCATAGAGTGTGTCTAATTACATGTCAGTTTTTTTTTAATTTTAAATAAATATTATAAAAGCTGAAGCATTGTTAGAGAGAGAGTAGATTTTATAAAAGTAAATCCAGTTAATTAGGGGTAAAAGTAACATCTAAGAAGGGTAAAGGATAAAGAAGATTTCTATAAAATGGGACTTTTTAAGTTTAGCTTTAAAAATGAAGTCATTTATTTTAATACCAAAAAATTTGTTTGGTGGCATATAGGTAGTGATTTTATCATGTCTTTTGCATTATAGCAAAGGTTAATAGCTACCAAAGGATAGAGAACATAGTTTTCAAATGCAGGAGTTTTAATAATTTCTACATCATGCCTAAGACAAACAAATATTTTCTCCCCATTCTAACAAAAGTCTTATACTTGTGAATTAGTTTTGACCAAGGATACTTCCTATACTTATCTATGGTAGTATTATATAAAGAATGTTTTTATTGGAACCATAACTTCCCTGTTTTCTAATAATTTAATTCCATACTTGAGTACTTTGAAGAGTCCTAATTTCATCAGTGGGAAGATTTCTTAGTTTACTAAAAATGTTTATTTTTACAGGTTCAGTCATCTGTGGCTGTTGGAACCCCAGACTATATCTCTCCAGAAATCCTTCAAGCCATGGAAGATGGGAAAGGAAAGTATGGACCAGAGTGTGACTGGTGGTCTTTGGGTGTCTGCATGTATGAGATGCTCTACGGAGAAACACCATTTTATGCAGAATCTCTGGTGGAAACATATGGGAAAATCATGAACCACAAAGTTAGTATTTTTAAATCTTTTTTAAAACTTGAAATATAACTGTTATCTAAAAATATGAATATTTTTCCAGAAAAGTGACTTCTTTAAAGTTTTTTCAAGTCATAACTTTTTATACTTGTGATTTTAGTGATAAGCTTGTTGTTGCTCAAGACTTCATTTTTTTTTTAACCCCTTTTCTTTACTCTGTTCTTTGGATATTCTAACATTTGTGGGTTTATCATCATTTCTCAGCACATGCTTGTGAGCCCTATATTCCTAAACCTCTCTTGTTTATGAACTTTAGATTTTTATATATACTTGTTGGCATAATATTTCTATCAGAATATCCCATTAGAACTGCAAATTCATATCTAAACCAAGCTTAATATATCACTTTAAATGTTTGCAATCCTTTGTTGACATCATTATCACTGCTGTTCTGTTAAAATGTTAGTGTATATAATTAGTGTTTTTATGATAGCCACTGAGGGGGTGCCCTTTTTTCTTTGCCTTTTCCCATTTCCAGCTCTGTAGTATCCCTAAACCCATTTAATACATTACATGGTGATGTGAAGAGATTCCCTAGCCTTTCCCACTTTCATTCCTTCTTTATCCCTCTTCCCTCTCCCCACCTCATGTCACTTATAACTCATTAGACTCATTGATTATTTAGTTGGTTCAGAGGAAATGGGAGTCAATCAGATGTCTTCTTTCTCATGAGATGTGGAGAATCACTAGCCCTTGCCATCTTTCTTGTCCCTGTGTCCTGCAGACATAATCACTGTCACTGGACCTATTGACATAATCTAAGGATCATTTGCCTTATACTTTAATCTGTAGGATTTCTGTTTGGGTTTTTTTTTTTTCCCTCTTCTATTCATTCTGCAGCTGAAAGTTGTTTTTTTTTGTTTGTTTGTTTTATTTAATGCTTTCCTTCAGGATGTTAGAGTGTGAATTCCTTATGACTAGGCATTACTTAGCTTCTTTTTGTATTTCTACCACTTACCACAATGCTTAGTACCTAATAAGTGCTTAATATATGCTTTTAAAATCATTATTTCTATTCTAGTCTTTTTCAGACTAATTTTGCTTATTATTTAGTCAAATCACTGAAAAACTATCTGCTCACCAAATAAAGTCCAAACTCCTTAACTTGCTGTACATGGCTTCCATATTAATCTCAGTCTAAGTACAGCTTTAAAAATACAAGGGCCCTTTAAAGTCACCTGCTGCATTGCCCTCCAGGAATTTATATTCTACCAATGGAATACAATACCTATTCAGGTAAATGAATACATTATCGTTTGAGAAGGGAGACTCCTAACCATTGTGGGTGATGTGGTACTAGTGCTAGTAAAGAGATGTGAGAATTGAGGTGAGGAATCCCTTCTGGTCTACACAGGTCCAATGCAAAAGAATTCGCAAACTCCAAAAGTCTGAGTGGCAGAAGAGAGATTTATTGTTCACTGAGAAGGAGAGTTTCTTAGTGGACAAAATTTCTTTTTTTTTCTTTTTTTTATATTACTTCTGTTTTTTATTATTATAGCTTTTTATTTACAAGATATATGTATAGGTAATTTTTCAGCATTGACAGTTGCAAATTCTTTTGTTCCAACTTTTTCCCCCAGATGGCAGGTTGACCAATACATGTTTAAATATGTTAGAGTATAAATTAAATACAATATAAGTATACATGTCCAAACAGTTCTTTTGCTGTATAAAAAGAGTCAGACTATGAAATAGTGTACAGTTAGTCTGTGAAGGAAATAAAAAAGGCAGGCAGACAAAAATAGAGGGATTGGGAATTTTATGTAATGGTTCATAGTCATCTCCCAGAGTTCTTTTGCTGGGTATAGCTGGTTCAGTTCATTACTGCTCTATTGGAACTGATTTGGTTCATCTCATTATTGTTGAAGAGAGCCACCCATCAGAATTGATCATGATATAGTATTGTTGTTGAAATATATAATGATCTTCTGGTCTTGCTCATTTCACTCAGCATCAGTTCATGTAAGTCTCTACAGGCCTTTCTGAAATCATCCATAATATTCATATACCACAGTTTATTCAGCCATTCTCCAATTGATGGGCATCCACTCAGTTTCTAGTTTTTGGCCATTACAAACAGGGCTGCCACAAATATTCCTGCACATGTGGGTCCTTTTCCCTTCATTAAAATCTCTTTGGGATATAAGCCCAGTAGTAACACTGCTGGGTCAAAGGGTATGCAGAGTTTGATGGCTTTGTGAGCATAGTTCCAAATTGTGGGCAAAATTTCTTAATTAGGAATTTAGCAAAAGTGTGTTTAACAAGCCCCTGATTATATTGGCAAAATGTTGGCTTGGGAGCTGTCTGGGCCAATCAATAAAGGACCATCAGACAGAGATCTCCAATTGAATCGAAAGCTTTTTCCAGAGTCTGGGAACCTCCTGAAGGGGATCTGGGCTACCACTAAAAGATCTCAGTTTTAACAGAGGGATGATTTGATCAAGATCTCCAATTGAATGAAACCACTTAACTTGGGAAGGCCTTGTCTGGGAAGATATGCTTTTCCCAGGGGAGAGCTTGAGACACCAATCACCCTTCTTTTACAGATTAAAGGGGACACAGTTGTAGGGTTCACCCCCGTCATGGCGATATGGGAAAAGAAATAGGATTATGCTTTTAAACTTTTGCCCCTTGGGAATCCTTTTCATCTGAGAGATATACAGGTATATAAAATAAGTATACATATAAAACAT
Organism: Antechinus flavipes; assembly: GCF_016432865.1. Lineage (NCBI taxonomy): Eukaryota > Metazoa > Chordata > Mammalia > Dasyuromorphia > Dasyuridae > Antechinus > Antechinus flavipes. The sequence continues at coordinate 81,832,615 of NC_067401.1, read as the reverse complement.
TTACTGAAGATAAATCATAATTTTGCAAAAACTCTTTCCTCTACATTCAGTTACATAACCCTGTATTAGGTCATAACCCACAGTTTAAGAAGCTTTGATATAGGAGATAGCACCTAAATGGAATTTTGTAGCAAATAAAGGATTCATAGATGCGAGTAAGCCCTGAGTTCCAGACATAGAAATAGAAGATAAAATGTCAGGTTCATCAAGTTTAGCTAGAACATAGTCTACATGAAGAAGAATAATGAATTGAGTTTGAAAAGATGGGAGAGGGCCATATTATAAAGAGATTTAAATGCCAGAGTATTTTGTGTTTTTTCCTAGAAACATATAAGAATTGTCCAAAATTTAAAGGGTGACATGATCTGACTTATCTATTAATATTTGTTTGATAATAGCTCAAAAGAGTCTGACATAACTATTCCCCTTAGAAAAACCTTCTTATGAATGGGGAAATACATGTGAGATATAACTGAAGTTGAATCTGTAAGACTTAACCACTGTTTAAGTAGGATGAGAAGAGGAAGAGGGAAGAATCATTGTTGCCTTCCAGATTTCAAATCTGAATAATTAGAAACATGATCAAGAAATAGGGAAGTTTGGAAGAAAGGTGGGGTTAGGAAAGAATTTCTTTTATAGATTTATCATCTGTTATTTTCTGTTATAGAAATCTTCCTTTAGTGATTATAAACTCCTTGAGGATCAAATACTAAGTCTTCTTTCAACTTTGTATCAACCCAAGTATCTTTCACAGTCTTCTATTTGTACTAGATATACAATAACAATAGTAGTATCTAACGTAGTACTTTAAAGTTTCCATCCTGCTTTCATAGACTATCTCTGAAGAAGGGAGGAAAGGACTACCCCTTGAACAAACTAAGACTCAGAAAAGTTACTTAGTTGACATGGTCATGGAATAACTTAAAAAGTAGGATTTCAATCTGTATTTTCCTGACTACAAGTTCAGCACTGTTGATTTATTGCTAATATAAATATTTTCAACTTCTTAATTGACATACTCTATCATTATTGATTATGATGATTGAATGTATGTTGTATTTTTAATCTGATATTTATTTTTGCTTTACTTATGTTTTCCAATCTTTAGGAAAGATTTCAGTTTCCAGTTCAAGTGACAGATGTGTCTGAAAGTGCTAAAGATCTTATTCGAAGGCTTATTTGTAGCAGAGAACATCGACTTGGACAAAATGGCATAGAAGACTTTAAAAATCATCCCTTTTTTGCTGGCATTGACTGGGATAATATTCGGAACTGTGAAGCACCTTATATCCCAGAAGTCAGCAGTCCTACGGATACTTCAAACTTTGATGTTGATGATGATTGTTTAAAGAATTCTGTAAGTGTAACGTTAAGAAAACTTTTTACCTTTATAATTAAAATCTACCTTATGGTTGAATATTTTAAAGAATTTGAAAGTTTATAGAAGTTTCATTTGTACTGGCTTTTTATTTGTTATCAAAAGGCATTTGTTGCATTCATTTTTATATACACCTTTGGTATCATTGGGGGAAATGATTTGCTTAAATATTCCCATTTATAAAAATTCAATGATATTCTATTCTCATTTCCTCTAACTTATATTTATCTTGTCACCATCATTCTCAGTGTCCCCGAGGCTCATAACCTCAGTGTTAGCTTTGTCTCCTCCTCCTTTAGTGGAGTGGATAAGTGGATGGATAAATCCTATCAGTTCCTATGTCTAGAATTTAGTTCAGTTCAATTGTTTAACATGCATTTCTTGAATATAATTTTGTTATTTACTCTTGTACTAAGCCTTCATGATACAAAGATAAAAATGAAACATTTCAAATTTAAGAAACTTAAATTCTAATAAACACAGCATGAACACATATAACTAAACAAAAAACATATAGAAAGTGAATTAAGGTGTGTAGAATATCACTGAATAATTGGGAGACTCAAGAAAGGCCTTGTATAAAAGGTGGTACTTGAATCTTACAAGGAATTAGGGTACTAATATGGGAGGATAACGAGAGAGAACATTCCAGGCTTGGGAGATGAGAGGTAGAGAACCTAATTCAAATACTAGAAAATAGGCCAGTTTGACTAGATTATACTGAAATGAGAAAGAATAATGTGAAAAAGTCTGGATACCGGCTGGAACCAAATTTTGAAGAATTTAAAATGCCAAACAAAAAGAGGTTTTGTTATTGTTATTTTAAAGGATGGTGGGGTTTTTGTTATTTAATCCTAGTGACAGGGTCAGACCTGTAGTTAACTTTTGCTAGTTTCAAGAAGGGGGAGGCTAAAAACAGGAAAGCTTATTTAGAGGCTATTAAAATAGTCCGGGTAAGGTATGGTGTATAACTTTAAGTAGAGCTGTGGTCATTTATGTGGAAAGGGAAAAAAATGAGAGATGTTATGAAAATAAAAGTAGACAAATTTTGGTGACTGATATGATGGATGAGAAGGAGGAAAAATCAGTGATGGTTCTTAAGTTATAAAACTCTGTGAATGAGAGAGGATGGTAGAATATTCAATGGAAATAAGTAATATAACCATAGATGGTGTTTTGGGGAAAAGAGAATGAGTTTTGTTTTGAACAGAGTAACGGTATTGAGATTGTGATACTTTATGGGGTATCCACATGAAGAGTGGCAGCAGACAATTTATGATTTTGAACTGAATTTCAGAAAAAAAATAAGAACTGGATATGTTATTTTGAGAGTCATCTGTTGGGAGAGTTAGGGTTGGGCAGCTTAGTAAATGATAATGATAATTATCAGCACAGAAATGATAACTGAATCCATGGGAGCTGATGAGATTGCCAATGAAATATATACAAAGGGAAAAAGAAAAGAGAGTCCAGGACAAGCCCTGTGGGACACCCATGCTTAAAAGGCCAGATTTGGACCAAGATGCAGCAAGAGATTGAGGAATGGTGAAATAGGAGGAGAACCAGAAGAGGTCAGTGTCATGAAAATCTACAGATTTACCCCTTGCTAAAAGTGATCTCTTTATTCTCAGATTTCCAATAGCATTTTGGTCTTCTCTTTTTCATTTATCACATTATGTTTTGCATTATAATTATTTGTAGAAGTAGCATATCTCTTCTACATTTGCCATTACATGATAAGTTCATTATACTTAAAATAATATCTTAATTCATCTTTGTATGAAATCAGACACATTTTGGCCTAATCATCTATATAGGAAAAAAATACAAATGAAGCAAGAATTTCTATTTCACAAATTATTACATAGAACAGCCTATAGACTTTGCCCATCAATTTAAATGGACGTTATGGATTATGTGCCATCTAAAAGAGGGGGTTGAGGGGAAAAAGGGGAAAATTTGGAGCATAAGGTTTTGCAAGGGTCAGTGTTGAAAAATTACCCATGCATTTGTTTTGTAAATAAAAAGCTTTAATAAAAAAAAATGGACAATATTCTGGGTCCAGAAATGAATAAGAGCATGAAAATGGACTGGGGTTGCTTTGGATAGATTATAAAACATCAAGTGTAACCATGGTCAGCATGAGCAGGTTCAAATACATAACTTTTAATTAATTTTGGAGAAAATAGTAAAAGACATTGAGAATTGCATGATAGAAAAAGAAGATTGTCATATTATAACCAGATGAAAATAAGAGATGATAGTATAACAGTCAAGGTATTCTATTGACAACCTTATGAAATCAAGAGAAGAGTTGAATGACCTTCAAGGTGTTGGGTAGACCTCTTGTCTACAATAACACAGAATGAAATGACATTAATTAATGGCTCATGACACAGTTCAAATATCCAAATCTACTTAAGTGATATCTTTAACATCTAGCACGGTGCCATATATAGTAGGCTCTTAATAAATCTTTGTTGAAGTACATTGAATCAAAGTTTGAAAATAAAAGCTATCAGGTTGACATAGAAAAATCAATAATCCACTGGATTGCCCATAATCTCTCCAGTGTTCAACCTTCTTTCCCTTCCCTTCCTCCTCCCTCCTTGAGAAGGCAAGCAGTGATATAGATTATACATGTGCAGTCATGTAAAATGTATTTCCAAAAGAGTCATATTGACTGTGAAAGAAAACATGAAAAAAAATAATTAAAAAAGTATACTTTGATCTATATTCAGACTACATCATTTTTTTTTCTCTGAAGCCAGTGTAACCACTGTATTTTTCATAATAGGTCTTTTGGTAATTATCTTGGATCTTTGTGTTGAGAATATCTAAATCATTGACAGTCTGTCATCCTACAATAGTGCTGCTATTCTTTCTTGATTACTTCACTTCATTCTAAATCTTCCCAGGTTTTTCAGAAATAAGCCTGCTCGTCATTTCTTGTAACATAATATTATTTCTTCACAATCTTATACCACAATTTGTTCAGTCATTTTCCAATTGATGGATGTCCCCTTATTTTCTAATTATTTGCCATTACAAAACGAGCTGCCCTAAATATTTTTGTAAATATAAGTCCTTGTCCCTTTCTTTTTTTGTTGGGGGAAGGGTTCTCTTTGAGATGTAAACACGATAGTGGTATTGATAGGTTGGAAAGTATGTATACTTTTATAGCCTTTTTGGGCATAGTTCCAAATTATTCTCCAGAAGTTTAGAACTGTTCACAACTCTACTAACCACATCACTTTCTAGCATTTGTCATTTTCCTTTTCTGTTAATTTTAGCTGACGTGATAGGTGTTACCTGAGATAGTAACTCAGAGTTTTTAATTTATATTTCTCTAATCAGTAATATTTAAGAGCATTTTTATGTGGCTATATTTTGCTTTGATTTCTTCATATTAAAACTGCCTGAAAAATCCTTTTGACTATTTATCAATTGGGAAATGACTCATATTCTTATGATTTTGACTCACTTTTCTATAGTATCTGAGAAATGAGGCCCTTGTCAGATAAACTTGCTGTAAAAAAATGTTTTCCTCGTTTTCTTCTTTTCTTCTACTGTTGGGTGCATTGTTTTTGTTTATTTAAAAAAAACAACCCTTTTATTTTAATGTAATCAAAATTATCCATTTATATCTTATTTGGTCATAAAATTCTCTACTTATCCATAGATCTGACAGGTAAACCATTCATGCTCCCCTAATTTGCTTATAGTATCATCCTTTAGTTCTACATCCTCTTATCCATTTTTACCTTATCTTGGTACATGGTAGGAGATGTTGGTCTATACTTTGTTTATGCCAAATTGTTTTCTTGTTTTCTCAGTGTTGTTGGTTTTTTTTCATATAGTGAGTTTTTGTGCTCAAAACTTGGATCTTTGTGTTTACCAAACACTAGATTATTGTGGTTATTTACTACTGTGTACCTAATCTATTCCCCTGATCCACCACTCTGTTTCTTAGCTAGTATCAAATTGTTTTGTTTTGATGAATTACTGTTTTGTAATACAGTTTGAGATAACTGGTACAGCTACATTATCTTCCTTCAAGCATTTTTCTTCTTTTTTTTTTTTTTCATTATTTCCATTAATATTCAATGATCTGTTATTCCAGATGAATTTTTGTTTTTTTTTTCTGGATCCATTAAATAATTTTGGATAGTTTTATTGGAATGGCACTGAATAGGTAAATTAATTTAGGTAGAATTGTCCTTATTATATTAATTCAGCCTATGAGCAGTTATATTTCCCCAGTTGTTCAGAACTAACTGTATCTATATAAGTATTTTTTTTCTTATTGTATTTATATGGTTCCTCAGTTTGCAGATAGACTGAACAACTGTATTGTCTATAATTATTTTATATGGAATTTCTTTCTGTCTCTTGTTCTTTTGTTAGTAATATGTAGATATGTGTTAATTTATTTTATATCCTGCCATTTTGCTAAAGTTGCTAATTATTTCAACTAGGTTTTTAGCTGATATTTTAGGATTCTTAAAGTATGCCATTATATCATCTCTCATTCTTTTTTATGAGCTCAGTTGTCACCTACACATAGATATATCATCTATACATTCAACTCTACTCTTTTTCCTGAACTTTATTACCTAACAGGAAAATTACCTAGTCAATGCCACCAGCTCAGTATCATATCCATATCTATTCCCTCCCTATTTCTCCTATTCCTTGTTTTGTTTTATGATAACATTACTCTTTCATTTGCTTAGGTTTGCACCATTAAAGCCATCATTCACTCTTCTATTTCCCTTGTCCTTTACCATATCCAGCTAATTGCCTAATCATGTTCCTTCTTCTCGTATCTGTCTTTTACACTCATTTTACAATGCTTTTATCAGAATTCTTAGTCTTTCAAAGTATCTTTATAATTCTCCTGCCTTTTATATAATGTTTCTCTGGTTCTGCTCACTTCACTCTTTATCAATTTGTATTTTTGAAGATTTTCTGAAATAATCTTGTTTATAATTAGGACATTTTATATATATATATAATAGGACAATATATAATAGGACATTAATTTGCTGTTATGCTTCACATATTGCCATTTTTCTCTTCTCCCTAAAATTCACATATAAAGCGGTTGTAATAGTCCATGTGAAACATGATTAATATAGAATGTGACCCGGAAATAGAAGTCTATTATCTCTAGGAAATCAGTCTTCTATTTATACTCATCTTTGTACTTCCTCCATAACAATGGTAAACATTTTTTGCCAGTACAAATCTCTGTTTAATGTCTTATTGAATATTATTTAGTAGCTTATCAAATTTATTAATTTTTGTTGCTCCTTCCAGGGAGTATTATATCATCTTGCCATGAGTATAGGAAATAATATTGTCTAGAGAAGCACTTTTATGACTGCATGTCATTGCCAAATTTGATACCTTCTTATAGACCCATAATATAGGTAATGCCAAATGTCTTAGTTAAATTTTAAACTTCTAAGGCAATTTGAAGAGCTTATTTGGGACCTTGAAAAATTCTATGTTGGTAAATATATTGGGAGGAGGTCTATTAAGATATAATTAATTTTACTTTATAGCTAATGTTTATTGTATTCAACACTTTCAGCTTTCTTTTTGAAGAAAATATTAATAATAAATAGCCTAAGACCTACATATGGTTCATGACATTTTGAACTCTTTTGTTTCCTAATCCTAAACCATATTTTCCACTCTCCTATTCAGTATCCATTTATGCCTAAAGAATTCAAGTTATATATTAATTCAGTTTAGTGCATCTTGAATTCTTTTAAAATTTATTTATCTCTTCACCCTCTCTATCAGATTTTTATTGCAGTCATTTTTATGGTGTAAAGTCAGATGACTGAGTTTTCCATGACGTTTCTTATTATCCTTGGATATAGGGTGAAATCAGCTAATTTGATCTGTTTTTGTTGTTGTTGTCCATGGAGTACCTATGAGCCTTCCTTCTTGTTAGCTGTATTTTTTTTATTTCCTAGCTTCATTTAATTACAAAAGGTTTAATTTAACTTGCTTTTTAGAAATCTCTCAACTTGCCTTTGAATATGGATTTCATATTTAAAGTATTCTCATGATTCTAGACAAACTAAAAAATTATTTTATTAATAACACCCTCAGTCTTTTTTACCTTTCTTTCTAGTTTTATTGGTGTTAGTTTTTTTGTGTGTAAGTCATTTTCATATGTTAATATCTTCTCTTATTTAACTCTCCCTTATATCAACAAGAGTTTTGCAGAACGAACCAGTAAACAGCCACATTTGTCATCTTATATGACAGGAAGGGAAATATACTAAAACTCATTGGGTGTCTTATTTTCTCAACCTGTTTTCTCTCACAGAGTTTCCTTTTTAGTTTTATTCTGTTCTTTGTTTTTTTTTTTAATTTTTTCTTTAATTTTGTGTTTAGCCAGTATTTCACTCAATCGGGGAAGCAATAGAATGTCACAAAAAGAGTCTGCCTGAATCAGAGTAGTGATATTGATTTTTATTTATGTCATAAACCAATGTTTAGTGGAGAGAAAGAAAAATCTATAATAAGTATATGCTGCCATTAGGAATGTATTGTTTGGTTTTAGGACATCACATGAGTTGCTTTTTTGTTGTTATTGGGTTTTTTGTTTGTTTGTTTTTTTGCTAAGGCAATTGGGGTTAAGAAACTTGCCCAGGATCATACAGCTGTGAAGTGTTAAGTGTTTTAGACCAGATTTGGTGGCTCTATCCTCTGCTCCACCTAGCTGTCCCAATACATGAGTTTTTGAAACCATTTTATAACACTACTAAAAACTCTTTATATTTTTCCAGTGGAAGAAGATAAATTAATTGAATGAGTTATAGAGTTATTTACAGTTGCTGTTGTTCAACCTTCTTTTCAAAGAGGATCAGTGATATTACAGCCTGATGTTTTGATTTTAAGTGAGGTAGAATTGTAGTCATCAGCCTCTTTCTCACTTTCAGAGGCATCGAAGTCAAGTAGCAAGAAAAAAGTCAAGACTGGCTTAGTGATGGCCTGGGGTACAGTGGATAACTTTGGCATCTTCAGTGTCTGACCAAGCTTTCACTGCTTCACAAAGCCTGCTTCAGCTGCCTTCATGACCATTGAAATAAATCGTTTTCATCTGTCCATTCTGCCTGGGAGGGTCTTCATATTGTTGGGGTAGACATCCTCCTAAGTCCTTGATAGGTTCGAAACCTGTTGGTTACACTTGATCTGGTTTAACCCATCTGCTGAGATGGTTTTATGGGGTTGTGGCCACTATACATACTACAGCTTCTTGGAGCTATATTATCATGGGATCATATAGCCATACTCTCAGTATGCTATTTAAGGATATTGTATCTTTAAGACCAGTTTATGACAATGATTTTGGTGCTTGGAGTCAAATTGAAAGAATATTTGCTATAGTAAAAGCAAAGAATTTTTAAAAATTTGTTCTCTGGGCAGTTCTTGTGAATTTACTACCTTTTTTTTTTGTTTGTTTGCATTATGTTAGACATTGCTTCTGTTACCTTGCTTTTGTTTACTTTGTTAACATAAATTTATTAATGCCTTCTGATGTCTAAATTCTTCATGTTTGTCGTTATTTGTATGTGCCCCATGTCATTTATATAACACAATTTGTTAAATCACTTTTTTTGGTCAATGCTCACCTTCCCATCCTTTATCCTCCCCAAAAATCTGATCATAAATATTTTTGTTATACATGAGATCTTTTCCACCTTTTTTTCTTCTTTTTGTCATCAACCTTAGTATATATGCCTAGCAATGGAATTTCTGGGTCAAAGGATATGGACATTTCAGTTACTTTCTTTGCCTAATTCCTAATTACTTTTCAGTGTAATTAGACCAATTTACCATTCCATTGTAGTTCATTTGTTTGCCTGTCTTTCCACAACATCTCTCAATCTTGACTTTTGTCAGTCTTTTGTCATCTTTCTTACTTTTTTGGAGGTGAGATAAAGCCTCAAGCTTGATTATTTATAATTGGTGATCCCCAGAGTATTCTTTCAGATGATTATCAGCAATTTTCAATTTCTCTGAGAAATAATTCATTGTTCGTATTTTTTTATCTTTAATCCATTGATTTAATGATTTTTGATCTATGTATTTTTAAATTTTCTATAAATCTTGGGTAGCAGTCCCTTATTAAAGATATTTATGCAAAGATTTTTTCACAATTAAGTCAATCCTTTCTTTTCCTAGTTATTTTAATTTTGTTTTTTATCCTTTTCATTTCATATAATCATGATTAGACACTTTATATTTTATAATTGTGTCTTTCTGTATATGGGTATTTTATATATAAAATGTTTCCCCTTTCTTTCCACAATTACAATATGAGGTCCTTAAGGATATAGATGCTTTTTCTTGCTTCTTTTTCTGTGGCCAATGGTTAATATAATGCCTGCCTTAACGACTTTTACTTACTGCTTTACAACATAACGTGAGATCTGGAAGTATTGATATTTTTTCTTCCAGTCTTTTGCTTCTTTGTAGTATTTGATCAGTAGTACTATATCTGGACTGAAGGGTGTTTACATTTTATTGACTTTTCAAATGGAATTCAAAATTTTTTAATCAGAAGAGTTAGATTGAATCTCCAGTTTATTAGTGTCTTCTCACAGTCCTTTGAATCTTAACTAATTTTTTCTTTTATCATCTTTGCCATTATAATCTCTTTCCCTTTTATTTTTCCACCACCATTTTAGGAGTAAAAGGAGTTTATCCATTAGGATTGTGCAATATTTTTAAAAATCATTTTTTAATAACCATAGTATTAATTTCCTTTGGTGACACACCTCCCTTATATAATTGGACTGACGTCCTCAGAAAGTAGTCACAATTTGTGAGTAGACAAATGCCTGAAATCTTTCTGGTATGAACAAACTTATAGGAGTCTCCACTCTGCTGGTCCAGTGTGTTGATGGAAAGCTCTTGATTGTTTCAATAAAGATCCTTTGCCTTTGACTGGTTTCTTAAAAGAAAATTTTAAAACTTTGTGATATGGGAGAAAAGACAATTAGTGTCCACCATTAGTTTGGAATTAATAGTTAAAAGTAGATGAAGATTTCTCTGCCAAGTGTGACCCAGGACTCTAAAATAAAGTAGTGTTATAATTAAGAAAAAATAATATGCAGCCCAAAGGGGGAAAGTGCTCAATATGATTCCACATTGCATAAGAGAATGTACATCTTATACTGGAGGGTGACTAGTGAAAGAAAACTGAAAAGAAAAGGAGGAAGTAAAAATTTTTATGAGAAGTTTAAAGACGAATGAAACAATAGTGTTTACTTATTTCTTAATACTGAATTTCAATATTTGACATTTAACAAATTAAACTAAATGAGAAAATTACTTTGAAAAAGCAATTCTCCTAATCTAATGGAAATATTTTTTTGATGAAAACATCAAACTTTTGAATAATCTTAAATTCACTTTTAAAAGGCACCTCTCAGAGAAACCAGGTTTCTTTGTGTATAGAAAAATGATGGTATATGAGAGTAAATATGTATAAAGGGATTCCAGACAGCCTGATGATAGGGAAGGACACATTCAGACAGGGACTTGGAAAGGGCTAACACTGAGAAGGATGCTCATTGTCTAATTGAGAAAGCAGTAGCAGCATCAGAAATCTGGGTAGCTTTTACTTTTACATCAAGATAGTGAGAAAGGAGGGAGGAAGAACATTTTTTAGTTATTAAATTATAGACTTCTCACTCTTCCTAGTGGCAATGGTAGCTAGTCCACTGGTCTCAAGTATTATATTAATTTATTTGGTGGAATGGAGTGAGAATCTTGGGCTCTAAAAATTAACTTATTTTCCAGGTTGTTTGGAGGTAAATAGAGTCCACATGGTAGTGTGCATGTGCATAGTATCTGTTCCTCTTCTGTTTCTAGTGCTGAGGCATAATTGATTTACTTGTTTTCTATAGTAGAGGTAACTGTCCCCATCCCCTGTAGTGATGTTGATTTGATTATTACTGAGTGGTGGGAAGTGTGTAAGTCTTTTGTCCTTTACCAGTTAGACTGGGCAGGTAGGTAGCTGGTGACCAGATGACAAGGGGAATAACATTGTTACTGGTTGTAGAGAGCTAAGCTACAGTCAGTTTGTCTATAGTCCCATTAGCGTCTAGAATAACTTTTCCCCAGTAATAAATACTGGCTCATTTTAGAACCAGCTTAAGTTTAGGTAGACTTGCCAACAAAAAGCTGAATATCAAGTGATGAAATTTGTTTTGCCTTAGCAAATAATGAAAGATATTCTGCATGGAAACGTTACAGTCTACTTTCAACTGGGTAAAGTAGCAATATCAAGGCAGTCTTGAATTTATTAAAACATATACTAATATAAATGAATTTCTGTGACATATTCTGCCAGTAATACTTATTCATTCATTCTCTGTTCTTTCCTCCTCAGGAAACGATGCCCCCTCCAACCCATACTGCATTCTCTGGTCACCATCTACCATTTGTTGGTTTTACATATACTAGTAGTTGGTGAGTTTGAAATGTTTTTTTTTTTTTAATTTTGCTAGGCTAAAAGCAAAATCATATGTTTAAAATTTAAAAATTTAAGATGATCTACTAGAGATCCTTCTAATTTTAAAAATGTTGGTGCTATTAACAGTATGTAAAAAAAAATTATTGAATAATTAATCCAGTTTTTCAGGATTTATCTCAAGACTTCTCAATAGAAAATTTTGGTTAGATATTTTTACATTCCCGAAAATATATTTGAGCACACTTCTAATTCATGTGTGAATATGTTAAAAATCAATAAAGAAAATTTATATTTTGTTAACTGAATGTTGAAAGTATAAATTGATTTAATTTGGAGACTTTTCATGATTTCAGAATAAAATTTCTCTCTTCATTCTTCACAACAGATATACAGTGCATAATCTAGAATTATCTCCATTGTGCTCTTATCCCATCATATGTTGTTTTCTATTAACTCTGGTTACAGTAGAACTGATTATCAATTCCCTTCTTTGCCTTTCCGAAGAGAAACTGAAAACCTTTCTGTTTAGCTATAGCCTGTTTCTACTCCCCACCCCCCACTTCATTTTGCTTATTGTGAGAATGTTGATTAATATAATTCATTTTCTCCAACTGTATGTTTTATTCTTGGGCTGTTAAACAATGTGATTTCACATTTAGAGAACCAATAGCGCTGTTAAATTTTATATGTATTTATAGGAGTATATGTGTTATGTATTTATATGAAATACAGTGAATTCTGTGATCTCATTGAATCAGCTCTCTTCTGCTAGGCAAGTCACAGCCCACCTGTTAACCCACCCATTCTATAGGATTTTTGTCCATGTTATTCCAGAAGTCTATCCCAGGTTGTCTGCTGAGCTTAATGGAGCCCTACTTAGTTTCCTCTGACATTATAAGAGTACCAATACTTAAGATATGACTCTAGCTATATGCTATCATCTCATATTCTTTGCATTTGACCAGACAGTTTTATGTTTTTAAGCTCTAAAAATTGTTTCTTGTCATCTTCTGATGTCTTTTTTGCCCTTCTGCTACTTTTCCTGTTTAATTAGAAACGCCCTGCAAAGGATTAGGGACTATTATGTACTTTTCCTCGTTTCATAGATTGTTATGACTAAAGAGTCCATCATCAAATACTTAAGCTAGTCCTCAGAAAACAGACTTTGTTTTTTATCAGGTGTAGGCTCTGAGCCTTCTCATTTCCAGCACAATGGAGATTTACACATCTTACACCCAGTAAAAAAGCCTTTGAGAACCCAAAGTAACATCCATGCCACAACGATGCATTTGAGTAGGGCTTTGTAGAGGCAACTATTATATCAGCATCTTTATAGGGTTCCCTAGTTTTAGGTTTTTAAAAATACCTGATGACCTAGTTGAATACATTTCATCAACAGGAATTAAGAGGGGGATTAGTCAGAAGAAAAGGAATCTCTTAAATATGGGACAAGAAACAAAGAGAAGCAAAAGCATAAAAAAATGAAAGAAAATATATAATTGATGATCATAACTGTGAATAATTAGAAAAACTACATTTTGCTGAAATGTACCATGGAAGATAAATTAATGTCAATACTAAACTTATATGCACAAAGTAGCATAAGATCTAAATTCTTAAAGCATTTGATAAAGCATTAATAGCATTTGATGCATATATTTAGTAGTGTTATTACTTTATTTTCTATGGCACTTTTTATTATAATGTGGTTTCCCCATTTCTCTCTTTTAATTAAATCCATGTTAGCTTTGAAGAGAAAATGATTGCTAGCCCTCCTTTTTTTTTTTTTTAAACCGCAACTGAAGCAGAATAAATTCTACTTCAGACCGATATTTTAACTCTATGGGGATATCTCTCAGTTTCAAACGTGTTTCTTGTAAACAAAAAAAATGTCAGATTGGGAATTTTAATCCATTCTACTCTTAGTTTCCATTCTCCCATTCACTTCAAAATCATGACAACCATGTCGTACCTCCCTTCATCCCATTTTCCCTCTCATCCTATTATCCTTCTCACCCTCTAACTTTTCCTCTAACCAAGATCTCCCTAATACTCACCTTTTCAAAGAATCTCTATCTTATCCTGTCCCCTTGCTCTCCTATTTCTTTATACATTTAAAAGATTTTTGTCCCCTTCTAGATGTATGCTATTCTTCCCAGTTCCAGTGAAAATAAGGTTCCAGCACTACCAGCCCTCCACTCTCACCTGCTTTCACTATAACATTTCTTCCATTCATGCCTCTTTTGTATGAGATAACTGTTTCATTTTACGCCCCCCCCCCCAACACACCCAATTTTACTTTTTAGAAGCAGTCCATCATATTCAGCTCAACCTCAAGCCTTCTATCTATGTATGCTCTTTCAAATTACCCAAGTAATAACATTCTTAAGAGTGAGGATAGCATTTCCCCATATAAGAAGTAAACAGTTTGACCTTATTGAATTTTTCCTAATTGTCTTTCATGTTTACCTTCTATTTCTCCTGGATCGTATAAGTCAGATTTTCCACTGAGTTCTGGTCTTTTTATTACAAATATCTGAAAGTCTTTCAGTTCATTAAATGTCCTTTTTCTTTCCATTCAGGATTATACTATTCTGCTTTGCTGGGTAAGTTATTCTTGGTCACAAACCCAGCTTCTTTGCTCTTCAAAATATAATATTCCAAGCCTTTTGGTCTTTTAACATAGAACCTATCAGATCTTGTGTTATCCTGACATAGCTCAACAGTATTTAAATTGTCTCTTTGTTTGCTTTCTTACTGCTTGTAGCATTTTCTCCTCAAAAGCTTCAAAACTTGGCTTTGATGTTCCTGTGATGTCTCTTTTATGGTGGTGATAGATGGATTTTCCCCATTTCTATTTTACCCTCTCATTGTAGAATTTCAGAGCAATTTTCCTTAATGATTTTTTGTGACATCTTATGTAGCCTTAATTTTAACCAAAACTTTCAGGTCGTCCAACAATTCTTAATATTATCCTTTCCTTGATCTGGTCTACAGAGCAGTTCTTTTTTCTAATGAGATGTTTCATATTCTCTTCTATTTTTTCATTCTTTTAAGTTTTATTATTTTTTGGTGTCTTGTGACATCATTAGTTTCCCCTTGCCAAGTGCTAGTTTTTAAGGATTTATTTCTTTCTTGAGTTTTTAAGATCTCTTTTTTTTCCAATTGCCTGGCTTTCTTTTCATAACTTTCTTGGTTTTCATGCCTTGGTTTTAATTTCTTTTCTTCCTAATTTTTCCTCAACCTTTCTTATTTGGTTTTTAAAATTAAAGTCCTTTTTGAGCTCTTCCAAGAACTCTTTTTGGACTTGTCACCGTTTAACATTTTTCTTTGAAGTAGGGGTGGCTTTTTTAAACTTCATTCTCTTTTTCTGAATATGAACCTAGATCTCCTCTATCCCTTATAGTAACTATTTTTGGTAGAGTTCTTTTTCTCGTGCTTACTTTTGTTATTTATTTTGGTGGCTTGATAGTCTAATCAATTCTAGTTCTAAGACTGGGGGGTGGGGTGGTGAAGCCTCAGGTTTCAGGTGATTCATTCTGTTTTCTAAGATCTGTCTAGGGGCTCTACTTCAGGTATTCTTCTCTGCCCCTGAACCAAGGCGGGGCCCCCCAATCACCTTGTCACTGCAAATGTTCTTGCTCCCTGCAATCCCTTTCATGCTGCAAACTTCAGCTCATTCCTCTACCCTGGAACCCAAACAGGGACTCCACTCCCCTGCTAATACCCACAGCCAGCAGGATCTCTGCACTCTGCTCCCATACTCATGAATTAATCCTCACCTAGCTGCAGCATGTGATTGAGTCTGGTTGGCCCAACTGGGCCTACTGTCCCACAATAGGGGAGGGTCCTTCTGTCTTTCCCAGCTCAGCTATCCGATCTCCACACTGACCATGAGGTGCAAGTTCCTGAATCCCAGCTGCCTCCAGGGTTTGTTGTAAGTGAATTTAGGTCAGTCTGCCTGGAGGAGTTTTGTGCTTTAAGGGGCCAGACCAGGGGCCAGACCAAGGGCCCTGCAGGCCAAGGCTTTTCTGGCGTCTTCTGCCCTTGTCTTAGATAATTTCTGTTGCTAACAGTTGAGTTTGAGGTGATATTTTATCTTCTTTGAGGGAGAATTTTAGTTAGTCCGATACTTCCTGTCTTAAGTCTGCCATGTTTCCTAGTAAAGATTCCTTGAAACATTTAACTCTAGAATACTAAATCTTCTTGGAGAGAGCCATCATCACAACAGAGTTGGACATAAGCATCTTCACAGGGAAAAGAAGTTACATTGGATGCTTAAGCATGGATGAGTTATTAAGGATTCTTCAGATAGATAGAATTATAAATCCCTTTGTGCATTTTTAGCTAAGGAGCCATTATGCATTTGAATATCTGTCTAATCAATGGAATTATATAACAAACACTAGTGATGTTAACTGAAATGATTTCAGGTAATTCTGTTGATTAAAATTCTTGTTATTTTTGAAATAACTGACTTTTTTTTTGCTGAAGCAATTGGAGTTAAGTGACTTGTCTAGGGTCACATAGCTAGGAAGCGTTAACTGTCTGAGATCAGATTTGAACTCAGGTCCTCCTGACTTCATGGCTGGTGCTCTATCCACTGCATCACCTACCTGCCCCCAAATAGCTGATCTTTTAAACATAACTTTATATATCATTTTAAAAGTCTATTTAAGGAAACTTTGTTAACATGTTTTTTATTTAAATAGTTCTGTTAAATAAAGGAAGTCAATTTTTCTATTTAAAATTTCCTTATTAATCTATATTGTTAAATAGGAAACTTATAAATCACAAACCACTTGTTGAACCACTTTGTTTTTTCCTTATCTTCAAACTTTTCTTCTCAGAATGATGTCAAGTTATTTTCTCTCTTCTTCAGTGTTCTTTCAGATCGAAGTTGTTTAAGAGTTACAGCTGGCCCTCCCTCAATGGATGTTGATGTCAATATTCAGCGAACTTTGGAGGACAGCTTAGCAACTGAAGCTTATGAACGGAGAATAAGACGTCTTGAACAGGAAAAACTTGAACTTAGTAGAAAGCTTCAAGGTAAAGAAATTTTTAAGGTAGTAATAGCAGTCTTTGGAATTAAATTGGTATACATTGCCTACATTAATCTGGAATTTTTGTATAGTATTTTTATACCTAATAAGAAAATATTTTAAATGAATTTTTCCTATTACAAAGAAATCATCCCTATTTATGCTGACATGATGTTTTGGTTTTTAATACCTAACATTTTTTATATCCACCTGGTTATTGAGTATGTTGTATTTGTTATTTAGTTTTGGAATAGTTTTTTTGTGAGGCAATTAGAGTTAAGTGACTTGCTCAGAGTCACACATCTAGTCAATGTTAAGTGCTGAAGGATGGATTTGAATTCAGGTGCTCCTTACTTTAGGGCTGATGCTCTATCAGTTGTTCCACTATTTGAATTTGGTACAAGATTTTTGTTAACTGAAAAATAATCTAACTTTAAACAGAAATTGAATGTTCAGAGCTGAGCCGTTGTTACCCTGTTGATACCTAAAGAGAGAAAGAGAATTCTCAATTTTAAAAGCTTAATTTTTGCACTGCATAGGTATAGGCAGAGATGCAATCCAGTATCATAAAAATAATGTTTGAGAAATATTTGTCACATTGCAAGCAAAAATTAAGCACATCATATTTGATAGGTAGATAGTGCTAGGCCCTAGAGGTTCAATAATAAAAGCTCCTAGAGGAGCTTGTACTCTGAAGATGGAGAAAATGGGAATATATGAATATATACAGACCAGATTCAAAATAAAGAAAAAGAAATTGGAAAAATATGGGCAAATATCAGAGGTATCTGGAAAGAGATAGAGTGGAATTGATTTCTGAATGAAACTAGCTCTATTTTAACAGGAAAGGCATGTAGTCATTATAATATAGCCATGGAGGTATGGAACCCCTAACATGAGAAATAATATGAAAGCCAGTAGGGCTGCTCTATGTAGTGCGTATAATCTATCTGTTGTTGTCTTTTCCTTACAAAGTCACGGAAAAAGTGAAGAAATAATTGAGAGAGAGGCTTTGGTTCCTCTTTGAAAAGAGCATGGCTAGTGTGAGTGCTTTCTCAAATTGGAGTTTGAGGAGGTACACAGTGACCTGAGAAGGAGACCTTAGGATTTGAGGAAGATACCAATGTGAGACCTCTGTAGTCAAAGAAGAGAGCTGGTCTTCTGAATTTGGAATTGGTTTCAAGTTATAGACATGATACTATTCAAATTCATTCAGCATATGTATTCCTCAGATGTCAAGAATGAAAACAAAAATGAGAATATTGTACTGTAGTCAAAATATTCATATGTTTCAACTTTGTCATTAACTCTCCAAGTATTTTTCCACATATCTGTTCATGTTGTTCATAAAATGCACATGAGTCGCAATTATCTTATTTTTCCTTCTGTTTTTAAAGAATCAACACAGACTGTCCAGGCTCTGCAATATTCAACTGTAGATGGTCCATTGACTGCCAATAAAGATTTAGAAATAAGAAACTTAAAAGAAGAAATTGAGAAGTTGAGGAAACAAATAACAGGTAAATTTCCATAGTTTATTATTAATACTTTTTTAAGGACAGAATTGGTTCTTCAGAGTGTTTATAAGTTAAGAAAAATATATTTCTCTGTTTGCAGATGCCATTCTTTCAGTATTGTCCTGGTAGTGTAGTGTAGTAGTAGTAGTAGTATAGTATAGTGAAATTGTGTATGCCATTTAAAATTTAAAATAATCTCTTATATTCCTTTAACATTTTCAAGAAATATTAATTTTTCATTTAAGATACATGTGCATTTTTAAATACTTTGGGGGGAGTGTTTTTTTAACTAATTTTTATCATATGTTATAAAATTTTATGTGGTAATTTATTGATCATCTAGTCCAGCTTTTTCATTTTATACATAGAAACTAAGACCCAAACAAATGAAATGATTAAACAAGATTTAATGGTCTATGTTAAATTATAAATTAGAACTAAAATATCTTAATTACTGTTGGAGTTTGCCTTTTACTCTGTTACAATTTGCCTTTTCATTAACATAGGTTTAGATATTAAAATAAATTGTCATTTGTTGCCTTTGTGGGAAGAAAAGCTATCTATAGTTATAGATTATTTATTTCTATTTAAATTTTATCTTACAAATATTCCCCATATGGTCTTCTTTCTAAGGAATAAATATATATCTTATCATCTTTTACATATGGTGTCTTTAAAAATTGTGTGTTATTATTATTGACAGAATTCTATCAACAGGGTCCTTGGGCAAGTGACTTTTAATCACCCAGTACTCTATCCCTTACTGGTATAATCTTGGCTTTTCCTCGAGGAGTATGTCCCAACCATGATATGTCACTCATATTGCTTCATCTCTCTCAGTCATGTTTCTTTCCCTTCTTCCCTAATTTGTTTTTTTAGTTGGTTAGCAAGCATTTATTAAGTGGCTACTATGTACCAGCTATTATATTAGAAACAGATTGAAAGATAAGAAATAAAAATCATTTTTATAATTTTCTCAAGAAACTTATGTTCTACAGAACAGAGAACCTTATCTTCTCTGCATATACACGGAATAAATAGTGTGATGAGAGATATACAAGTTCTTCTTCCCCCTATCCATATGTGGGTTAGACTAGTTTTTCTTCAGGAGGCATTTAAACCATCCTTACGACCAAATGTCTCAGAGGGATAAGGATGCAGTCTGTTGACAT
Organism: Antechinus flavipes; assembly: GCF_016432865.1. Taxonomy (NCBI): domain Eukaryota; kingdom Metazoa; phylum Chordata; class Mammalia; order Dasyuromorphia; family Dasyuridae; genus Antechinus; species Antechinus flavipes. The sequence continues at coordinate 81,812,996 of NC_067401.1, read as the reverse complement.
TACTTACTTCTGGTCCTTTGAGTTTTCATTCAGTAAACATTAAGTGCCTACTACATGCCAGAAATTGTTAAAAGCACTGGATACAGAAAGAAAAGCAAGAGATGCACTTTGCCTACACATTCAGTCTAATATAGAGAGAAAACATGCAATGACTATATGCAGACAAAATATAATCAGGATAATTTGGGTATTTTCTCAGAAAGAAGGCATTGTGATTGAGGAGTGCTGGGAAAGACTTCTTATGAAGGTAGGACTTTTGCTAAAATTTAAAAGGGCATATATAAGATATATTGTAAAGATAGAATTGATAAGACTGGGCAACTAATTTAATATGAAGAAGGGAATGAATGTTAAGATTTGAAGATGATGCCTAAGTTGCATGTTTGAGTTTATTGAAAAGGTATCCTTAAAGGTAATAGGAAAATTAGGAAAAGGGAGAAGATCTGAGAGAAAGGGAGATGAGGGAAAGAAAAGAAGTTTAATATTGTATAGAGTTTAAGATTGGCATTAAGACATCTAGTTTGGTATGTTCAAAAGGAAGTTGAATATTCAAGACTGGAAGTTAGCAGAGAAATTAGGGATTGGATACATAAATTTGAAAATCATTGGCATAGTAATGATAATTGGATCCTGGGTAATTAATGATATCTTCCAAGTGAAATAATATAGAGGGAAAAGTCTGAGGGCTCAAGATAAAGCCTTGGGGGATGGGCACCTGCAATTAGTGGGTGTACTCCCTGAATGAAGAGAATAAAGAGAAACAAAAAAAGACTGAGAAAGAGTAAAGCAGATTGGGAGGAGGAGAACCAGTATAATGTCACAAAAACTTGAAAGAAGAGAAGAGTATCCAGAAGATAGTAGCTGATAGTAGTTCAGAAGCTGCAAAAGAAATTTGTTAAGATGAAGACTGAGAAAAAGCATTAGATTTGTCATTTAACAGAACTTTTTTTTAATTTAATTTTTTTAATAACTTTTTTATTTACAAGTTATACATATGGGTAATTTTATAGCATTGGCAATTGCCAAGCATTTTATTCCAATTTTTCCCCTCTTTCTCCCTACCCCCTCCTCTAGATGGCAGGATGACCAGTAGATGTTAAATGTATTAAAATATAAATTAGATACACAATAAGTATGCATGACCAAACTGTTATTTTGCTGTACAAAAAGAATTGGACTCTGAAATATTGTACAATTAGGCTGTGAAGGAAATCCAAAATTCAGGCAGGTGAAAATATAAAGATTGGGAATTCAATGTAATGTTTCTTAGTCAGCTCCCAGAGTTCTTTCGCTGGGTGTAGCTGGTTCAGTTCATTCCTGCTCCATTGGAACTGATTTGGTTCATCTCATTGCTGAGGATGGCCGGGTCAATCAGAATTGGTCATCATATAGTATTGTTGTTGAAGTATATAATGATCTCCTGGCCCTGCTTGTTTCACTCAGCATCATTCTCTCCAGGCCTTTCTGAAATCATCCTAACAGAACTTTTTTAACTTTGGAGAGAGCAATTTCAGTTGAATAATGAGATTAAAAGCCAGACTTCAGAGGCTTAAGAAGAAAGTGAAAAGAATGGACATGAAAGCATGACAGCATATTATAGACAGCCTTTTAAAGATGTTTTTCCATAAAAGGGAGAAAGATAAAGGATGTTAACTGGTAGGGATGGATGGATCATAAGAGGTTCTTTTGAGGTTGGAGGACACATGAGCCTGTTTGTAGGCAGTAAGAAAACAGTCAGAAAACAATAAAAAATTAAAGATAATCAACACATGGACCTCTGACTGCTTTCTTCTGACTGCTTTTCAGTTTTCCAAGCAGTTTTGGTCAGATACTGAGTTCTTACCCTAAAAGTTTGAATCTTTGGGTTTATCAAACACTAGATTAATATGGCCATTTACTTTTGTGTACTGTGGGCCTAATCTGTTTCACTGATTAACCATTGAATTTCTTAGCCAGTAACATCATTTTCATGATTATTACTTTATAATATAGTTTAATATTTGGTACTGTGAGGCTGCCTTCTTTTACATTTTTTTTCTCATTCATTTCCTTGATATTCTTGACTTTTTGTTTTTCCATATGAATTTTGTTATTTTTCTAGCTAGTTTAGTCATTTAATTAGTATGACACCGAATACACAAATTAATTTAGGTAGAATTATGAATATTATTCAATCTTCTCATAAATAATATTTCTCCATTTGTTTAGATCCTTTAGGATGAAGTATCTTATAATCATGTTCATATTGTCCCTGAGTTTGTGTTGACAGTAGACTTATTTCGCCTGCAATTATTTAAACAGAATTTCTCTCTCTTTTTCTCATGGGTTTTGTTGTAATAGAAATGTTCATAATCAATCAACAATTTCAGTCGATACTCCAGGGTTCTTTAAGTATGCCATAATATTACCTGCAAATCATAATAGTTTTATTTCCTCATTGCCCATTTTTATTCCTCCAATTTCTTTTTTTTTTCTCTTATTGCTAAAGCTAGCATTTCTAATACAGTATTGAATGATAGAGGCTATCATTGATATCCTTGCTTCTTCCTTGATTATATTAGAGATGATTGTTCTTCATTTTAGATAACTACTAATTATCACTTTTGCTTTCTAATGTTTTTTTAATAGGAATCAATGTTGTATAGTGCCTTCACTTATTGGAAGAACTATGTAATTTTTGTTGTTTTTGTGATTGATAGTTATACCATAGTTTTTCTAATAATATTGAACCAGCCCTGCATTCTTGGTATAACTTGAACCTGGTGATAGTATATGATCTGTGTAATATATTGTTATAACCTCCTTGCTAGTATGTTATTTAAAATTTTAGCTTTGATATTTGTTGTATCCTGCTTTCTAGAGCCCCCAAGTTGGGGTGACAAAATATACTATGCTTTCTAGAACTCATATGCCAGTGTTGTGTGGCAAATATGTACAACATACTAAAAAAGCAGAAACATCTTCCTCTTTGCCAAAAAGTGATGGATCAGTTGCCATATTTTAGTTTTGGTTTAATGTTAATTTTAATGTTTCAAGTGTTAAATTGCATGCCAGATTTTGTCCCTTCCTCTTTCACCCCCATCAAGAACTTCTTAATTCTTCTTCACCTTCTCCTTTCAGAGTGGGATTGTCTGCATATCTGAGGTTGTTGATATTTTTCCTTGGCAATCATAATTCTAACTTTTGATTCCTCCAGCCTAACATTTCCCATGATATCCTCTCTACATATAAGATAAATAAATAAGGTGACAGTATACAACCTTGTTGTACATCTTTCCCCATCTTAAACTAGTCAGTTGTTTTATATCTGATTCTAATTGTTGCTTCTTGACCAGCATAGATTCTTCAGCAGACAAGTAAGATGATCTGATATTTCCATCTCTTTGAGAACTTGCCATATTTTGTTGTGATCCACAGTCAAAGGCTTTAATATAGTCGGTGAAGCAGAAGATGTTTTGCTGTAACACCCTTGATTTATTTCTCCATAATTCAGAAAATCTTGATAATTTGGTCCTTGGTTCCTCTACCTTTTTGAAAAGCATTTTGCTCTTCTCTTAATTATAGGTTCACATATTGCTGACAACTTGCTTGCAAAATCTTAAGCATAACCTTACTAATGCTTGGTTGTTTGGTAATTTGAGCTTTCTTTTTGATACTGTTCTTGTTAAGGTTTGGGATGTATGCTTAAGAAAATCAAAGATAAAGTGTTTTGTGTATTTTAAAGGATTATACAAATGATACCAATTACAATAATTATAATAATTTATTTAAAAGGAATTAATCAAAGAAAATACTCTGAAAAATTACCCCATAAAATATTTTTTAAAATAATAGATGGAGCAGTGATTGATATAACAAAAAGGAAATACCAATAATTATATTTATCCAGGACTGCACAAGAAGCCAAAGAAGCCTGTGAAGAGTGGTATGCTGGTAAATATTTCATAACCAACTCTCTGAAGGAAAAAAAGCATGCAGAGAGTACTTTTAAATTTAATTTGAATAATCTTCATCAATTTAAGTGTAGTCAGTTTTTTTAAAAAGCAATAAATTAAACCTTGATTTTAACATTTGCCAGTTTCTGAGGTCTAAATGTTCACATTGAAAATTTAACAAATGACTCCTCTTAGTTGGTACACTCTTATTGCAAAACATCCCTACCTATAGGAGATCTAAATAGAAATGTACCAAGAAGTTTTTTTGTTTTGTTTTGTTTTGTTTATTTTTACCAATTTTTTACTTATGTTCAATAAAGGGATGAAGGCAATGGGAACATAGTCCTGGTCTTTCAAGACCATATTACAGGATAGAACCTGACTCTGATATCTAACTGTACAAAGAGATAAGAGTAGGCCATTTGTGTATCCCTCAGATTTCTCCAGTAGATTTATAATCAATATTTCTACTGGACTTACAGTAAAGATAAGCACATCAGTAATGAGGGAAATACTACAGTGACCAGATTGTCTTTTGCAGGGGAGTGTGTATCCAGGTGACATGAGACCAACATGATTTCTGACATTGTTTGAGGCTTCTCATGGCCACAACAAAAAAATGGAACAAACTTTTAAATGATTATTATACAAGGATAGGAAGGCAGAGATTTGACTAAGGCCAGTACACTATCTTTGTTCACAAGGAAGGGGTAGAACCAAGAATTTTACACATAATGGGTCCTAGTCTTTGCCAAACCATTAAGAATTGTAACAATGCAGTGTCAATTCCATCCAGATTGTAGAGGGGATAGAACCAGGCAAGAACTACCCATCCTATTCAAGAGAACTGAAAGAAACTATTACAGGAGATAAGAATGAAATACCTTAAGTTAAGAGAAATGCATGAGATAAATCTACGGTAAGAGAATTATTTGCCAGTAAAAACAAGATGAACCTCAGAAAAAGCAAAGAATGGCCTTTTTTTTTTTACAAGAATTCCTAAAATTTATGAAAGAAATTAAATAATATATAATAATTAAATTAGAGATTTTAAGGGGGGGGAAATGGAAAGATAGCTTAAAACAAAAGTTGGAAATTGGACTTAAGTAGTGGACTCTTTGACAAATAGGATGGAACAAACAACTTAATTAAATAAAATAAGAAATATTAGAACAAAGTAATAAGGCTGAAAACTTAGAACATGTAAATAAAGTAATGATCTGGAAAACAGGTCAAGAAAGATAATTTTAAAAATCATTAGACTTCCTGAAAAACATGACCACCTCCAAGAGAAAGTTAAGCGTACCCAGGAATGTCAAAACCAAAAAGCCAGAATTTTTAAATTTAAAGAAAAAAAAAAAAAAAGACCATAAGGCTTCTTGAAAAGTTTAAGTGCAAAGGAAAAATGGTCAAGATCACAAGACTATTCTGGAGATTAAATAAACAAAAAAATATTGGAATATAATTGTATCAAAAGGCGAGAGAAAAAAGCTATTAACTAACAATGTGTTCTTTAAAAAGGAGTATAATACTATAGGGAGAAAATGGATCTTTAATAGGATAGAAAATATTTATGCATTCTTAAAAAAACTGAGTTGGGTGGAGATTTTGAAAGGCAAATACAGAATACAAGAAATACTTTGCAAAGAACTAGGTGAAAAATGGGTGTGAGTAGAGCTAGAATGATTATATCATGTCTTTATTAATGTAAAGCTTACCAACTTTTAAAAGACTTTAGAAACTTGATAAATGCAGTGGTGAATCATGATTATCAGAGACTGTTGATGAAACTCTCTTTCTACTTCTTGTAGATAGCATTTTCAGATATAACTATTGTATGGATTTGTTTTGATTGATTATATTTTTAATATGAATGAATTTTTTTGTTGTTTGAGGAGAGTTATAGTAGAACAGAGGGTGAGTAATAGTCTAAGTGAAAAAAAAAAGGTGGAAAAGAACAGTAGTGAAGTATTTCAAAATTCACAGAAGTAAGCAAAAGAAAGCTGAGAAGGGTGCATGTGCAAGGCAGGGCAGTTTGATGCTACTATTTTCAATTTAATATACATTTTTAAATTGTATATGATATAAGTTTACTGTTTCGCTTACAATTCTTTTTTGATTTTTGTGTACTGAAATGTTCATATTTGTTTGGCAGTTAGGTGGTATCTTGGGTAGAGTCCTGAATCTGAAGTGAGGAAGATCTCAGTTTAAATCTAGCCTTACACTGTGTCAATCTGGACAAGTTATTCTGTTTGTCTCAGTTTCCTTAATTGTTAAATGTGGATAGTGGGGTCTACCTCACAGGGATGATCAAATAAATTAAAATTTATAAATCACTTAGTACAGTACCTAACACATAGATGTTATGTAAGTACTAGTTTAAATTTATAATAAAAATTTTGTTTTGAAAGTAATAGAGTTGAGTTATTGGAAGAACAGTGGAGAAGTCCACGATAGAAATGAATCGTCTGTTAACGCATTAACAGTAGGAGCTTTTATAAGAGAAATTGTATAAAGGATATCATTAAGAGATATATATAATCGAGAAAATAAATTAGTCAATCCTGTGGTGAGAACAAGGGAACACACCAGTAGGCAGCCCATATATCTGTTCCATTTATATTCATTTAATTACAAAAAGTGAACAGGGATTTCATTAACACATTGTGTAGACCCCTTGAAGAGAATTTATGAGGAGGTGTTAATGTTATGAGGATGTATCCATTTAGCTACACTGGGGGATGTAATGAAGGATGAAATATCCATATCAATGAAATGACAGATCTATTAAAATAACTTTATATGGTTTCTGTATTGCTACACTTAAGGTCAACTTTTTGTTTTTTGTTGGTTTTTTAATTATAATGTAGAAGAGTGTAAATCAAGGAGAATAAATGAGCTAAGATTATATCTTAATGGTTTACTTATCACATTTAATTCAGAAAAAACTAATAATTCATGATACAAAGTCATTATAGGAAAAATAATTTAAAATAACATGCAATAATTTTGAATGGTGATGTTTTGGTAGGAAAATGTCCAGCGATCTTCATACCAAGAAATCTCATATCAAAATTCATCATCTTCCACCTCAATTTTTTTTTTCCCCTCTGATTAGGTTGGGTCATTTATTTAGTTTGATGGTTCACTAGCAGCAAAATAAAATATCTTAATGTTTCCAATTATCTGTGTCTTAGTTGATAAGACACTTCAGAAAAACAGTTCCATATACAAAAAAAGAGATGGTTTATCTTTAAAAGGATAATGTAATTTTGGAAAGCTTTTTCACAATTTTGCCTCATTTTTTATTTGTTAACAAAGAATGTGGCTATTAGAGACTTCCACATGTTTTGTTAATTTAAAAAGCACATTCAAATAACTGGAATTTGGAAAGTTGTATATATCTGGAAGTTTGACACTCAGGTTCAACCCTGTTTAGTGTATGTGATTCAGTAAAACTTTTATTAAGATTTTTGGTTGGGTTCCATAGCAATAGCTAATTATGGCACTATTACATCTTTGCTGAAACTTAGAATTCTCTTATACTAAACAAAGAAGACCAATATAACTTTTTGCTGCTTTAAAAACAGAATAAAAATAAAACAACTCAAATCAGCCTTTGTAGGAAAAAAAAAAAGTAAAACCTGGGAAAAGCTTTCTTATATTTCAGTTCTTGTAAGAAGAAAAAAAAAGATAGGAAAAGGTAATACATTAGACAATATAATCTCTTTGCTCCTTTGCCACTGCCACCATTCTGATTTTAGGCCCCTTTTGCCTTACAACTGAACAACTGTCTTATCACTTAACCCTGTTTGCCTCAGTTTCATTATCTGGAGAATAAACTGAAGAAGAAAATGGCAAAGCACTTCTGTATCTCTGCCAGGAAAATCCCAAATGAGTTCAAAGAGAATGAGACACAATTGAAAAACAATTGAAAAAGAAATTATTTTAGATGATTATGATTTAGCGTTTTGCTGTAACAATGCTTAAATTCTTTTATATTTGGAGGTAGCTAGTTGGCTTAGTGGATAGAACACCAGTGTGAAGTCAGGAGGACCAGGAATTCAAATGTGGCCTCAGACACTTAACACTTCCTAGCTATGTGACCCTGGGCAAGTCACTTAACCCCAGTTGCCTCAGGGGGGAAAAAAGTACTTTTATATTTTATTTATTGAATTTTCAAGGGGATTTGTATTTGTAGTTTGAGAACTTCTTGTCTCTTTGTTAATGCAGAAAAGCAAATTTCTTTTGTATAATTCTGAATACATAATTATATTCTATATACCTTTGGGGGAAGTGTTCAATTATTGGAACATTTGTAGCATTCTTTTGCAGAATCTGTATTTACTTATAAATCTGGCTTTTTAAGAATGGGCTTTCTTTTCATATTTCTTTAGTAGTGTCTTAATGCTGCATTATCATGAATCTCTTAGTTTCTGTAAATGTATTTGTATGATTTAGGTTTCTATTTGATGTTCATATTTGTTTGAATTTGTGTGCATATTATCCCTGGAAGATATTAATATCCATTATGGTTTTATAAGCTTGATTTGGTTATAAAATAGTATCAGTTATATTTGATAAGTCCACTTAGTAGCATTTATCATTCTTATGTAAAACTTTTTTGTTGATTCAGGAAAGAGTTCTATAAATTTTATATACTACATGTAAAAATATGTAGTATGAGAAATTCTGTCTTTATTAACAAAGAAGTGTGATAGCTGTTTTTTAGGGGTGCCTATATTGTGTAATATGGTGTAGGTTTTTATTTAGATTCTTTTCAAATCCACTGTGGTCTGTTTTTCTAGTCCAAAATATGTGCAAAAAATACTGTTGTCGTTTTAATCTAGTTTAGTGAAGTTCAATTATAAATAATCCAAAAAGAAGTCATTATCATATTATTTTTAAAAAATTATTTAGAGACTACAGACCATTGTACAATTAGATAAAATGGTTCCTTATTGTAATTGAATAAAAACATTGAACTATACAGGTTCACCCAATTTAGGCTCATTTAAAGCATCTTTGAAATTACTTCATTCCATATAACAAGGATGATACATGTACTTCTTCCTATTCTCAAACAATTTTTACTTCTTCCACTATCTATCTTTTGAAGGTTTTTTTCCATTACATGTATGTTGGGATTTATTACAATTTAAAGCATTGTTTTTCAATATTTATGCTTCCTTCCATCTAACTGGCTTTTACTGCAAACCAGCTTTCCTCTGATGACCGCCTCCCTGGCTACCCTTTTAATTACTGCTTGCACCTTCATTCATGCTCAGTAGTCAAGGCAGAAGAACTGGGATACTCCTTGTTTCCCATTACTACTTCCAGGTTCTACCCCTTTCTCCATCACTTAATAACCTCTCTTCCTATAAGATTCATGCTATTTATATCACTCTATCAAAATCTTAATAACTATTGTCTACAGCTGCAGAGGTCACTTCTTTTCTTCTTCAATGAATTGGTTATTTGGCGTCTCCCCAACTCCTGCCCTAATTCTAGGGAACTTCAGCATACATATTGATTCTCCTTTAAATTCTTTAAGCAACTGAGTTCCTCAGCCTGCTCAGTTCCCATGAGCTCCTTCTCCACATCATTTTAGCCAAATACAAAGCTGGTCATACTGTTGTTCTTGCTATCGTCCACAAGTGTACCACCTCCATTCAAGAACTCTGGAATTCCCTTATTCTACCATAATCATTTAGCTTTTCACATCTCCCTCTGCCTTCCTTTTTATAACCCTACCTTTCATCCTGACCATTAATGCCAATCCTGTGACCCCTCAATTCCTTCTCAAGCTATCCTCTGCATTTTCTCCTCTTCATCTTGACTTGTTGAACCATGTTAATTTTACATAATTCTCCTCTTCTTTGGATCACCACCATTTTTTATCTTTATGCCTACACATGTGCTCCTGAAAAAAAGATGGAGAGCATTTCAACTGGGTCCATTACAAATTTGTTTCAAAACTTCAACTGAGCTCTCACTGCTTCTAGACAACTCTATTATATCTCTCTTTGAACAAAGTGTGTACTTTCCACAGCAGCTCTTCCAAACTTTTTTATTTCTTCTTAAGCCTCCCATGGCTCCCTGTCCCTCCACTGTCTCATCTTAGATTCTTGCCTCATATTGTGCAGAAATGAGGCCATTTGCTATGAACTCCCTCTTGTTTTCTTTTTCTTTTTTTTTTTTTTTCCATTCAGGTGCTTTCTGCCACTTTCTTAATTCTTACTGGGGCCAATCAACTCCTCTTCTTGTTTAAGCAATATATATTTGCTTATTACCTCCCTCATTAGATTGTAACTTTGAGAATCAGAACTGTCTTTGCTTCTTTTTTGTGACCCCAACATTTAGTATAGTGGCTGACAACAGGTGATTAATGTTTGTTGATTGATTTGCCATGTTTACCATGCCTACGCTGTGTAGTCTTCTTACCTTTATCTCTTGGAATTCCTGGTTTTCTTCAGGTCAGCCACTTTGAAATCATCATCTCCCTCCAGTTGCTAGTGAATTCCCCCTAAAATTATCTTGTGTCTAGTGTGTGTATGTGTTTGTGGGATATGTGTGTATATAAGTATATGTGTTTGTATTTATATATATACAGAAAAAGAAAGAAAAAAGTGTGTGTAATTGTTTCTCCCTTGTTAAAAACTCATTGAGGGCTGTGACTATTTTGTTTTCACCTTTGTATCCTTAGTGCTTTCTATATAGTAGGTAGTTAATAAATGCTTGCTAATTGATTGGTTGTTCTTAAGTAAAATCGGCCTAGTATCAAAACGATGGACAAAAGAGGATAAATCTCTGTAAAAGTTTTTTGTTTGTTTGTTTTTGTTTTTGTTTTTTTTTTTACCATTTAATTATGGAGGGATACCCTATTTGGCTCTTTAACATCACAGTTCTAGATATATATTTTTTGATAGTAGAATCTCAGAAGAAAAAAATGGAACAAGCTAGTGGATTTAGACCAAGTATATACAGAAATTTTTGCTAGAAGTGACACAGTTTTGCTAGAGATGACAAGATATCTGAAGGATAAAGGTGGGTATTAGAAAGGACCAGGATTCTTTGAAGATGGTGAATTAAATGCTTTTATGGGGACAGCCGTCTTCTCACTATACCAAAATATACAAGTAAAAAGTCCCAAAACACTCTTTTAAAAAATAGCAATGACAAGTGACATGACATCAAAAGGAATAAGTAATCATAAAAGAAAAAGAGCAAAACTGACCCAGTGTTATAGACTTAAAAACAAAAGAATAAAAATGATATATTGAAAAATAACATTGCAAATTAATATCACTGAAACAGAAGAGAGACTTCAGACAGTGGCATGGTAGGGAGGATTAATTAGCATATTTATCTCATCAGGTCAAAAGAAGGATAATATGAACAAAAAAAAATAATGAAATGAAACTCTAGTAGGTGAGGATGGAACAAGACCAAGAGAGAAGTTCTTGAGGGGTAAAGAGACTGGGTTCAGATTATTTTACTGTAAGTAAATATAATGTAAAGACTAAGTGCTAAATTTTCAAGGAAATAAATGTGCTTGTATGTGTGCCTCACTACCAAACTCATTTTTTTAGAGGGCTATGGTCCCCTAACTTAAATTTATATGCAAAGATAAATTAATCTGCATCACAAATGTTGGTGTAAACATGTTGAATAAAATCTTAGCCAAAAAAACCCCCCAAACCTGCAGATATTAACTATTTTTTGTTATTGCCTCTATTCTTTGTTTTATTAAGCATTATCTTTTTAGCCATAGCTCAGAAAAGTAATTCTTTACTAATTTTTTAAAATTGGTATGACCTCTAACATTCATTTTGAGCACATTGTGCTATACAGAACATCTCACAAGTCTTAATGCAATCATAAGTTACAAAAGTTTTAAAATTCACTATGACTTTTGGAATACCCTGTATATCACAATGTGTTTTTATGATTGTTTCTGATCTTTAATCAAGAATTTTCCTGCTAGCCATAATTGTAGAAGTATTTCCTTTTTTTCTGTTGGTTTTTTTTATTGTTTTTTTGTTGTTGTTATTGTTTTAAAATTTTGTTTGTTGTTTTTTTAATTAACTTATATTTTTACATTTAGGCAACATAATTGTTTGGGACTCTACTGTGACAGAAGTTCTGAAATACTATTCTAAGTTTGTTTTGTTTTGTTTTGTTTGCCAAATTCCTTTCCAGATTTCTCAGTAATTCTTGTTGAATGAGAAGGCCTTCCCTAAGTAGATTATGTTCTTGCATTATCAAAACCTGGGCTACTGAGTCCAGTTGTTTGTAATTCTTGGTTACATAGTCTCTAAAATGTCTATTTACTCATCACTCCTATTTTTTTTTTTTGCTTCTTTTGAGATGCTAGTCTTTTTGCTCTAAATTTTAGTATTTTATTCAGAGTAATCTCTTCATTAGTTTCATTTATAAAATTATAAGTGTTAACATCACCATTTGAAACTTCTCTCTCCATACTTCTCAGTGATCTTGTTAGCTTTCATGCATTCAGTTATCACATCTGTTCTGATGACTCCCAAACTCTGTATGTTTGTTATAAATGTCTTCTCATTTCCATTCCTGCATCTCTGAATATTTGATAGACTTTTCTTCTCTCCCTTCCCTATGCCTTCTTTTCCCTTTCTCTTTTTCCCTCTTTCCTCTTTCATTTTCTCTCCTTTTCTACCTCTCTTCCTCTCTCTCTCTCCTACTCTATTCCTTCCTTTCTCTTCCCCTCCCCCTTGTTCCCTCTCTCTCCTTTCTAAATCTTCAGTAGCTTTCTTTTGTCACTAGGATAAAATACAAACTCCTCATCTTGGCATTTAAAACCCTTCAAAATTTATTTGACCATATCTTTCTAAAAATTTATTTTACATTACTCATTTCATATTATGTTTTATTGATTTAGCATTACTTTTCTGCTGAGATATATCTTATAATTCTTAGCTTTTTTTCAAAACTAATTTCAGTGTCACTTCTATGGAAAATATTTCTTCAACTCTCTTAATTGTTAGAGCTTCCTCCTTCCTCAATATCTTATATTTCCTTCTGTGCCTGAGGTACCCTTACCCTGAAACTACCCACTGTGGCCTGCTCACATAGGATTATTTCTCCACAAGATCCGTCCTCTTCCTATTAATGAGTTTTTCCTGGATCCTTTATTCTGTGGAAGGGTCAAAGTCTGTTTGCCTTTCTTCTCATGCGGGCCATGTTGCTGACTTTCTGAATTTCAAACTTGTGTTTGCATGCCAGGTACCTTTCTCTTCCAACCCCTTTTATTTTTTTCTGTGTCTTTTTCTTGCATTAAAATTCTTTGGTAGCAGGGGCTATCTTTTTTCTTATATTTTTATCACTAGTACTTAGAACATGGTGCTTAGCATATCATAAGTGCTTAATAAATGCTTATTTAATGCTTTTTGCTATTTATATGTTCTAGTCCCCTGGATAATATATATTCCTAAGGTCAAAAACTGATTTATTTTGTTTGTTTTTCTATTTCCTAGCACCTCACTCAAACCTTTCACATAATAGATGCTCTTTAAGTTTAATTAAATAAATAAATCGATTTGCTATGTGTATGAAAGTTCTGATTACCAGCTCTAAAGAACAAACCTTTTTTGATAGACTTTTAGTTTTTAAGAAGCACTCAATATTTTGTTCTTGACAATATATTAAACCCTAATATTTAATGACTTCATAGCAAGAATTTGGAGTTAGAATGGATATTAGGATACCATCTGGACCTGTTTTTTTTTTTTTTCCTTTTGCAAATAAGAGAACTGAGATATAGAGAAGTCAAAGGACTTATGCAAAGATGTCAGCCTGTGTCCTCTTATGCCAAATTCTTTGCTCTTCCTATTTAAAATGTATTTTTTAATTCATACCTTAAAACACTTTTTATAGATGCTGTTTTATTTAGAAATGGAATAATAAGCATTTTGTCATGTAGTTGTATATGACATCCCTTTGTCTGACTCCAGCATTCCCTTTAACTAAAGAAATTTTAAAATACTACTTTGATCTTTATGAATAATTTCATTGTGCTGTTTGTAAAAGGAACACTATCTTTCATTTTAGATTCTGATCATCTAGAACAACAATTAGAAGAAGCTAGTTCTATGAGACGAGAACTAGATGATGCTTCTAGACAAATCAAAGCTTGTGAGAAACAAATAAAAATGCTAAAGCAAGAAAGAGAAGACCTTAATAAGGTAAAAAAAAAAATAAACTACCATTTTGTTCTCATATTTTTCTGAATCTTCCAACTTTTTTAGAACCATATTTAAACTATTTTACCTCTACTACCCTGCTTTAGTTGCTCCTCATTGCTTATCAAAAAAAAGTTAGGCCTCTGATAGAAATTATAGTATGAACCTACATACTCTGTATTTTAGCCAAGTTGATCTACTTGTACACAAATCTTTCTCACCATTTCTTAATGTTGATTTTATTTTTGTATCCACCTCATTGTCTTGAAAACTAGATCACATGCCACAAACACTTAGTAAATGTGTGTTGGTTTAGAAAAAAATCAAGAGGAATAAAAATAATTTCTTTATAATTTCCTAATCTGAAAATACATTTAAAAGTGTTAAAATTTAATATTCTTTTGATATATATTTGCTGATTTTTAAAATGCATTGCAAATTTAAAGTTTCATATGTTGTATTCTTCCTTCCTCCCAAAAAAATAGCATAAGTGTATTTGGAAATTAAGTTTCTAAAATTACCTATTAAACCTATATATCATTTAAAATAGTATTTTTATTTAGGTAAGAAATAAAGAAAATTCCATATTCTCTTTGCAAAATTTTCATGTGTCTTTTAAAAATAATAATTTACATGACAAAGGAGAAGAGTTTTGGAATATAGCAAAAACTATTTAGGAAAATAAGAGTTGGGGGGGTGGTTTTGGGAAGGAAAAAAAACCCAGTAATTCACCTAAGTTCTCCCAAATTCCACTCTAAACAATTTCAAATAATCCCTCAATATGAATTCTATAGTATTATAAGCCACAGAAGGATGTGATGAATTTTTCAACCCAGGACAACTTAAAAGATAGGCAGGAAAAATCTTTTCATTAGGGTGAGAGTGAAATGCAATACAGGAAAGCTTATAGGCTTACAGGCAAACAAGCAGGAGGTCAGAGGGAGTTGGGGGGCTGAATCAGCAGCAGGAACACTGACTTCTAGAACTGTTAGCACAGACAGTAAGGGGTCTGAGAAGTGATCATAAGGAGATTACAGGCGTACCTTTGCCAGCATTGGGTTGTATTGTACATGATGGGATCTGAGTTGCAGTCTCAGTACCAGGAAGATCTCTAGCAAACCAGAACTTGCAGCTTCAGGGGAACAGGAGACTTGGTAATGGTCCCATGGCATTTGTATCTAATGGTAGCCATTTTGGAGGATAGGAGAGGAAATGTTTTTTAAAAAAGAAAGACAGAAAGAAAGAAATTTATATAACTTTGATGTACACTTGGAGGAAATAGCAAATTGTACATAGTAGATTTGTAGTTTTATGCGTAATCATCTGTTTTATTGTATTATGTTATGGAAGTGCTTGTTTTGTTACATGAATTGACAGTGAACTTTAAAAAGAAAGAAAGTAGGGAGGAAAGGAGGAAAGGAAGAAAGGAAGGAAAGAAGGAAAGAAAAAAGCAGTGTTTGTGGTTATTTATAGATGAGAGCATAGGCCAGGAGAGTAGGTAAACATTCCTCTCCTTAGATCATCTTTCCTTAGAAGAACTGATAACTCACAAACTCCATTGTTCTGAAAACAGCTGCACAATGAAATCTAACATTTGGGAGTGTCCCCTCCACATCTGGGAGCAAAGCCCAACTTTAACATGTAAAATTAAAGGTCAAGAAATAGACTAAAAATTAACAAAAAGCAAAAAAATGATCTAGAAAATTACTATGGTGAAAGAGAAGATCAAAACAAACTCAGAAGACAACAAAGTCAAAACTGCTACATCCAAAACCTCAAAAAAAAAAAAAAGTGATTTCATCTGAGGCTCCCATACTCCCTCCCCTCCCCCCAAAAAAAAATTCCTGGAAGAGCTCAGGAAGAATTTTTTAAATGAAATAAGAGAGATAGAGGAAAATTGGGAAATCAGAATAATCTAAGAAAATCAGGAAAAATTCTTCATTTAGATAAAGGAGATACAAAAAAATTGCAAAAAATGATACCTTAAAAATCAGAATAGGTTTTTTTTAAAGACGCAAAAAAAGAGAATACAAAGCAGAATTAGCCAAATAGAAAAGAAGGTACAAAAGTTCACTGAAGAAAGTAATTCCTTAAAAATTAGAATTGGACAATCCAAGACTATCCTAATGCATACTATTATCAGCCTCCAGAGGAAAAAACTGACATTGTTAAAATACAGACTGAAGCATGTTATTTTTCACTTTTGTTTTTTTTTCCATTTGTTTATCTTTTCACACAAAATGAATAATATAATTTTTTTATACAATTACACACATATAACCCATATCTAAAAGCAAAAGGAATTTGGCACTCAAAACTTTAAATTAAAATGATTTTTAAAAATTAGAACTGGATAAGTGGAAGCTAATGAAACATCAAGAAATAGTAAAACAAAATCAAGAGAATGGAAAAAAAAATGATTATCTCATTGGAAAAACACCTGTTCAGGGAAATGGATCAAGGAGAGATAATTTAAGAGTTTATTAGACTAACAAAAACTATGTTCAAAAGAAGAGTTTAGACTTCATCTTTCAAGAAATTATCAAAGAAAATTGCCCTGGCATTTTAGAACCAGGTAGTAGACTAGAAATTAAAAGAATCTACCAGTCACCACTTGAAAGAAATACCAAAATGAAAACTCCTAGGAATATTGTAGCCAAATTTCAGAGGTCAAAGAGATAATATTGCAAGAATCCAGAAGGAAAACATTCAGATATCATGGAGCCACACTCAAGATAAAATAAGATTTAGCAGATTCTACATTAAAGGTAAAGGATTAGAGGACTGAAATATGATATTGTGAAATATTTGTCTAATTACAACCAATAACCACCTACCCTGCAAAACTAAGAATAATCTTTCAAAGGAAAAAATGGATATTTAATGAAATATAAGACTTTTAAGCATTCCTGATGAAAAGAACTGAGCTGAATATAATCAAAGCTACATGTCCAATGAAAAAATGTTCTAAATTTCTATTGGTTAGAGAAATGCAAATTAAAATAACTAAAATACCTTTCACACCACACAGGCAGATTGTCTAATATGACAGAAGGGGAAATTGGCAAATGCTGGAGAAAATGTGGGTAAATGAAGAAAATTAGTAGAATTATAAACTGATCCAATCATTCCAGAGAACAATTTTAGAATCATACCTAAAGAGAGCTATAAAACCATTCATATTCTTTGACCCAGAAGTACCAGTACTAGGTTGGTATCTCAAAAAGATAAGAAACAAAAAGAGAAAGGGCATGTATGTGTACAAAAATGTTTATAGCAACTTTTTTGGTAGCATAATATTAGAAACTGAGCGATGCCTATCAATTGAGGAACAGCTGAACAAGTAGTGCTATATGAACTGATGAACAAGATGCTCTCCAAAAAATCTAGTAAGATTTACATGAACTGATGCAAAGTGAAATGAGCAGAATTAGGAGAATATTATATATAACAACTCAGTATTATACAGGGACCAACTTTGAAGGTCTTAGCTATTCTCAACTGTGATCCAAGACAATTTCAAAAAATTTAAGAGGAAAAATGCTATTCTTCTCCACAGAGAACTAATGAATTCTGAGCGCAGATTGAAGCATACTTTTTCTTTGCTTTAATTTTTTTTGGAGGTTTTTTTGGTGTATCTTTTCTTTTACATTAAGACTAATATTGATGTATATTATATGCATCACTGTGTATGTATAAACTGTATTAATGAGAGCAGAAGGGGAAATGAGAGAGAAAGAGTTTGGAACCCCAGATGTTTTTTAAATGTTAAAATTGTTTTTCTGTAATTAGAGGAAAAATAAAATACTAATTTTTTAAAAATAGTTTAGATGATTTCATTTATTTTAAAATCTAAATTGTGAACTTGACAGTATGAAAATTATTTCAGCTATATTGACCTAGATTCTTTTTTCCATAAAAACTTTATATAACACTTCTACATTAGTGCAAAAGTAGGTAGTCCCCGAGAGAAACAAAATTGACATTCTTTGAAAGCCTTAATGTCATAATCAGTACTGTAATAAGGAACATGCTTTTTCTAATTAATATTCTTTGCATGACATAGTTTGCTTTCTTGTTTCTTTTTTTAAAAACTTTTAAGTTAGACTTAATATATGCAGTCAGAAAGAGGACTATGGGCACTGAATATGGATCACAACATAGCATTTTCACCTTTTTTGTTGTTTTCTTGTTTTGTTGTTTGCTTGCTTTTTTGCTTTTTTTCCCCCTTTTTGATCTGATTTTTCTTGTGCAGCATGATAAATGTGGAAATGTGTTTAGAAAAATTGCACATGTTTAACCTATACTGAATTATTTGCTGTCTAGGGAAAGGACCTAAGAGGAAGGGAGGGAGAGAAATTTGGAGCATAGAGTTTTGCAAAGGTGAAATGTTGAAAATTCTCCCTGTATGTATTTTGAAAATAAAAAGCGATTATTAAAAAAATAAAAGTTATGCTTGATTTCAACTGTACTACAAAGTATTAGGATATCTTTTAATAAAACTGTATAACTTGCATATTAGAATATAATGCTAGCTGGAAGCTTGCTCCTAGAATATGATAGCTATTATGAATAAAATTTGTCTAGGGCAGAAAATTTAAATTAAAACCAGAATATCCATTGATTGTTATTCTGAGATATTAACAAATTTGTTAGTGTTTAGTTTATCAGTTTTAAAATTTTTTTAATATTTAAGAGATTTATAGAAATTGGGTATGTAATATTTATAGATTATGTACATAAAAGATTGATTTCATAGATATAAAAATATATGGCTCCTTATGAATGTAGGCATATGTATGCACAGACATTAGTATTGTGCTTAGGCCAGATTTTTCCAAAAAGATGTGAAACTTAAAAAAAAAATCATTTAAAATACTTTAAAAAATGTCCATTTTAGTCTTTTAAAAAACCCCTAAGGGGTAGATATTATTATTAGTCTCATTTTACAGAAGAGAAAAATGATGCAAACAGAAGTTAAGTGACTTACCCAGAGTCACTGTTAGTACATTTCTGAGGCCATATTTGAACATAGGTGTTCTTAAGTCAGTATCAGATACTTTATCCATTGTGCCACATAGCCACCTCTAGTGGCCATTACTCTTTTTATAGTTAAGATATGTGTTTTGTGGGGACAAAGTCTCGTACATGTACTAAGCCAATTCAGTTACCATGGAAAGTATCCTGATATTTTTCTTTACACAATGACTTTTCTTCCAGATATTCCACATTAATGATATTAATAGTTCTCCTCCTGGTAGTCTTGTAATCATCATAATATGTGATGATTTAATGTGTAATCATGTCATATCATTGATACCTTATAATGTCTGGGCTAGCTCTCTGGAGGGCATCAGGATCAATTAGGGTCAGGATCAGTCAAAGTCCTTGGTCTTTAGGAGGAGAAGTGAAAGAGACAGGAAAGCTGCCATGTGGCTTGCCAAAGATGGATCTTGGATTCTGGAATCTGGAGCCTGAAGTCTTCCCTGCTGAGCACACTGCAGCAGAGAGACTGACTCTCTTCCTCAGCTCTCGATCCTTGCCTATCATTACCTCAATCTAACACATTTAGCAAGCACCAATGGTGAGGAGAGCCATTACATCACCATCTCATCTAAATATATGTATATAGGACCAGTATCTCACATCAGATAGGTAATTAGCCTTACGGGCTCTGCTGTCTTAGATTCAAGTACACCTTTTCAGAATTTTATCCCTGTACAGATAACAGAAAGGCGATGTTAAAAAAAAAAAATACTTGAGCCACAAAGTTAAGTAATTTTACAAATAATCTCACTTTTTGTATAGTTTTTTTTAAAGCAAAGTTATGAAACTAATCATGAAACCTTTCAAAACCATCTTCCCTGGTCTTTCAATCTTTTACATCTCTTTAATCTCTTTCAAATTATAGCATAAAAACATATTTCCAAAAGATTAAATAATTTGTATATTATTGCATATTAAATTTACCTCAAGAACTAAGAATATAAAACAGACTCTTTAGTTTCATTAAATAATTCATCTGTTTCATTGTTTCCTCGGATTTGCAAATGTGTCTTCTTCTGATTCCAGTGATGGCCACATTGAAGGCCACATTTGGCTGTTAATCTTCTGAATTGATAACTTGTTTTCTTTTTACAAAACTGTAGGAACTAATTGAGTCTAGTGAGCGATTAAAATCTCAAACCAAAGAACTGAAAGATGCACACAGCCAGCGGAAACTGGCCATGCAAGAGTTTTCTGAGATGAATGAACGACTTACAGACTTGCACTCCCAGAAGCAGAAACTTGCTCGCCAAGTTCGAGATAAGGAAGAAGAGATGGAACTGGTGATGCAAAAAGTTGAAAGCTTAAGGCAAGAACTGCGTAAAACAGAAAGAGCCAAAAAAGAGGTTAGTACTTGGGCAAATTCTGGACTGGTCATGGACTATCAATGGAAGCTCCTTTCTCAAATAATTTGAAGGTAAACACTTCCATCTCACTGAATTTTTTCACATATGAAAAATCATTACTATCCTAGGCATAAACTTCTTTGAGTCCATCATAGTTATTTAGTGAAAATTTGGTTATTTGGGTTTTCTTTCTAATAAACATTATCCACATTTCAAGGTAAACATTTTTATTTCAGGATTGCAAAAGTAAAACTTTCTATTGGCTTGTTGTTTTTTTTAAGCTGGAAGTCCATGTAGAATCTGCGGTAGCAGAGGCATCTAAGGACAGGAAACTTCGAGAACGGAGTGAACAGTATTCTAAACAGCTGGAAAATGAATTGGAAGGATTAAAGGTTAGTGTGCTTTCTTTTTTTTTTTTTTGGAAGTTAATTATCTTGTTTCCCTTTAGACCTAGGCAGGTGCTAGCTTTTTACCACATTGGATATGGAAGGAGAAGTAAAGTGCTCCTAATTCATTATGAAAAAAATAAGAAAAGTTTGGAGGTTTTTGTTGCTACTACTATTATAAAAATGTAAACTTCTATAAAGATTAGGAATCTTATGGGTTCCATATGCATGTTCATTTCTCTTATAATAAACTTGGTTTTCACATAAATCTCATGACATTTAATTATCTGTTGACATTACACAAACATATGCCTTTGAATGCAGAATTGAGTTGGTCCAGTTTCATTGTTCTATTGGGTAAAAGATCTTTTATTTTTGTAGCAAAAGCAGGTTGGTCGTTCACCAGGTATAAGCAGCATAGAACATCAGCAAGAAATAACCAAACTAAAGACTGACTTGGAAAAGAAAAGTATCTTTTATGAAGAGGAATTGTCCAAAAGAAATGTAATTCATGCAAATGAAATTAAAAATTTGAAGAAAGAATTGCGTGATGCAGAAGGCCAGCAGCTTGCCCTCAAGAAGGAGATTATGATTTTAAAAGATAAATTAGAAAAGACTAGGAGAGAGAGGTAAGGACATCACTGTGTCTTGCAGAGACATCACTTGCAATTTTATGATATTGAAAAGTATTTTAAATATTCTGTCCTTGAAGGAGTAGTATATGTGTAATTTATCTATAAGTCATTTATTACAATATGATAGGAGAATCTATAAAAACAAATTTTGTGTGCCAGGCAAAGTTACCAGCCACAAAAAAGAGACATAGGCTTTTATGTCGGGGTGGGGGAGGAGAGGAGGGGAAGAGGGGAGGAAAGAAAATTGCACATTAATCACGGAATTAAAAATTTTCAGAGTTTGAAGAGAACTCAAGAGTCCTTATAATCCTAGTCTATATATCAGTCCTTTCTAAAAAAAAAAAAGTACTCAGCCTTCAGTTAAAGAATTCTGCCAAGGGATGGGGACTTGGAGGGAGGGCCATGCTTTCTGAAATTGCCTATTCTGCATTTGACTAGCTCTAGTTGTTTGATCATTCATCAGGTAACAAAAGTAGGTTTTATTTAGCTATAGCATGGATATTAGTAGATATTAATTCTAACACACAAATGAAGTTATATCTTTGTCAAATAAACTGTCATTCCTATCCAATCTCTACTGCTCCCTCCTCTATCCTCTATCCCCAGTCTTATATTGGTGAGGTGTTTTTTTTTTTTTTAAACTATAGTGTAAAAACTTTATATTTATCCATATTTACATTATACCCTGTACACATCTTTTTGGATCCTGACTCTAATTCAACACAATAACTTATACTTCAGTTTTATTTTAGCTGCAAATTTTATATATACACCATTTATTCCTTTATCTTAGTGCAAGAGTTCATGACCCTATTCAGGGTTTTATAGGCAATGATACTGGAATGGTTTGCCATCTCCTTCTTCAGCGTATTTTACAGATGAGGAAACTGAAGCAGGCAGGGCTAAGTGATACAGCTAGTGACTGAGGCCATATTTGAATTCAAGCCTTCTTGACTATAGGCCTGGCATTCTCCCCATTGTGCAACTAAGCTGCCCCCCAAAAAACTAAATAGCACAGAGTTAAAAACAGTTAAATAATATCGTGGAAAGAGTGCAGGATTGAGTCAGATAGTCCTAACTTCTAACCCAGCCTCAGATACTTATTAACTGTATGATCCTGGGCAAATTACTTACCCCTGTTTGCCTCAGTTCCCTCATCTGTAAAATGAGCTGGAGAAGGAAACTACAAACCTTCAGTGTCTTTGCCAAGAAAACCCCAAATGGAGTCACACAGAAGCAGTCAGTACTGAAAACTCCTGAATAACAAAAACAAAAAAAAAGATCCCTGAATCATTCCACGAGAGGGCTCATGTGAAATGAAATATATAACTTTTCCTAAGTACTCATGGTGCTGACTATTCATAAAATTTCAGCTCCTACCAATCAGGCTTTTATCTAGTCTGATTAATCCTTACCACTACATCTGGTCCACAAAAGTAGCACTAACTAGTGCCATACACTTTCATAAAATGCAGATAAATTATGTCTATAGCATAGCACTGCAACTTGTAAAACAAGAAACAAGGGAAGTCTGCCATAATCATTTTTGAAAGTCATATATGACTTTTTAGTAATTTGCAAACTATCACTTTAATAATATATTCAAGAATTTTGACATTCAGTAATCAGTTAAGTTCACTGTCTTACACTATAAAGATGATTTTCTTTCCTTTTTTGAAAATTGGGATAACATTTGCCCTTCAAATTATTTTGTAACTTTTCTGTTTTCATTGTTCTATTAGAAATCAGAGACAGGCTCCGAAATCATTAAATATATCTGACCTGGTCTTTGTGATTTGAACTCATTGAGAACAGCAAAATTCGCTCTTGTTTCTCTCTGTTTATTATCCTTTCCAATTTAAATCTTGTTCCCCTTAGCAAAGAAAATAAATGTAATAAAAGTTCTGACTTCTCTTCATTATCATCTTTCAGATTGCTACATTTATACCCCTTCTTTGATCATCTTCTTTTTCCCAATATAGCTTAAAAAAAATTGGGTATGTATGTGTTGGGGAAGGGGGGGGGGAGTTATCCTTGGTATTCCTTATAAGCATCAGCTCATTCTGAGCTTTGCCTTTAGCTGAGTCATACGTCCATTATCAAATTGTTCTGGACAAGACTTTTCATTTATATTGACAAGACAATTTGTCAAAGTTGGTTTTCCTTTCACCCTTTATAAAATCCACTTTTGAAAAAGAAATTCTTTCTGGATATTTTTTCAGCAAAAATAATTACATTTGACTGTTTAAGGTAGTTATATTCTCCTGATCTGAAATAAAATTTTCATTGAAAATATTTGCAAGCCATTTTAGAAGGCAATATACTGAAAAAAAAAATTAGTCATTATATGCAAAATTTAAATAGGCAAGTATTTTTAAAGAGTGTATAAAATAGATTTTCACATTTAAGTTTAAGAGGAAAAATTAATCCATTGCCACTTATACTAATAACTGTTGGTTTTTATAACAAGTAATGATTTTTTTAGTGGTCCAAATAGATGTTCTATAATTCATCCCCCCAAATTATTTTTAATGCATTTATGAAAAACAGAAAAATACTCTATACATAATAATAGGGGGAGGAAGGAGAGTATCTCTTGTTAACTAAATTATCAACTAAGGATTCAATGGAGAATACTAAATGTGGAGTCAGGAAAACTTGAGTTCATTTTCAGTCCTAGGCACCTCCTTAGCTATGTGACACCAGATATGTCACTAAAAAGCCAGCTCTCTCATTTTTCTCATCTGTAAAATAGAGAGGTACATATTTCTGCCTCTTGACCTCCCAGAATTCCTTTAAGTTCCAAGTAAAATATTGTCTACTATAGAAACCTTCCCTAACCTCTCTTAATTCTAATGCCTTTTTGCTGTTAATTATTTCCTATTCATCCTATATATTGCTTGTTTTCTTTATTCTTTAGATGTTGTTTCTCTTTTCAGATTGAGATTGCTGCTTAGAGCAAAAACTGTAATTTGTTTCCTTTCAATTTTCTAATGCTTAGCACAGTGTGTAACACAAAGTAGGTACTTAATAAATATTTATTATTTTATGTCTAAAAAGAAAGTCAATTGTTGGCAAAGATATGAAAAAACAGGCATAGTCTTTCAATCTTTGTGAAAAAATGTAAATCTATAGAATATTTTTGGAGAGTACACAGTGCTCTCTCAAAGCTACCAATATATTCATGGCGTTTGACTCGGTGATTTCACTGTTGGGAATGTAGTCTGAAAAAGTTATTTTTTAAAATAACTATTCAAAAGTTATAGTAACAGTAATATTTTGAAATGCAAAATAATACAAATAAGCTAAGTGTTTAACAATAGAATGGGTAAATATATTGTAGTATATTAATATACTATTATTAATAGTCACACTATTATGGTAAATTCAAATTGATAAACATGAGATATATAAAGAAGTTCAAAAAAACTTTCATGAAATAATGAAAAACAAAATACACAGAATAAGAACAATATAACAAATTCCCTCTAACTATGATCAGATAAGAAGAAAAATGAATGAGAACAAAATAGACTAATAATATATGGAGCTTTAGAGAGAGGGACTCTGATAAAATATAATCTTCCACATTTTTCATTTTGTGTGTGTGTGTGTGTGTGTATGCCATCTTTTCTCATTAGAATGTAAGGTTCTCCAAATCAGTTCCAATAGAGCAGTAATGAACTGAACCAGCTACAGCCAGTGAAAGAACTCTGGGAGATGACTATGAACCACTACATAGAATTTTCAATCCCTCTATTTTTGTCCGCCTGCATTTTTGATTTCCTTCACAGGCTAATTGTACATTATTTCAAAGTTTGATTCTTTTTGTACAGCAAAATAACTGAACATGTATACCTATATTGTATTTAACTTGTACTTTAACATATTTAACATATATTGGTCAACCTGCCACCTGGGGGAAGGGGTGGGAGGAAGGAGGGAAAAAGTTGGAACTAAAGGTCTTGCAATTGTCAATGCTGAAAAATTACCCATGCATATATCTTGTAAGTAAAAAGCTAATAATAATAATAATAATAAAGAATGTAAGGTTCTCGAGTAAAGAACAGGAAGTTCCTGTATTTGTACTTCCTTCACTTAGTATCTGGTTCTGAAGTATTTTTAAATTTAAATTTAATTGTATTTTTATTCCTTAAATTTATCTTTTATTTATTAGCATTTTTTAAGAAAAAAATTTAGGTCCAAATTGTCTCTTTCTCTCCCAACCCTTCCTAACACAAAGGGAAGGTAAGCAATAAGATATAATTTATATGCTGAAGTCATGAAAAACATTTCCACATTAGCCGTATTGCAAGAAAAACAAAGTGAGAAAATTATATTTCACTTTCTACTCACAATTAATCAATTCTGTCTGGAAGTAGATAGCATTTTTTTCACCATGAATCTTTTGGAATTGTCTTAGATCCTTGTATTGATCAGAGTAGCTAAGTCTTTGACAGTTGATCATCATTATAATAATATTAATAATATAATCAACATAATATAATATAATCATCAGTATAATAATACTGTATGAAATGATCTGGTTTTGCTTACTTTGCATATTGTTCATATATTTCCCTTGTTTTTTTCTGTAACCATTCTCCTAATCATTTCTTCTGGCACAGTAGCACTCCATCATAATCATATGCCACAACTTATTTAGGCATTCCTCAGTGGATGAACATCCTCTCAATTTCTAATTCTTTGCCACCACAAAAAGAGCTGCTATAATTAGTTTTGTACAAATATGTCATTTTTCTTTTAATCTCTTTGGGTTCTAGTAGTTGTATTACTAAGTCAAAAGGTATGCAAAGTTTTATAGATCTTTGGACATAGCTAACTACTCTCTTTGATCCATTTCTGATGAGGGTACATTTCAAGCATTTCCTACCACTTCATCTTCCTTTTTCTCCTCTACTGTTGTATATTTTTTAATGTGTATTGTATATGTCTTCCCTCTTCCCAATCCCCCATTCTACCAGTCCAAAGCATCCCTTTTTCTTATTCTTTCAAATTATCCCAATATAATCAATTCATACTCGTGACCTTCTTGTATACTCTTCCTTACTACCCCAATAATGATCAAGTTCTTAAGAGTTATATATTTCATCTTCCCTTATAGTAATATTTACCTTTATTGAGTCCCTAATGGTGTCACTTTTATGTTTACCTTTTTATGTTTTTCTTCAATCTTATGTTTGAATGTCAGATTTTCTGTTCATCTCTGGACTTTTCATCAGGAATGTTTGAAAGTCCTCAATTACATTAAATATCAGTTTTCCTCCTGAAAGATTAACACTGTTTTGTCAAGTAAGTTGTTCTTAGTGGTGTTCCTAGCTACTTTGCTTTCTTAAATATCATGTTTCAAGCCCTTCAATCAGCTAAATTTTGTGTTATCCTGACTGTAGCTCTATAACCTTTGGATTGTTTCTTTCTGGCTGCTTCCAATATTTTCTCCTTGACCCCCTGGGATCCCTGGTATTTATTTGGCTGTCTTGGGAGCATTCATTTTGAAATTTCTTTCAGATGATGATTGGTAGATTCTTTCAATTTCTGTTTTACCCTCTGGATCTAAATTCTGTGGCAGTTTTCTTAGATTTTTTTTGAAATATGTCTAGATTCTTTTTCTTACCATGGCTTTCAGGTAGTCTAATGATTCTTAAATTATCTGTCCTCCATTTATTTTCCAGGCTAGTTATTTTTGTAATGAGATAATTCACATTTTCTTCTATTTTCCATTCTTTTGGCTTTATTTTACTATTTCTTGGTATCCCATGGAGTCATTAGCATCCACTTGCCCAGTTCTCATTTTTAAATAATTATTTTCTATTTTGACCAATTCTGATTTTTAAAAAAGTTCTTTTCTATAGTGATTTTTTTTGGTGCTACTTTTACCATTAGATCATTTCTGTTCTTTAAGGTGTCATTTTCTTCAGGTTTTGGGGGGTTTTTTTGGTGCCTCTTATCAAACTGTTAATTCTCTTTTTATAATTTTCTTGCATCACTCTCATTTCTTTTCACAATTTTTCTTCAATCATTCTTATCTCTTTCTTTAACATTGCTAGGAATTATTTTAGGTCTTATATCCAATTAGCATTTTTTCTTTAAGACCTTGCTTATATCTATTCACATTTTTATCTTCTGAGTTTGTTTCTTGGTTTTATCTGTTGTCATAGTAGGATTTTATGGTCAAGTTCTTATTTTGTATTTTGCTCATTTTCACAGCCTTTTTTTTTTTTTATTTTGAACCAGTTGAGCTCTGCTCATCTATGGATAGAGAAGCGCACATCCCATGCTTTTGGCTTTTGTGTGCTGCTGTTTTCTTTCTTTTTTTTTTTTTTAGTTAAAGTTTTTTATTTTCAATCCAATATATGTTAAACATGGTAAAATATATGTTAAATCCAAAGTATGCATACATATTATTCAATTATCTTGCTGCACAAGAAAAATCAAATCAAAAAGGAAAAAAATGAGAAAGAAAATAAAATGCAAGCAAACAACAACAAAAAGAGTGAAAATGCTATGTTGTGAACCACACTCAGTTCCCACAGTGCTTTCTGGATGTAGATGGCTCTCTTCCTCCCAAGATTATTGGAATTGGCATCAATCATCTCATTGTTAAAGAGAGCAACATCCATCAGAATTGATCATCGTATAATCTTGTTGTTGCTGTGTATAATGATCTCCTGGTTCTGCTCATTTCACTCAGCATCAGTTCATGTAAGTCTCTGCAGGCCTCTCTGAAATCATGCCTGCTGGTCATTTCTTATAGAACAATAATATTCCATAACATTCATATACCATAACTTATTCAACTATTCCCCAACTGATGGGCATCCACTCAGTTTCCAGTTTCTTGCTACTACAAAAAAAAGCTACCACATACATTTTTTATGTGTTGCTGTTTTCAAAGATAGTTCTGGAGTTTGAAATTTTTCAGTGTCTCCAAGATTGTGTGATCTTCAGAGAGATGTGGTCACTGCTGTTCTGCTGTGTACTCTGGTATTTACCCAGAAGGGCCCCTGCTTCCTTGTAGCTACAAACATCAGCATTCTTTGTGGCCCTGGGACTGTAATTGGTACCCCAGGTCTGCTGCATCCACAAGCTATAGTATTCCTCTTGGTTTTATTCCTGTGATCAAGTTCCCTTCTTGAGAGCCCCAAGTGCTAGTATTCCTTTCTGCCTTGGAACTGTTCCCTTGTTACTGATCATAAACCCTCCTCTTTTCCTTGCAACTGTGACTCAGAACTGCATAGGAACAGTAAAGTTGCCAGTCAGCACCAGCTGCACCCAGAGCCATTAAGAGGCCCCCTGAAATCTCTCCTGACCAGTTGTCTCATACCCTTATAGTCTGTGTGCTAAGAATTCCCAAAGCTGTTGCTTTACTTGCTGCTACCTTCGCTAAGGTCTAAAGTGTTGCTACCACCTATGCTTCAGACTAGTACCCCCCTTGCTGTGATGTCACAGTGTTCTCTTGCCAATCTCCTAAGTTGACTTAGGCTGGGAAAAAAATCTTTCTCCCTTTGATCATTTGTTGGTTCTGTTGCTCCAAAGTTGATTTTAAGTCATTTGTAGGAGAATCTTTGGAAGATTCTACTCTGCCATTTTGACTTCTTTCTTAAGTGTTTAATAAATATTTGATGACTAGAAAAAAAGTTTATACCCATGTCACATAGTACATACCATAAAATATGTTTCTCAGTTTGTGTGTGTGTGTGTGTGTATAGCTTTCTTAAATATCATGTAAATATATAAAATGTTAATATTAGAAGTTCTGAAGGACTAGATACATAGGTTTTTTTTCAGCTTATATCTCATCCTTGCCACTTCTTAGAGATTCCAATTTTACCATGAATTTGAGTCACTTGTAGTGCATCTTGTCTCTTCAAGAGAATGTGGGATCCTTTGTTATTCCTCTGTTCTCAACACATTGTCTGGCACAGAGGAAATGCTATTGAGTTATTGATAAATTGTATGACCATAGACATGTCTTAATTTTCCAGGTGACACTTTTAAAAATCTCTTAAGTTAGGAGGTTCTGCTCTTCCTTAATAGTAGGAGTTCTGTACCATTCATCAATATAGGAATTGATGAAATCACAGATCTATTACTCCCATCACCCAAAAGACCATGTGATATGCTTGCCTACATACTAAAAAAGCATGTTTATGTAGTAAAAATTCATGTAAATAATTATAATATTCTAATTTCTAATAGTATTTTCATTTATCAAACAGAAACTGTCATGAAAATAGTTTTCCTCAAATTATTGGCTCACTTTAATGATATGACTTCTTTTTCTTTGTTTTGTTTTTTGTAATTTAATAGCCAAAATGAAAGGGAAGAATTTGAAAATGAATTTAAACAAAAATATGAACGAGAAAAGATTCTGTTGACTGAAGAAAATAAAAAACTGTCAAATGAGCTTGATAAGGTGAGTGATTCAATCCAACAATATTTATTAACTCCCTTTAATAAGTCATGGTGAGTACAAATTTATGTTAGATAATATCTTTTTTTTTTTTAAAGGAAAACTTTTACTTTTAGGATCTAATCTTTACTTGGAATAAGCAGTATCCCCCATCCCAAAATCAGTTCAGGATATATTTTTTCTTTATTTGTTCCAGTTTTTCATTGTCTGATGCATCCTCTCTTTTTTTTTTTTTTCCCACGCAATTCTGTTTCATACAATCTCATTTTCTCCTGGATAGGACTAAAACACTTAAATAAGAATATATTATATCAGGTACTACCTTGCTGAATTGTGGAAATGTAAAAGCAGGATCATGAGGAAATCTTTGAAAGCAGTTCAGGCCTGTGAAATAAACTACTAACTACATGGTAGAATTTTTTATCTTTAGTTCATCTTCAGGTACTTTTGGTATGTATATCCTCTTTTAATTTCTAGATATGTCAGCCTGAAAAGGAACAGAAATTTTTTACAGCTAGGCTCTAATTAATGCCAGTTATGAATCCTATATGTTGGGATATTGAATAATCTACTATAATCAGATTTGTAATAGTTGAAGTTATAATTATATAAATGGGTTTATCCCAATGGAAATATACAGTACAAATCCTAATAATACAGAAACTTTATGGAATTCATTGTTTGTGATAACTGGGACCTAAATATTTACTGTTAGTTATATACTGCTAAAATTTGAATAAAGATTCTATGTGAAACTTTTTTTCCCACATTCTCTATGGCTTTCAATTATCTACTTTCATTAATTATGACTAATTTAATTTAAGAAAGTTCTAAGTGCCTACTATGCAAGTATTGATGCTCTCAAGGAATTTAGTAGTCTAAACAGTCTCATTGCCATTTTTGTTCCATGTATCTTCTCTTCTCCCACATTTACTTCTTATGACTATATAATTTTCCAGATTTTTATAAAGAATGGGCTGGATTGTTTTGCTGAAAATAACTTGAGAATAAACATTATAATGCCCTATGCTATTTTGAAATATAACAAAATCTCAAGTGATGCCTTAAATAAATTTAAAATAAACTAACTTATATGAATTTAAGATATTTTAGAAGCAAACCTTTCATTTTGTAAGTAAATTGGGATTCACATAGTTTAACTTGATTTAAAAAAGCAACCTAGTTAACATGTATGTAACTATTAATGATTGTAGATTTAGAGATCATTTCTGTCTTGTAAGCTTAAGTTACATTGAGATAAAAAAAAATTGCTCATTACAAGATGGTTTCATTTGGAATCACTGTGCTAATTACTAAGTGCAAAGTCTAATTAGAGAGTGTAGAGAAACAATCTAAAGTGGTATAATATTGGTCAGTTCCCCATGAGTTAACAATATTCTATTTCATTGCTAGTTTTTACATTATTGTTAGTTCTATGTAAAATAAACATGTGATGCTAAATTTTCTTGGATGAAATTTAAACCTCAGAACAAAGCCTAATCTGAAGGGTTGGAGAAAGAAGCCTAAGCTATACTTGAGTCCTTAGGGTTGAGAAGGGGAAAGTAATTTTTTGGAGGGGAGGAAGCCATGGTGGAAGACAAGCTATTTAGATGGAACTTGGAAGGAACTTGGAACAAGTTCATTATCACAAAATAATTCCCAGAAAGAGCTGAGAGGCCAGCAGGGACACCTGTCTTCTGTTCCTCTTGGGGCATTGGTCCTGCTCTTGTTCTCTTGGCATTGCTTTTTGGACTGTTTCTGCTGTTTTGCCCCAACTCTAGTTTCTATGTGTTTTTCTTCTTTTCTGCTTTTAATTTAAGAAGCTTCTTTCTACAAATAGCTAAAGATTTGTTTTCTTTAAGAACACTTGTCTGATCACAGTATCCTTCTTTTCTTCAGTAAACTACAGTGGTTCTCTTTGTCTCCTACAACAAAATTTAAATTCCCCTTTTTGGTGTTTAAAGTCATTTACTATCTGTTTCAATCAGCTTTTCCAGGTTGGTAGTAGCTCATATGCCCTTTTATACACTCTGAAGTTCACTGGGCCTGGCCCTCTGACTGCTGTCCATCATCATATCCTTGTATCTTTTCTTCTTCCTCACCTTGCCTTTTAGACCTGATTTCCTTCAGCAACAGCTCAAATGCTGTATTCTTAATGACATCCTATCTGATCTTCTAGCTGCTGTTATCCTCCCCCAATATGTAGATTAACAGTGTGATTGCTGCTCAGAATTATAGCACATTCCCCACTCTGCTTTATACATCATACTCTATATTACTCCTATTGAAAAAATTTTGTGCTGGTATCTGGATAACTGTAACTCCTTTCCCCCAATTGAATAAAAATAAAAAACTTTATAACAAATATATGTAGTTCAGCTAAACACATTCCTACATTGGCCATGTATAAAATGTATATCTCATTTTGCTTTTTAAAATTCTATTATATCTCTGTCAAGAATAAATATGTTATCAGTAGACCTGCTTCATATTTTTAAAAAACAAGCTGTGAAAAAGAAATCGATAAAATGCCAATTAGTTTTTAGAGGATATAAGGATTATAGTGAATATTAGTTGCAAATTGAGTAAGTCATGTCCCTTTAAAATAAGAGAAAATTAGTATTTTAAGGAAAAATATACATTTGTATCCTGACTTATTTTTCCAATGTTGCAAAGATTTGTATGTTAGAAATAATAAATTAAGAAACATTCTTAAATAAGCAAAATGGACAATTGAAAGATGGTTAGTAAAGAAAATGTTAACTCCTTTCTGATTGAAATAGAATAAACAAGGTAATCTTCTAGAAGGGATAGTATAGTTGAAAAACTTTAAGTTTAAGGTATGAAGGCTTAAAAAAAAAAGTGAGCATAGAGGCAGTGAGGTAGCATAGTGGAAAAACATCTGCCTGGAGTCAGAGTTCAAATTTGGCCTCAAATGCTTGATGCTTACTAGCTGTGTGACCCTAAGTAAGTCATTTAACCTCAATTCCTTCACCCCCCTCAAAAAAAATAGTGAGTACTTAAAAGAATAGTAAGCAATAAGCATGGCTGTATGTTATCTATACAAAGACTAATTTTATTTACAAATTAAAAGGTTTTTAATGTATAGTTGAGATGCATATTTCTCCCCATATTTAATCAGGATTATCTGTTTATAAACAGGAAAAGCTTCATTAGTACAAAAATCATGTTGTCTTTTTTAATATAAGTGATTTTGGATTCCACTGGTTATATGTCAGCTGTATATTAAGGTCCCACTCTTAAAAACCTAATTCTTCATAATGTTCTTTTTAAAAAAATTAAACCATGCTTTTATCAGAAATCATAGCATGCTAAATATTTCTGGCAGTTCATACATTTTTATATGTATCCTTTGTACTTTTTAAAAAACATTTTTTTAAAATATATAAGAAGTTTAAAGTTATTCACTCGGGCAAGGGTGTCTGTCTTTTTGAGGAGCTAAAAAGAAGTCTTTTTAAAAGTAACATTAAAGTGAAGTATATTTGAAGCTGACAATGATCTCTCAAACTGAATTTGAGAATAAAATTAAGAAAGCAAAATTTTCTAATGAATTTTTTTATGTGTTATTTCAAGGTAGTATTCTGATAATTACATCATTTTCTTGATATAAATCAAATTTGATAGGTAGATTGTTTCAGTGAGTAATGCACATTACAACTCCATGCCCTTTCAGCTCACAGCTATGTTTGAGAGATTAAGTATAAACAACCGACAACTAGAAGAAGAGATGAGAGACCTAGCAGACAAAAAGGAATCGGTCGCACATTGGGAGGCCCAAATCACAGAAATTATTCAGTGGTGAGTACTCCAATTTTAAATATATCCTATTTAAAGAACTTGGTCATTGAGCACATTGTTTCAATTATCGGGGTCATTGCCAATAATGTCTTTAGCTTACTTTAATTGTCAAAAAGAGTTTTTCCTCCCATATTTCCACTGGAAAGGAAAAACAAGTTTATACTAAAAACATTGGCTTTATTACAGTTCACTCATTTTTGTACTATTGTGTGATTTGTATGAATAGGGCCAGGAAATTCCTTTGTTTCCCACCTTGTTCTCCTACCATATTTCCACCACCAGCTTTCCCACAATTCATTTGAAAGCTGTTCTTTCTCTGTAAGAACAAAGTTAATTTACTCTGTTATACAGGTTAGACTTTTTAGGACTTCAGAAACACATCATTAATATTTAATCGCCCCTTTCTAAGACCAAAAATTAAGTCCTCATTGCTTTAAGGAACAAAATGGCTAGAGAAAGAAGTAGCTGAAGAAAAGATCTTTTTTTTTTCTTCATTTATAACATTGTTTCATGTATAATTATTTTTAATTTAGATACAGTTGTATCATTTCTCATTATTTGTAAATGGATAATAATTTGGATTAATTAAAGTTTAAAATTAATGGAATGCTAAAATATTAATCCTAGTGTTTGTACTAATTTGCTTATTGTTATAAAAAACAGGGAAAAAACAACTGAAGGTTTACTCTTATTAAAATGCATAAATATTGATTTTGACATTTATTTTAAGTGATTTCTCCCCATTCTCTGTATCACCTTTTTTCCCCATCTTCTTAATGCTGTATTTATCTAAAAAACATTTATTTCTAAATATTTTCATAGGCCAATTACTTGGGGAATTTATCCTCAGATAGTAATCTTTTGATTCTTCAAACAGTGTTTTTCATTTATCTTCTCTACCAACTGTGGAGTCTCATTATAAAATTCAAATAAAAAGTGAGGAAACAAATATCCTTTTAAGGAAACTATTTTAATTCATAGTGTTTTGATATTAATTTAAATGCAAAGCTCATATTTAAACAAAGTTTTGACTTGTGAATGTATAACTTTAGATAAATTCTATGTAACAGTTCATAAAAGTACACAATATACTTGTCTAGAGGATATAATTTTTAACATCAACCAAAGTTACAGTATTAAGGTTATATAGCAAACTTAGATTTCCTTTTGAAGAAATTCTAATAGGATTTTGTTTGCTAAATTATAATAAGATTTTGAAAATTGAGTTTGATTACAATCATACACCTCTTCCTTTCCTGTTGCTACCACAATAGGTTGGACAGAAAAGAAAGAATATTAGGGAAAGAAAGAAGCTTGGGTAAAGTCATTGTAAAAGTTTATAGAAGATAAATGAAGATTGAATTGTCTGTTTGCTAATAGTTTTAACCTTCCAGGGTCTTTTTGGGAGGATTGGGGACCAGTTCACTGAAAATCAGTGGTTCAAGGAAACTGCTTGGCATAGAAACTATTGTTTAAAGATTAACTAAGCAGTCCACATATATTTTACTGTGGACTTTACTATTTGTAAAGGAATATAAAATGCTCCTTACCTTCATAAAGTTTACAGGCTAGTTAAAGAGATAAGGCACATGACACTCATAATTCCAGCTCACATTTATATAGTGCTTTAGGGTTTACAAAGTCTTTTCTCAAAATGAATTAAGTAGTAAAGTATTATCCCCCCATATAACATCGGGAGAAACTGCGAAACATAACTGGCCTGGTATTACATAGCTAGTGTCAGATCTAGGAATTGGGCCCAAATCATAGAAACAAAGTCTGATGTTCCACTCTTCCAATCACCTCTCAGCAGACAAAATAATTAATGTAGATTCTATAAGCACTTTCAAAAAACATATATCTATTTTATAGCTCTTAGATCAAATGACAGCGAGAGGTTATGTCAGGTTCTGGACAAGAGGCCTCAGCAGGACCGTGGTACTCTGATGCATCTGGAAGCACATTTTATTCTAGGTTCTTCCAGATTGTGTCTCCTTTGCTAGACATTGTCCCAACCCAATCCCAGATTTTTTGTTAAGAACATAGATTTTGTCCATGCTCTGGCTGCCTTCTCATGTTGTTTAAATATGAACCTTAAAAATCAGCGCAGGCAAACTGATCTCATCTGATGCCCACTTCCCAGTAACAAACTGATGAGGGACAAGTTCCATATTGTTGTTCATTCTTTCTTTTGGAAAAGGACCAGGGACATCACAAGTGATGGCTTGATTTGTGTGTGAATTGGAGAAACATGAGGCAGAGTTGTACAAAGCAAGAGTCATCAAATTCCAGTGGTAGGACCCAAGTCAAGGTGGCTGGTGATGGCCTGATTGCAGTTGGATGGCGTTGGTGTCTTCCATGTCTGACCAAGTGCTCCACGGGGCCTGCTTCAGCAACCTGCATGGTTTTTGGGGTTTGTGGGGTGTTCGGAGAGGTGTAAGGGCTTGCCCACTCCTTTCTAGGGCTTCTCATTCACCTCTGGTGTTCACCTGTTAGCTGAGAAGATGTAGCCTGTGAAGGGGCTATCTCATATTTCAGGAATATCTGCATTACTTTCTTTTCTTTCCTGTTTTGGTTGAAGATAGCCAGAGGCATTTAAGAAAGCAGTGCCCAAATTTTCATCCAGTGAAACACTCTGCCTTCTACTTCTCCTTAAAGGTGCACTGACTTGCCTATGTGTAGACAATGAAGATCCTTATCTCCCATCAGAGAAACCCTGTGCTCAGTTTCACTATATCAGGGAACCTTGGACAGCAATCCACATGTTCCAAGTAGGAACTTATGACGTGTTTTCTACATAAACTGTTATAGAGAGAATGAATAGTTATTTGACAAAGATCTATTGGACTGTCTGCTCTATATGAGGAAACCTTTTTCCTATTCTCATGCACCTTACTTTCTGTTTGGATATATGACATCATTGTCATCATCACTAACAATTTTATACTACTTTAAAATTTGCAAAGCACTATATACATGTTATCTCATTTGATCCTCATATACCTTGGGAGATAGGTGATATTATTATCCCCATTTTATAGAAGAAACTGAGGCTGAGAGATGGTAGATGACTTGCCCAAGAATACAGAGCTGGTGTCATCTTAACTCCAGATCTAGCACTCTTACCCACCTTGCTATTATGAAGTCTTGAGAAGTTAATGAGCAGCAGTGGGTCATAATGGATAGTTTATTATACTTGGAGTTAGGAAGACATGGGTTTAAACCACACCTTTAGCACTCCACTAGCTCTCTGACCACTTGTCTTGTTTGAGTCTCCATTTTTTTTTTCTGTAAGATTAACAACAATACCTATTTGCTACATTGTAGAGTTGTACAAAATAATATATATGTACCTCATGGTCTAGAGCCCCAAGCTTTAGGATTACATGATTGTATCTTAAGGAGCTTCCCTAAGCATCATTTCTCTGACTCGTTTTGCCCTAATACTGAGTTTTCTCTAAGAACCTCAAAATATGTGGTTTGTGTGTGGACCTCCACTGATATGGGTTAAAAAAAAAACAACCCTCTTTCCTGTGTAAGCACTCAAAAACAAAGATAGGGAATCTTTGTTTCACTCCACAAAAAATGCAAAGCAACACTAAGGACTAGCTTTAACAAAAACACTAGATAAATTTATTTTCCTTTAACAACAAATCCCACCTTTCAACTAGGTTACCTGCATAGTATTCATCCTATAGTACTGTTCTTAAGGTTTAGATCAGTTTGGACATAACTTCAGCAAAATTGAAGGTTACAGAATTAGTTCACACAAAGCAACTTTAGGCTTCTGGAGGAGGTGATTTTAGCTCCCTGTTTACCGAAGTCAGGAGAGGGGATTGAAGGCATCTCAAGGTATGGCTGGTTTTTACTGTTGTCTCTTCCCTACATGTAACTGATCCCTGAGAATCATTCCTGTATGTATGGATTCAGGTAGGGTATGAGAGGGAAAGGGAAAAAAAATCAGCCCAACTGATGGATGTATTTGGAAAACATGTGCAGCGTGTAACACTAATGACCTCTCACCTCCACAAAGGGGGAAGAAAAACAAATGTCATCTCAGCTATATAACACTCATTGGATAAAATGTGGCTGGAGACATTCTCCATGAGAACATTCTGGTTACTACAGCTTTGCTATCTGTGGAAATGCAGCTAGTTTCAGAGTATACTGAAGACATAATTATGACAGGAATTACTCTAAGGACATGTTGATTTCTATAGACTTGCTCTTTGTGGAAGCAATGTAGTCTTGAACTCTCAAAAGACAAGATATTTGTGGCAGGATACGTTCATCAGAACAATCTGGTTACTATAGCTTTGATTTCTGCTCTCTATGGAAATGCATCTTGTTTCAGAACACTAAGAGAATAAAATAGTTGTGGTAAGAAGCACTCTCTGAGAACTTTTTGATTACTATAGCCTTGCTCTCTGGAAACACACCTAATCTCAGAACCCTTGGAAGAAGAGATCTTTGTAGAAGGAGACCCAATTACTACCTGCTTGCTTTCTTATCTCAGAACAAAGAACAGAGAATATAAGATACTTAGAGTATGTGTCACAAAGGTTTGAGAACATTCATTTGCCTAAAGCTTGGTCTGTGTGAAAACTAGTCTTGTTGGAGAAGACTCAGCACTCTCATGTTTCTTGAAAAATAAAGTTAATCTCAGGCATCAAAAACAAACAAACAAAAACCCTAAGACAAAACAAAAAACAACTGTGTTTCTTCTATATGTAATAAACACAAAATCCAAGAACCAATAATAGAAAAGAAAACCCCGTTCCAAATAACAAGCAAAATCCATTAAAAAAATCTAAGAATCAATTTACTAAGGCACACAAAAGACATGTATAGATTTAATTACAAAGTGCTCTTTTAAGGAATATTCAGTACTCATGATTAGGCTTTGCCATTATAACAAAAATGGCAATATTGTACAAAATTAATTTGTACTTTTAATCATGGACCAATCAAATTATCAAGGGGATATTTTATAGAATTTTATGAAATAGTAATAAAATCCATTTGTGGAAACAAAAGATTTAGAACATCAAAAGAAAAGATTCCAATATATGAAATTGAAAAGCTTCTCCACAGATAAAATTATTTCACGCTCACACAAACATACACACATAAGACTAATAGTCATTTCCCAATACATAAATGGCAAAAAGATGTAAACAAATAGCTTGCAATTTACAAATTTCAGTATACAAACATAATATTCCTGTGCTGTAAAAAATGATAGATGCATAAAAAGCATGAAAAGATCTAAGTGAAGTGACACAGAAAAATAAGCAGAGCCAAAAAAAAATATGATGACTACAAAACTCTGCATGTAAAGAACAATTCAAAAAAGAAATAAAAAATAAAGAATAGTAAAATTATAAAGATTAATCTGGAAAGAAGAGATGTAAAATGGTACTCCTAACTTAGCAGAGGTGGAGGGCATCCTGGGCAAGTCACTTAACCCCAATTGCCTCAGTAACAACAACAACAACAAAAAAGTCCAGGCACCAGGGATGTACATGGAATATGTTTTTGAATTTTTTCAACATATTGATTGATTATGCTAACTAACTAACACTAGCCTCGGCAATAAGAGTCGAGAAAGAGATTAAAGGAATTAGAGTAGGCAATGAGGAAACCAAGCTATCATTCTTTGCAGATGATATGGTGGTCTATCTAGAAAACCCCAGAGATTCTACTAAAAAGCTATTAGAAATAATTTATAACTTTAGCAAAGTTGCAGGATACAAAAGAAATCCCCATAAATCCTCAGCATTTTTATACATCACCAACAAAATCCAACAGCAGGAGATACAAAGAGAAATTCCATTCAAAATAACTGTCGACACATAAAATATTTGGGAATCTATCTACCAAAGGAAAGTCAGGAATTATATGAGCAAAATTACAAAAAACTTTCCACACAAATAAAATCAGACTTAAATAATTGGAAAAAAATATTAAGTGCTCTTGGATAGGCCGAGCGAATATAATAAAGATGACAATACTCCCAAAACTAATCTATTTATTTAGTGCTATACCAATCAGACTTCCAAGAAAATATTTTAATGATCTAGAAGAAATAGCAACAAAATTCATATGGAAGAATAAAAGATCGAAAATCTCAAGAGAATTAATGAAAATATGATTGGACTATTTGCCATCAAAGGAAGGGAGTAGGAAAAAAGGGGGAAATTGGAACACAAGATTTTACAAGGGTTAATGTTGAAAAATTCTCTGTGCATATGTTTTGAAAATAAAAAGCTTAAAAAAAAGGAAATAAATCACATTAGTAAAGCTAATTAATAAATGGGGTAATAAATTATATTAGCAAAAAGACTCTTAAAATATGTTAAATATAAGGAATATTTTTAGTTTATTAATCATGAAGGAATCTAAATATTCCATCACAAAGTTTCAATTTTTGTGGTACAATAAGGCTTTTCCAACCAGCTGTTAGGCAAAAGTACTTTAATTTAAGCCCTTTTTGGTGATGAGGTTCAAAATTATTCAGTCATTTGTCACATTTTCTTTTTAGATTTTTAATATACATATTAGAGTTACACAAGTTAGCCTTTAGATTTTTCACATTAATTTTTTATTTTTTTGTAATATAGGGTGAGTGATGAAAAAGATGCACGAGGCTATCTTCAGGCTTTGGCCTCTAAAATGACAGAGGAACTAGAGGCATTGAGAAATTCCAGCCTTGGCACAAGAGCAACAGTAAGGAATTGCTATTTTATGTAAGAATTAATTATGATGATGAAAAAGTAAGCCACAAAAACTATTTTTATAAAATTATGTGTTTCCCAAATTTTCACCTACAATAAAGTATTTCAGTAGAAATCAAATATTTTGATTTCTCTTGTACCAAACATAATTTCTGTAATGTACTTAAAATTTTAATTAAATGAGATGCTAACATAAAAATGATTTCCTCATAAGTATCTTTCCTCTTACCTTAATATAAAGTAACAATTGTTATAGATTATTTTTCTATTTTACTATTTGACAAAGATAATATTATTGGGGATTCCATATTATTTTGTAATTTTAGGCCTTATATGTTGGAAATATGATAAAATGTAGCTGGTAACAGTTTCATTGTTTTTAGGATATGCCCTGGAAGATGCGCCGTTTTGCAAAACTGGATATGTCAGCTCGGTTAGAGTTGCAGTCAGCTTTGGATGCTGAAATTAAAGCCAAACAGGCCATACAAGAAGAACTTAATAAAGTTAAAGCATCAAACATCTCAACAGAATGGTGAGATGGAATATTACAATTCAAATGAACTACTTCCTGTGTTTGCAAGAAGGCAATTAAAGAGGTCTCTTTGATTTCCTGCCTATTGAATAAGCTATTTTTTTATAAAGAAAAAAAAATCAATTCCCTTTTCTTTCCTTTTAAAGAGGCATTAAAAATCATTTACTGATTACTTGTATGCTTCGTTGTGTCAGCACCTCTTTAATCCTATTAAGATACACACCTTGGCTGCAGTAGAATAAAGTCAACATGGAGAGGCAATAAAATTGATTAAATACATTTATTTAATGTATTTAATGTCAGTGTTAAGTTAATGTTAATGTTATTTAATGTCAGTGTTAATCCCATGAAGACCTATCTAGTTCTGTTAACAACTGATCATTGGCTTTCAAAAGATGTGTGTGTTGGCATCTTGTTTCAGTGTTTTGTGGGAAGTATGCATTGATTGTTAAAACAAGTTGTCTAACAAGATCCTTGTATTTCTTTTTCACTTGTGGAGGAGGTGAAGCAGAGAGAGAGAGAGACAGAGAGGTGAGAGGGAGAGGGAGAGAGGAAGAAGAAGGAGGAGATGTTGGTTAATTTTAAAAGATTTTACTTTTAAACTGTATCAACACATTTTAATTTTTTAAAGTGAAGAAAACTAAAGATGAAAGACACATTGAAACATTTTCCACTAGTGTAGTATAAGCTTCTTCATCCCAGAACTGGTTTTGTTTCTTGTGTCCTAACCTAGCCCATTGTGTACCTGGTACATTATAGGTGCTTAATTAATGCTTTTTTTATTTTGCTTGGTTTGGCCCTTCGTACAACTCACAGCCCTTCCACTCCTTTTGTATGCTGTAATTTTTGTCCATCTCTTTCTCTACAAATCCCTCTTAATCAGTATTGAAAGCCCTCTCATTCTTTTAGCAATTTAATAGGGGCACCATTACATGATTTATCTATCTTTTAATATACCTTTGAGACACCTGAAATTTTGATTGTTTTGAAACCAGATATCTGGAACACCGGAATATTGGTGTATGTGTGGTGATGACTGGGGGGAGGGGAAGAGGGAGAAAGTGAGAGAAACTAGCTTAATCTCATTTAGTTCCAAACTATCTCTTTATAAAATTTGTCCATGATAATAATGTAAATTTATTTAAACAGTTCTATATGTTCAAGACTAAATCAGTATTATTTGTTATTTATTTAGAAATATTATTTGTATCACAAAATTAAAAATATATTGACTATATTAAAAGCCTTGGGATATCAGGGAGCACCTGTAGTTTGGGAATGCATCTTGAGTTAAAGGT
Source organism: Antechinus flavipes (assembly GCF_016432865.1). Lineage (NCBI taxonomy): Eukaryota > Metazoa > Chordata > Mammalia > Dasyuromorphia > Dasyuridae > Antechinus > Antechinus flavipes. Next base: position 81,770,614 of record NC_067401.1, on the reverse strand, counting down.
GGTTTTGTAGTTTTATTGATGTCATCTTCTAGGATACATTGTAATGTAATTTTGAAAAAAGATTTTAAGTGTATCTAGAGCTTTTGTAAATTTCAAATTAATGATCTGGTTGGGTTTTTTTTGTTCTGTTTTGTTTTTCCCAGTAAGTCAAGGAAACACTTCCTAGGGCTCTCCAAGTTTAATACCAAAGTAGAGTACAGCACAGTTATGACTATTAAAAATATTAATAATGATCTCAGTAATTTTGTCAGGAGATTTGATATGTGAATAAGTCACTGCAAATGAGTTGTATAAGAACAATGAAGGGATTGAAAGAAACAGATTTGATAGTGTTAAGTTGTAAAAATACACAATTTTCTTAAGTATAATCATATACTAAATATCTAAAGTATCCTTAATGGAATGGAAAGATATCTATTTATAATTTCAGTTTGTGTGTGGAAAACCAACCCCTAAAAATAGAATCTGTTTCTAATAATATCTTTAAAATTTAAACTGGGAGTCAAGGATGTTTTATTTAAATTTTTATGACTCTTAAAAGAGAAACAGTATTGATCATATGAGCCAAAATAGCAAATAGCATTAATATGCATCATTAGTGTTATACATCAAAATAAGCATAAACTTTTCTTAATGTGCTTTAGGTATATAAATCAGTGGCGTAAAGTCAACCTCAGAATAAGTAAACAAAAGCAGTTTTATAGTTCCATACCAAGTAAGACCTAACAGGATCTGAGAAAATAAGTAGAAATTAGTAGCTAAATATATCTTTCTCTTTTCCCCTTTTAAGCAAACTACAAGAGTCAGAGAAGAAGAACTTGGAACTGCTATCAGAAATTGAAAAACTGAAAAAGGAGACTGAGGATCTTAAATCTGAAAAGGGTATGGAAACTGGTGTCCATATAAATCAGGTCTTGTATCATTGTGGATAGATTTTACCATATTGTATTATGTAAGAGGCTGTTTACAGTATGTATGAGAAATAATGGCTTCACAAAGCCATTATTTCTAGGTTTATTGTTTATCTTGTTAAGATCCATTTTTATAGTAGGAATAAATATAATTTTGCATCAATTTGAACTCCTTTTCATTAGTACAGAAATTTCTGTAAATAACTTTTTATGCTTAGAAAGAAATTTATTTGAAGTTACTAAATAAATTTGAAGTTGTAACTTTCCATTTTGAAATAATCTAAGTTGCTGTGGCATGATGTAATATGAATATGATTATATTTACAGGAGACTGTTAAATTAACTCGTCTTTATTAGACAACTGCATATTCTAGAAATTTGCTACTTGCTGTTGGAAGCACAAAGGAAACAATATTTATCTTCTGTCTTTAGGGAACATAAGAGCTGGAAATATAGAAGTGATACATAAAATAATTAAACAAGAAAACAAAGCATTAATGAAAGGGGTAATTAGTTGATGAACAGATGTTTTTGAATGCCACTTATTACTAAGTTTATTGAATGAAATGCATCACATGAATCCATCATGTTTGAATTCAGGTCTTCTTGATTCCAAGCCTTCAAGAATTTTTTTTTTCATAGCACATTTACAAATTTATTATGAATATTTGCTGTGGCACACCTAAGGGGGCATGTGGAATGGTGCCAAAAACACTGTTTCTAGAATATTTGCCTTTACTTAACTCTTTTCCCTTTTCCTGGACTCCACTAACAGTGATTTTATAACAAAGCTAACTTCCTTACCCCTTATCCTAGAAAATTCATGATATTTTGGAATAGGCAATTCTCTTCCCTCCAAGGCCACACCTCAGTCAAACCTTCAACAAGAGGTTTAAACTCTTATTTTAGAGGCAACATACAATAATTTGAAATTCAAGAAGTATTTTCTGAAGACTGATGTGTTTGTCATTCCATTACACAACCTACTATGTGTGTATTAGGGAAAAAAATAGAAAATACTCTGGTCTTATCATATATAAAGCTAAGAAAAAATTACCAGTATTTAATATATTTTGGTTTGAGTATGCATATTCAGGATTTTGATGAACTCTGAATACTTTGGTTTATAAATGCCTTTTAACAAATTCAGGCAGAAAAGGTTATCCATGAAAAGTAGTTTTGTTCTCAAGCTTAAAAAAAGTTGCTGCTGTCTTCTAGGTGTAAAGCACCAAGACTCACAGAATTCTTTCTTGGCATTTTTGAATGCGCCTACCTCTGCTCTGGATCAATTTGAAGTAAGTGTAAAATCATTTAATTTCCTCATCTCATCTTATAACTTCACAATACTTTAAAAAAACTTTTATACTTGTATAAAAATTATCAATCAATTAACAAGCATTTGTTAGACATTTTCTCTATGCCAGCACTGTGCTAGGCACTGGGGATACAGAAAAAGAAAAATGGGCATTATTATGACTGTTTTAATTCCATCTTGCATTAGCACCTTGGAACTGTGAAATGAAAAAAAGAAAAAATATAATATTATATAAGCTGAAATAACATTTCTCTTAGAGCTAAGTGACTACATTTAATGGGAAAAAAATCTGAATTTGGGAGTCATTGTTATATCTAAAAACTATATGGGTTATTATTTATTGGTTCTTTTGATGTTTTCTTCTGTTTAATTTTATTCATATATTTGCTATATTTGATTATATTTGAAAGATAATATTTAAATTAATTAATTATTTGTGGCAGGAAAAATAAGCACCATTCTTTAGATGTAGTTTAAAGGGGTTTATAAATTTCTTATGTAAGAAAAGGTATAGTATCTACTTTGTTCATTTGTTTTCTTGAATTAGTGCCATTTATCATTTTATTTAATTGTTATAGAAGGTTGGAGTTATTATTTATTTTTATTAAATTGCTTCATACATTTTTTTCTATTTCTTTATTGCTGTATTCGTTAAATAGGATTCCTTTTCTTCTTCCTCATCTTCACTGATTGATTTTTTGGATGACGTAAGTCTTTCATCTTCAAACAATGCATCCCTCAGTAAAAGAGATCAGTGAATTGATTTGGAGAATCTATAAATTAATGCAGTCAATTTAAAGAACTGTAGAATAAATTATGGGTGAAAAATGTTTCTACATTTTTCTTATCCATGAAAATAAAATAATACACTACGCAAAGTACTTTTCTTATTCAAAGGATCTGTCATTTTCCCCTTCATTCTGGTCCTTTTAATTTATCTCTGATCAGAAATGCTATTTTAATTTTATCACAACTACTTAAAATTTTTATCACATGTGGTAATTGCTATTTTCACTTCTTCCTTTTCTTTCCTGTATATTAATCTTGAACATTTTTCTATCTTCTTACCAATATATTTTTTAATTTTTGCAATATTTTTTATAAGTTCTGATTTTTAAAGTTATATTAAATTCTGCTAGCTGGCAAAAGGTAAAGAACATTTAGGCTACCAATAAAGTTTTCTTTTAATGTAGAAATGGACTTTGAATTATTTTGAGTTAGTACATGTATATTGATATAAATTGACTGCATTATTATTTCCTTCCTGAATTAAACCTATAGATTTAGCCATTTAGATAGATCCTGTGAGATATGCTTCATTCTTTCTTTTTACATAATTTCATTTTATGTGAATTCTCTATATTTCATATGAAATAGTACAATAATCCTTTAAATAAATTGTTTTATCATGCTAAAAATTATATGCTTCCAAAAGTATGAGGAGGGTTGGGAAAACAATGGGATGGTACCTTGTCAAACATATCATCTCTTTACCAGGAGAATAGCTTAAAATTTTCTATTTCTTATATTTTAACAGGAATCAAAAAGTATTCTTAAGATTACTTAGCATATTTTATTTTTGTAAAATAGACATTAAATACATGAAAATTAGTGCATGTTAATTGTGGTTATATCTTAATAATGATAAATATTTTTATTATTAAATAACAGAAAGTCTGGCTGCCTTGGTATGTTTGAAATAGTTATATAAAATTTCACATTTTTGTTTAATCTAAAATATTGTTCTCATTTCAGTGTTGAAGGGTAATTTTGGGTACCACTAAAAAGTGCTATATATAATGATAGTATTTTTACATGAAGTATTGTTTAATCTCTTAAATTATGTGATAGTTAGCTACAAGTATCTTTCATCCTTAAAAGAATATGAAGAAAATCCAAGTATTACTTTAAGCTTTTCTTTGTTTCAAAATTTCTTTTTTCCTTTCTAATTTATATCCTTCACTCTACCTCCAGACACTTTTGTCTCTATAACATAATTTTACAGCGTATTATGTCAAAATAAAATGCCACCATCAGAAGCACTCTCCAAATTAAGGAATTTTTTTGGCATTTTATGTAATTAATTGCTGAAGTTGGGTTAATTTTCTGCTGCCACAAACCAAGAATATAAAAGGGTTAGGAGAAAATTATAAGGACTTCTCTTTGAAATACTGTGTCACTGTGGTTAAAACATTTCCTCCCTTAATAGTTCTTCCCTGGAAATACTCTTTCCCAGATTCATTGTATTTTAGTGCATACAGCTATTTGAAATGAACAACTAATTTTGCCATTGATGTAAGGAGATTGTGTGGTGGCGGGGGGAATGTGTGTTGGGTGTGGGTATATGTGTGTGTGTAGTTGAACTTGTTTAATTTGGATTGGCATAAATTTGAAGCATTAAGCATTGACTCTTCTTGGAATTCCCTGTCCTAAGTCTACAGTATCTTTTCATTTTTCATTCTTGGGATCATGGTTGTTTCTATTACTCTTTTCTATTCTCTAGGTCAACCTGTTTTCTTTACTTGAAGCCCTAGATATATCCCTTTGTCTTCTGATAGAAATATCTGTTCTGTTAGATTCCTGCTGTACTAGCTTAGCATGTTTTCCTTCTAGGTTCTGCTCATAGGAAATATCTGACTAAATGTCCTTCCTTTAACCTATTGTCATTTCCCTGGGCTGACTTGCCCATATGCCTAAGTATTCTGGATTGTCCTCTTCCTTACTCTGCTTTTCTTGCTTCCTCTGACTCTGAAGTTAAAGCTTTTCTAGTGTTTCCTTTTGCACATCTTGTTCCTAATCTTCAGCTACCTTCCCCCATCCTATGTTCTCTCTAGTTTTTTTTTTTTTCTGTATAATAACATAGCATCTGTCTACTTTGCTAGAAATTCCATCTCAGAGGATTTCAACACATATATTGCTATGTTAAAGATCACTGCTGTCATCAGATTTTATGATATTCAAGGCATGTATTTACTTTTTGCCATAATGAATCTTTGGCCTTTGTCTGGGGTTATCACTCAGTTCACATTGATATTATTGTATGAAGGTTTCATACATTATAATTAATATTTTTAATTTCTTAAGTAACACTATTTTAAGATTATAGTACTGTCAGCATATAACCTTAGTTATAGTACTGAAAAAAGTACATTAAAATTTTTTCTTGTTTCTCTGTAGCTGCCATTCTGTCTATAAAAAAATTTTTTTAAACATAGACATATACCCTTTTGCCAGTTATCTTCACTATTATCCACAAAAACATAAAACAGTGATATTTCTAGATAGTCTTACCCAAATCTAGTAGCTTGCTCATGTTAAATACAAGGCATTGACTGACTTCTGTCCTTATTTGGATCTGTGATTTCATAGATATATATAATATCTCTACTGTTAAATATCATAACTTATCCATTCCTTCTCATCTCTTGTGTTCTTACCCATGATTTTCCAAAAATCCTTCTTAGAGAACCTATCCAATGTATAATAGAGTCACAGAAAACATATTAACTTTAAAATTCAGGTTAATTCTCTTCTCTCCCAATTTTTCATTCTACTATGTAACTTTCAAAGCAAAAACCAGAAAGAAAAAAAATCTTCTTTTAATTGTTCAGGTAGCTCAAGGGTTGGCAAAATGATGTATGTGACACTTGTTTAATTAAAGGCTATGATTTTTAATTAACATATTTTCCTTTTCATGTTTGATATTTACCATGTTTCCCTATTTTGAATTGGCTATCTCTAATGAAACATATATCTGCTTAATAGATGGAAGCAAACAGTAAATTGAGGTGGTCCTATGCTGAGGGGATGGCATATACTTGGGTTGCAAGAGAAGTAGTAATGAAAATTTAGAATAGGTTTGTGGAAGTTCTCCATATTTTTTGCTGTTCTAAATTGCTAATTTATGCTAAAATAAGAAAAGCCCACTTTTCTTCTGGCTTCAAGAGTGGCTAAGAATCAGAGAAACAGATGGAGGTAAGAGCCATGAGTTTTGTAGTAACTTTCAATTATAGGAGACCATCCCAGATGCTTGTAAAAGGTTGGTCAAGGTCTAAATCTGTAAGTATTAAAAACTTTGGAATAGGATCTTTTAAAAAACAAAACTAGTGGAAGGATATTAATAGAGTTGGACTATCTGTCTAGTATAGAATTGTCCCTTGCTCTCACTAGTAATTTTGAGTAACTTATATTTTTTTCTATTTTTCTGAGAGTGCAATGATAATGAAGGCTCCATCATTCTAGTGTCTTAAAACTGTTCTTGAGAACATCTATCTGAACGTGATGCCCTATGTTCTTGTATGCACTTAATGTTAGGCTCTGGAAAGTATGCCCAGGCTTATATGTGAGTCCACATTTATTTCTCCAACAGCCATGAGAGGCATCTCCAATAGTTTTTACTCTGTAGTAGTACTGACCTGATTCAAGTTCATTTATAGCTTGAGATTGGCATTATCAGTAGGGCATACTTAGAGTTACACCTCAATAAAATAAAAAAAGAAGCCATGTTTGTCACTAGTACTCTTTAATTTTCACCCCCTTCCTGATAACCTGTCAAAAACCACTAATAGGAACTTATCTTAGTCCTGTTCTCCCTTCAGCTATACAATGCTCAAAATTATCTGTCATACCTTTTCTTTCCCTCTTCAAATTTACATTAGAGCATAATGTGACTAATGGCACTACCAAAAACCTCCCTGATTTGTTTTCTTGATAGTACAAATGAAATTTTACTAGTAGAATTTTAAGTAGTATAAGGGTATTACATAAGCATAGAGATTCTATAAGTACATAATTTGATACAGAACAGCATCCTTTTCATTCATTTCACCTTCAGCAATACTTTCAGAGTGGCTTTCCTTTGGTTTTCAGATTTTTGAACATTAACATTTGCAACTTGGCTAGTTAATTAGTTTGGCTTGATTGTGCCCCAAATAAATAAATTGTTGATTGTTGATCTAAATGCCTTGATAGCACCATAAATAATTTTTGGTCATAATTTATTTAATCTCTAAATCCATTAACTAATCCTCAAAAAAGTAACCAGATTATATATGTGTAATCAAAAGTACTTGCCTAGATACTTCATATTCTAGCCTTAAAATGCTGGTAGACAGAACCTCATAGATCCCAAATACATTTTTAAATGATTCAAAAACATATAAAGACAAAGCACTGGTTTCTATCTTCTGGTACGCAATTCAGATGTTTATATAAAAGCATGTATTTTGTAGTTTACTGTAATTATCTTATCAGAAAAAAGTATAATTTCCCTTTTTCTATTTGAAAACATAAAAATAGATATCTGGGATTCAGCTATTTATGCCCAAAGACAGCATTTCCAGAATTTCTGTTTCCAGAAGATAAACATCTTTATTGTAGATAATTCATTGTCATTTTTAATTTAAACAAAATCATATTTAAATTATAATATAGGTATCTAACAAAATGTAATGTTTATATTTAAAGATATTTTTACTGACTATTCAATAGAATATGCTCTTCAGATTATTGTAGAAGTAAATTTAAATTTACATTGAGCTTTCACAGTTCTTTCAATTGGTTATTTACATTGGAGAAAAAAAGCCATTTGATTGTGGAATAGATTTTTCTCCCTTTATTTGAAAGTATCTAGAATAGAATTGAACCTGAAATGTTGATCTCATTAGCCTCTTGCTTTTATCTGGGGATAAACAACAAAAAGTAAATTTGCCATAGTAGGAAGCAGGGAAAGAAGAGGGGAAAGACCTTACTGGAAAACAGGAGACATAATATTCTAATTTTAGTATCCTATACACTTACTAAATAACTTTGGATAAATCACCTTTCATGCCTTAGCTGAATTATTCATCTGTAAAATGGAAAAATGGAAATAATCCCTGCTTCATCCTTTTAGTTGTTGTGAAGATGATTAGAAAAACATTTTGGAAAAAGTTGAAAGTACAATGCATATGCTAGACATGTAAAATCATATTAGGAGATAAGTCTCTTTGAGTGTCACCATATATTACAGGTTTGGATGCTATTTCAAAAACTTTATTCTGTTGTTTATGGTTATCCAGGATTGGAAATATACTTGAAATACTGATATGACTTAGTAGTAATTCTTTAGCATTAGCACAATCATAGTAGTATCTATGAGAAAGGTTAGCATTTGTTAGTTGACAGAATTAATGGAAATCAATTAAACACTCAAATTCCAATTATTACTAAATCAAAAAGACTTCAGTTCCTTCCACTCACATATATTAAATATACCAGCAAAATGGAGTTTCAAGAAGATGTATGGTATATGGTGATCTTTTATAAGTCTCCTTGTGTATACCTAATCCAGTGTAGAACCTTACTGTCTTCCAGCTTACTCTGTCAGACTATTTGGGTTTATTTGTACTGTTTTATCTGTATGGTTTTTTTTCTTTAAAAAATCATCTGACAAAATATATGTGATTTTATTCTATCATAAAATGTGTATGTATATGTATATATATATATGTACATATCATTAACTTGTTAACATAAGAATTTTTTAGGATAATTGTGTGTGAGAGTTTTTGTAACATATTTTCCTCCTTTCTCTGTTGAAGCGCTCTCCATCCTGTATTCCAGCTAGCAAAGGCAGACGTGTAAGAGATTGTTGTACTTTCCCCACCCCCCTCCCATGTCCCTCATTCCCACCTTTTTTGCCTGTGGTTGCAGAACATTCTATGCTGCCTTTTTTGCAATATTTTATTTATATTACTGCATGTTTTTTGTTGCTTTTGCTGTTACTGCTATTAGTGCTATGTTTATATTTTCTTTTATTGCTTTGAATTCAAAGCTTTAGGAATGTTCACATGATAGTGTTTCTTTGAACAAGCTGCCAGAATGATAAAAGTTTGAATTTCATTTGATGTTGATGTTAAAGGAAAGTAACATTGAAATTATCTTTCAAAATTAATTAGAGAAGTGTTCAGTTAGCATAGAGTTATAACAATCTCTTAGATATAAGCATATATTTAGGGATTTCCTAGAGATGCCCAAATTTGGAAGGCCTTCGTAGGATATGAATGTACCTAGTCAGAAATATATTTCTTATCTTCCCAGATAAGCAGAATTCATCAATAAGCATTTTCTTAGGTCTATATTAAAATAAAGTTTTTCATAAAATTCATAATTTTTCTCATGTACTAATATTTGATAAAGAAATTAATGAAAGCATATATTAAATTAGATTTCCATGAAGAGAAACAAAAGTTAGATTGTCTGATCTCATTGACAGTTATTCATAACCAAAACTAATTTGTAACTTTGACTATTCAAAAAAGCTATTTGGTTATTCAAGAAAAAAGCTTTATTATCAATACCCTGAAATTCTAGAATTTTAGATGTCAAAGTGGTCCTGAAATTTAAAAAAAATTGCTATATGGTTAAAATTTATATTTATATAATCTCTTTTCCAATAAGTTGTAAACCCACTGAACACATAAATGGCATAACCTTTGTGGACCTTGTCTGTAAAATAATCTTATACTATAGATGGGACAGGCATGTTATTTTCATTTTTATGTTACACAAGGATCCTTAAAACATTATAAAAGATGTTAGTGTTAGACCTAGAACTCTTGATTGCTATGATTTTAACCATTAGTACATTATTCCAGCCATAGTATTATGTTATTCTAGGAAAGAAAAAACCTAATAACATTAATATATTGTTCTCAACTATAAAAGAATAGAAAACATTCATTTGGATCCCTTTGTTATTTGCCAGATAATTTAGGTATTATCATATAAGTCATATCTACTAGCATTTATTAAAAAAATATTCTGGGAAAAGAAAAAGAAAGTAAAGAACGGCCCCTGCTCTCAAGCAGCTTATGATTTAATGGGTTTATGTTATTCTTTCTGATATGAGATTATGCTACCTGTTTAATAACCATAATTGGTCACATATACCTCATTATTTACTGCTATTTAACACACATTTGGGCAATCATTATTTTATTATATCTTAAGTATATTGTGGCATTAAAAACTGGATCTTTTAAAAATTAGAATAAAGACATAAAATTCACAGATAATATTCTGCCACATTTCTAGATAAAAAGGAAAAGTTTAGTGATTTATTGCTTTTAAGAGTTTATCGTTTAAATATATTCCTTCATAGTTCCTTTAGGTTGCAATTATGAGGAAAAGAGGTTATGTTCTTTGTTGTTATCTTAGAATATTAAAAAAAATGAAAGTAGACATTTCCAACAGATTTCCATGAAGAGAAACAAAAGTTAGATTGTTGGATCTCAAAGACAATTATTCATAATCTAGGCTAATTTGTAACTTTAGTTATTTAAGAAAGTTGTAACTTGCGAGTTGCTATTATGAAAATAATCAATACTCTTCTTGTAATTATATCAAGGTAATTAATTTTACCTTTAACTCAAGCTTATAAAACCAGCTTTTGGAATGTCTGAACACTTTTTAAAATTTTAGTTACTACCAATGATTTCTAAAAGGCTTCAAAATTAAATGTGTAAAAAATAGGTGTTCTGAAAAGGGGGCTTTGTCTTAACCCATTAATTTAAGCATTTTGGAAATATATGTATTAAAAGTTAAAGGAATAGATGAAAATAGGTAGGAAAACATTGTTTTTGTTAAAGGTGATAAGCATTATCCAATAAAATTTATCAGCAATGATTAAAAAATGCTTAAAATTAGATATATTTAAAATATCTCCAAATTTTTACTTGTTCCCTACAAAAATTATTTTTCTGGTAGAAAAAGCTATGTATTCCAGATGAGTGACTTTGATTGTATGCATTATTTATGAAGGAACTAAACTATGTAATTTGAGTAATTCTTGCTGTTTGTTATCTAAAAATCAGACAGTGATTTAAGTATAAAGATATGTTTATATTTAATTGCCATATTCTTAAATTTTTAACATCAATAACTGGAAACTCCTGATAAACAAAGAATTTGGTGAATTCTTAGATGGCTATTATCCACCAGCAAAAACACATTGTAATCAGTTTCTAAATTGATGAAATAAACTTGATAAAATCCCACTTGAGCCTTTTCTCATGCTAATTAGTTCTAAAAAGTAACAGAACAATAAATTATCATTTAGATATCATATTTCTTAAAACATAGCTATACTTAGGGAAAAAAAGCCATTTTGGCTTTTAAGTAAGTTCTTTCTGTAATCTTGATATTTCTTAAAAAATATCAAAATGACTTGGTTAGGTTAGAATTAATTTTCATTTTTTCTTCCCTTGAAATCTTGTACTAATTAGTGGTACCTAACCACACATCTCTTAATGCAGTTAAATTTCATCACCTTTTCCCTTTTTATTGCTCCTTTATTAAAATCTCACAAGTTACTTCTATTACTGAGGAACCTTCACATTTATTACTGTTACATTGATTCACTTTATTGCTTGTACAAATGATTATAATATTTTTTCTCTTGGCATGTGGGACATGTTGTCTTTGTTTGGTTAACTTAAATAGTAATAACGATTATATTTTAAACTACCATTGTTTTGGATATTTATAAAGGTACTTTTTAAAACGAGGATAACTTTTCTTTAATTAGTTGCTTTATTACCTTACTACAACTGAAGCATTACCTAATTTAACTATTTCATGGCAAATTTCTAGTAGGATTTTTTTAAAATAGAGTAAGCATTTTTGAAAAATGTAAATACAACAACATCTAAAGGAGTGATTTTTGTCAGTGCCAATTATATGTATATGTGTACAGAAAATAAAAGGATAATTTCCCAAATAAATTTTTTATTTCAAATTTATTTCTGATGTTGCCTTTCACATTCTTTGTGTGAAAAGATGACCTTTTGGAACTGTTCTTTTCAAGTATATATTCAATGGTTCTTTTTTTGGTCATATTTTAGCATGTCCATATTCATTTCTCTAATGTTCTGAATTTGATTTCATCATTTATCTCAACTATCTTAACAGATAGAATTATTCATACATTTTGGTAGTTCCTTTTTAATTCTTAGAAAACAAGAATTTCCCTTACAAAAAAAAAAAAAGAAATTAAAAATAAGCTTGAACTTTGCTTGATGAATTGACTATGTCTTATTATACAAAACTTAAAAGTTAATATTTAGTTTTTAATATTACTGTAATATAGTCTTGATATTGTCATACTGCATTCTTAGAAGTGCATTTCATATCTAATGTGAAATTATGATTATTGTGACTCTTTTCTACCATTTTTCTTCATGATCACAAAGTAATCAATAGACAAATGCATTTTTAGAACTTCTGTTCATATTCAGATAGCAGTAATATGTGCAATCTATAAAATATTCTTTGGGTTTTTTTTTTAATTCTATAGCCCTTTGGGAGTTGCTTTTGTATATATTCATGAATTAAATTGCACTTCTATTTTTTCCTTTCCCTGTCTCACTGTTTCTCACTATCACAAAGACCAGTGCTTGTTGTGTTGGTTGCAGCCACTGGGGGCTCCTAAAATAGCAAGGATCAGGATTGTAGTAGTTTACCTTTTTGATGCCCTTTAAAAATTAGCTTCTATTCTAATGTTTTCATCTTAATTCTGCTCTTTCATACAGCACATTCTTGTGCAAGTCACTGGCCTCTTTGGCCCTCAGTTTTTCATCTATCAATCAAATGATTGAGTCAAATGACTCTGCTTTAGAACTGTGGGCCTATGAGTCTGTTTATGAACAAGGTTCTGCCTCAGAATTACTCAAAATTGAGGACATGGTTGTTACTTTTTGCTTTTCCTACTATTTTTGCCGAGTGAGTATAACTAAGAGTTTAAGTGATTTGCCTGGGTTCATATAGTTGTATTATAAGAAGAAAATCTTGAACCCAGATCTTCCTGGTTTCTAGGCCAGCTCTCTATGCAGCATGCTATGTAATGAGGTTTAAAAAAAATTCTTCTATACACTAGTAACACTTAGCTGCCTCAGTATGAAGAGCAACAATAATAATATACATAGTACTTGACAAAGATTGTTAGAAAGTTTAAGTGAGATGTGTTGTAAAGCACTTTGTAATATTTAACATACTTATAGATGTCAATCACTGCTATTTGTATGTTCACCTGCTTTGCTGAAATCTGATTATCTAGAATGTCCCAAACCTTTTGGGACTGTCTCTATTGAGCTTAGAGCATTTCTCTAATTTTCTAAGGAGTAAAGTTTTCTGGAATTATTTTTTTTCTTAGTGGAGCTATCCTGGTTTTTAGTGATCCAGTCTTCCTTTTTTAAATACTCACAAACTATCCTTTTAATACTGTGTTCTAGAATTTATTAATTGACATCTCACTGGATTTGAATATGTCCCTTTTTTTGCAAAATACCTTCCTGAGTTCTGCTGTACTTCTCCCATTCTCCAGTATCTTTTAAAGGATACTCACTGATTGTGGCTTAATGCAGAGGCAAAGGGAAGCAGACTACAGAGATCCATAAGCCACAAAAGAATAAACCCTTATTCATAAACTCATAAATCCATACTGATTTTTAAAAAACAGATAGAGAAAATAAAGAATGAATAATCAAGCATGATCCACTGGCTCATTGGTTATCTTAAAATATAGCTCATCTTGGCCTAATAACTTTGCCTGATGAAGGAAAACTGGATACTTTATTATCTTAAGTTATTGTTATTATATTAGGTTACTGTTCTCTAATCAACTTTTTTTGTTTTGTACTTCATGGTCAAAAGATTATTATTCTTGAAGGGGAAAATAGATTTAAAAAAAGAAATTATTGAGCCTTTTAACCATCATCATATATTTTCATCCTCCTATCTACTTAAGTGGCATTCCTATATCTTCTTTAATCCTCCTCCTTTTGCAACATATATCAGACAATTTTTTTATTGTCTTGAGCAATGATTGCCAGCATTGACTTATTCTAATGCTCCTTGCACTAGTATCAGAGGAGTAACATTCATTCTACAAATTCATTATCAGTTACTTTACCTTTCTTCTACTGTGTCTTTAAAAAGTCAGTCTGGGTTTATGAGCTCCTTGGGTGGCTCATTGGTGTCTTTAGTCAGTTTCCTCTTACCTCTTCATTAGATTCATTTATGCTTCTCTTTTCAGAATCTCATGCTTCACAGTTTCCCACATCCCTCTTTGGCCTTCTTTCAAGTCAAGTCTAAAAGCCTTCATTAATTGCCTGCTATGCTTAGAAGTGGGTATTCAAAAAAAAAAATGCTCTTCCCCATCCCTTTTTTTCATGGAGTTCACATTCCAATAGAGGCAATAGCATGCTAACAGTTATGTAACAACGAGATAAATACAGTATAAAATAAATGCATATAGTAAAATTTCCTCAGAAGGAAATGAACGGGAGAACTGGAAAAGACTTCTTACAGAAAGTAGGACGTTAGCTGAGATTTGAAGAAAACCAAAAGAAAGAGATTAATAGGAACAATGTGCCCAACTATTCAAAATACCCAGAGTCTGGAGAAAGAATGTCTTGGGAGAATAATACTAAGGAATCCAAGGTCATTGGATTGTAAATTACCTGGGGGGTTATAAAGTATTAGAAGATTTAAGGGCTCTAAATGCCAAACAGGATTTTATATTTGATCCTGGAAGTAATAGTAAGCCCCTGAAGTGGATTGAATAGATACATGACATGGTCAAACCTATCATTTGTAAAGTTTAATTTGACAGCTGAATGCAAAATGGACTAGAATCTACTGGAGGAAAGGGGACTAACCAGAAGCCTATTGTGATAGCTCAGGAATAAGATAAGAGCCTTCACCAATAATTAATTCATAAAATAGTATTAAAATAGATAGAAAAGTCATAATGCTCATTAAGATAGTTTCTCTGTTTAGGCAAATTAGGTTTAGGGCAGGCAGGCCCATACATTAACTTGGATATCATAGAAAAATACTAGCTCCTATATAGAAGAAGAATGTTAAGGAGGTTCCACATCACTGTTATCTTCATGCTGGATTTCTGATGTTTCTCCAACTTAGTCTTTTTTATCTTTTAATCATATAATTTGATGTAAAACCCCATCAAAATATTGCTGAACATATTTTACTCTGATATGTGATACTATAACCTTTTATTACTTTTTGAAAAATAACCTATTTGTTATAAAATATCCCAAAATATTGCCATATTCTATTCACAAGTCATATTCCCTTTACAAATCTTAGAGCTGCCTATTAAGCCTAGTTCATTTTCTTGTGTCAAGATCTTTGGTTTACTTTGGTGTTTAGCCTTATTCTCTATATTTGTAGAACACTATCTAAGGCCTTGAATGTTATTACTTTTCCTCTTTTTGAATATTGGCTTCTATGAATTCCTTGACTTTCCCATTGATTCTTCCTGTTTTATCTCTTAGTTGCAATGCAGTTGTATAAAAGTGTATTTTTAGATTTCTCTCCATTTTCAGTTTAGTAATTAAAAGAATTATAAGATTATTCTTCCTTCTCATTATCTGTATCTGAAAGTGCCTCAAAAGCCACCTAGTACAGCTCATGCCTGGCTTTTAACAAAACCCCCAACAAGTAATCACTCATCCTTTGTCTGAAAACTACAAAGTAGAGAAACCCATAACTTTGTAAGACAAACCATGTTACTTTTGGATAGATCTGGTTATTAAGAAATTGAAGTTTTTGTTTTTTTACTTGAACAAATTTACCTCTATCTTTCTGCATTCCTCTTAGTTCTTTTCTTCTTTCAAATCTAATTCCTCTTCTATGTAATAGGCCTCTAAAAATTTACAGATAATTATATCACCCAAATGACTTCTTTTTGAAGACTAAACACTCCCATTTCTTTCAGTTGTCATCATGTAGCATGAATTTGACCACCTTCACCAACATCATCTCCTTATTCTATATACTGAATAGCTTACCAGCATCATTCCTTAAATGTGGTGTCCAGAACCATCTGACAGTGATGGAGACTATCAGAACTATCATTCCTAAGTCCTAGATATTTGGCCCCAATTAGATTGTACAACATTTCTTGGCTGCCATTTTGCATAGTAGACTCACTGAAGTTTTAATACCTCTGAAATCTGTCTTTTTCCTAAGTACACAACTATCTAATCACATCTTGTATTTGGAAAGTTGACATTTTTGAATGAAGGTATAAGATATTGCTATAAAATTTATCCCTATGAAATTTCATTTTATTTTATTTGGCCCATTGTTTTAATTGCTTCCAGTCCAGATTTCCACCAAGAAAATCCTTTTAGTAATTATAGATTTTCTCTGTATTGCCCATCTCCAACAAATGATCAGAAAGAAGCTTTTAGGTTTAACAGACATTCAATTTTTTATCTTTCTGAAAAGTGTTGAATGAATGAATTAAAATGCATTTATTAAGTGCCCTGGGGATAACAGTAGGAAAGGGTGGAAATCCCTGCCTTCAAAGAGTTTACATTCTAATAAATGTAATTATTTACATTCTATTAAATGTAATTTCTAAAGGTATTCTATAAAATACCTTATGGGATGGTAGCCAGGAAGGATGTTTTAATTAGGGAGTACACAGGACTGTAAAAATAATGCAGTGTTGACTTGCTTACAGTTTTCAAAGCAAGAAGTAAAAGGATTAAGGTTTCGGTATATGGGCTAGAGAGAAAAAAACCAGCCATACTGAAAATGAACATGCATGCATGGTCTAAAGGAACTCATCATGGCTTAGCTGCTGTTCAATATGATCTACAGAGGTCCATTTAGAAGGTGGGACAAGAGTAATGTCAACAATAGAATGAAAAAGTGATTTGGTTGAAGAAATATGATCTCAAGAAGTTTAGAGCCAAACCAGACTTGGCCTCTTGATGTCCAATTTGGGAAAATGTAGCTCTGGCAGCTTAGTATTTGTTTATTGTATTAAATTGAATATACTACATCACAAGCATGTAGTTAGGGAACGAGAAGATTGAATAGCTTACAGAATTGGGAAATCAAGTGGCTTCCAGTTCATTAATTTATTAAATATGGTTTGATTAAGCTAATTGCTATCTGAATTGCACTGTACAAGAGCATGTGAGGAATATAGAAAAAAAGATGATATTATAGTTGTTTTTAAGAAGCTGCATTGTAATTTGGAAGAAAAGGTAAATATACAAGTAATAACTGAAGAATACAAAGAAATTTCTTTTAAAAAACAGCTAACAAAAAAATATTAACTTCTCATTAATGTAAATTGACATTAGGGTTATATAAATCAGATAGCATCTTAAAGAAAATTATATACATACATTGGTGTAAAATAGGTAAAATACTAAGGAGATCAGGCTATTTAATATGAAAAAATATTAATAGAGGAAAGAAAAAGTCTGGTGAAAGTTCAAAAAGCACAGGAAAGATTAAGATAGCTTATAGAGGAGTTGGAGCTCTAATTTAAGAAACTGACCCAGTAAGTAATAGGAATACATTGTATCTTCTTAAAGATACTTTTCATACTTCACTACTTGAACAACCAGTGATTTCATTTGTGTTGATATTATCTTTAACATAAATTACAATTCTTGAGTGACTTATTAAAATATCTTTGAGAATTATCTTTGCCAAAAAAGTCATCACTTTGAGGCTATTCTGGTAGTGAGACTCTGAAATTTGTTAGATTAGTCCTTTGATGGTAGACATGCATTGTGACTGGGCATGTATCTTTTCAGTTTGGTATAGGACTTGATAGTGTTTATGTTTTAATTACAGTGCCCTTGAAAATGAAGGATCACCTCCATGCCAGGATGAGATATCAGAATAGAACTTTAGTAAAGTTTTCAAAAGTCCTCTTAATTTGGTCCAGATATTTTGAATTAATGTGACTTTCTGAGATGTAAGGAACACCATACACAGAGTACCAAAAATTAATTTCAAAGCATTTCTTTGTTATTCACACTACTGTGTTCTTACTGTATATATCTGATATATATTTTGTTCATAGTGTGGTGTTAAAGTGTCTTACAAAAATCATCTAAAGAAAAGTATTTTCCAGTGTTCAAAAAAAAAAAAAAGATATTAGACATGATTTGAAGCCATATGCCCAGAAGTCTTTTGAGTTAAAGATGGAAACATGAATTGAACAAGTTTAGAAATCTCCAGTATAGCACTTTGCTTTAGACTTCACTAATATTTATGCATTTATCATTCAATCCTTGATCATTCAATTTTCATTCTTTTAGGTTATTTTATCATTATAAGAGATTGTCCTAAAATTAATCTTTTTTAGTAAACTTATTTTCACGAATTTATTTTTGATAAATTAAAAAAAAATTAAATCATAAAAATCATAATATTAATTTATCCTCTTGAGAGTTTTATATACTAAACTTCAACCCAAAGCATTCTTGTCAGTTGCAAATATTCCTAAGTAATATGTATCATTTGCTGCCAGTGTGAGAAATGAACACTAAAGATGTTGGTTGGGTTTCTATTGTAGTTACAACATCCAATTTTCAGTGAATTTCTTTATTACATATTCTGCATTTGTTCATGAGCTAAATTCCTTTAGGTGTCAACAAAAATTATATGTGGGGTACCCCATAGACAATGCAGTAGTAATCCCCAGTTGGGAAAGGGTCACCTACTCACCTGGTGTACTTCACATATTTATTTATCACAAACATATATTTTCGGAAACATCCCTAACAAATATTTAAATTATGGTTTTGTTGTCATTTCTTAAGAAACACTATCATGATCATGACTTGATTGCTAAGATCAGTGAATTGTTAAAAGTGACTTCTTGGGTTTTTTTTTTCCCTGACTTGTTTTCCTAGATTGATTCAGTTGAGAACTTTACGTTGTCTAACCCTACTTCACGGGATGAGGAGGTCAAGTCTCACCTCCAGTCAAGGTCCAGGTCTCCTTCCACAGCTAGTGACATTGAACCAATTGAGGTACCTCTCTGGGACTGTTCTGTTCCCTGACCTTTAACTTGTGACCAAAAACAGTAAATCACACCCATTACATAAAAAAAAGTGAAATTTGTCTCTTTATGTTACCTGTGAGATATATATAAAATATACAAAGACATTTAGATTTTGTACTTTAATATAATTTGTCAGTAATATAGATAGGTGAGAAAAATCAAATTAAGTCATTTATCCCTAAGACAAACCTTCCCAAATTAGCTATATTTTAACTAGCCACAGTTTAACAATATTACAAGTGAGAGGATGAAAAAATGAAAAAATTAAGTAGGAACATTAAACTGTCAGAGACCAGTGCTACAGTGTTGATTGTCAAGTGAAAATTTTACAATTTTTTGAAATTTCAAACTAAATTCAATAGTAAGTATAATTAGTCTGTTTAAGATGCAGTTACCAAGTCATTCCTGGCTGTACAATACTTAATTATGACTATATAATGGTCAACCAGTATGAATCTGTTTCTTGTCCCTCATTCCAATAATACAGAAAACATAGCTCTGGGAGTTCCTGATGTGACGAAAGTGTTTTATTCAGTCAGCCAATTAACTTTCTCAACTAATAGTTTAAAAAAAAAAAAAGCACAGGTTGCACTTTTGTTTATGTTCTGAAAATGAAAGATGCATATATCTCTTGCTTATCTTACTTCTCTCCAGTCCTTTCTTCTTGTTAATTCAAATAGGATTTTATTTTGTGATTTCAAGGTTGGATTTAGAGTTCTAATAAGAACAGAGAGTAAATTTGGGAAATTTTCAATATAATTGTAGCCATGCCTTATCCCTAATACATAATCTATCAAGATTTTGTGAAAGCTTTGTGAATCAATAAACAATCCAGGGTCTCTGCTATTTGGGTCATAATATTATCATATTTTTTTATTTGTGTTTTACATATTTCTACAATTAATATAGTGTCTCCCATTCAGTTTTTTATGTTAAATTTTAAATTGTTTCCCCAGATAGTTTGTAATTAAAACCGTAGAACTAAATTGAGGCTAACTCTAGAATAGAAGGTGTCATTTAACCTTGAGGAGATCCGCAATTCCATTTTTCAGCCTAAAACAAATCAACTTTTTCATCTGCTGGAGTATATAATAACAAATGCAAAAAGATGTGATCTATTTCTTTCTTAAGAATTCAATATTCTAACTAGTCTGGATCTCTTATAATCATTACCTTTGTCAGCTTCTTTCTCACCTTGCTATCCAAACCAGAAATCTTTCCTGATAATCCTTGACTTCCATATCTGCCATTTAATAAGCAGCTTCTGTTTCAAACATTGTGTGCCCCTAGGTAGCAGACAAGAAGATTACCCACTCCACAACTAATAGAGTTCTTGCATTTAGTATAATTAAATAATGAAGAAATGTTGTTGATAGCTTCTTATATAAAGCAAAAGCCCTGATAATTGATCTAAACCCCTCTGCTTGTGACAAACTTTCCCATCACTAATATTAATTCTTATACCAAATGTTAACTAATTGCTTTATCATCCCAGTAAGTTTATAGTTTATATTTTTATCTTCACATACATTGCCAGATATATGAAATCATTACTTTTGTGCAAATCAAGTAGTTATTAGTAGGAATGTTTAACCTTTTGTGTGTCTCTGGATCCCTTTGGCAAATTGATCTGGTAAAACCTATAGAAACCTATGGAATTATCCTTTTTCAGAGTCATGTTTTTAAATGCATAGTATTACAAAGGAAATTATTTCTATTTAATTAGCTAGGAATTTTTAAAAGTTCATTATTCTAATGTTAAGAATTCTTGATTTAGAGGTTGATTATTGAAATGTCAGTTATTGTTTTAGGTATATCTGTTAAAAAGAATTTTTAAAAGTATTAAGGCATTAAAATAGCAAGTGCAAACCAAAACTAAAAATTGCTGTCTTCCATTCAGTATCCTTTCAGTTTTATTTTTATGGCTTTTCTTTTGCAAGTCATATTTTTGTATTTTCAGAGTTAAGCAAGTTTTGCTTTATGAACAAATTTATTTATGAATTTTGAAGGTATATACAAACTACTTAAAATATATTTTCATTATATTAATTAGTGTGAAATTTGCTTCGCCTAAGTTTTTTAGTTTTCTTCACTTTGGTTTAATCTGGTGATGTTTGAAATGGATGCTCTATCTCAAGTCTTTTATATCTCTTTTTTTTTTCTCCTGACTTCAGGTTACAGACCACCCTCCACGTTCAACTCACACACCAACAATGAGATCAGCATATATTGGATCTGGCATCTCTGCACCTAAGGTAATTAATCTATTCATAAACTGCTTGTTTTTCTGAAAAATGGGAATAGGTTTCTTCTAACTTGTGTAGTTAACTGTGATCTTTGCCACTGATCTCCCTATAGTTATGCACAGTAAAACTCCTTGCAAAACTATTCAGATTGTCCTTTGGAAGCAGAATAGTTTCACATACGTAAGTTGCAGGAAAAAATGAGTTGGGCAGGTAGGTGGTGAAGTGGATAGAGCACCACCCCTAAAGTCAGGAGGACCTAAGTTCAAATCTAGTCTCAGACACTTAACACTTCCTAGAAAGAGAATTTTTCTTTCTGACATTCTTGATTTTGGATGTTTTAACCCTTTCTCAGAAGTACTTAAAGTGCCATATAATCTCATAGCCTAAATGATCCTAGTTTTAATATTCTTTGAAATCATATTTTTTGTTGAAACTGTTGATCAATGGACATGCTGGCCTAATTTAATTTTTTTGGTTCCTATTCACCATTTGGCAAATGTAGTAAAGATGATTATTAAGACCAAAAAGAAGGAAATAAGGAACTTGAATAATTATCTGCATGTATTTGTGTATAACACCCACTCCCAGTGTATAAAAATCAGGTTGTTTTATAGAATAAAATGATATAATCTTTTATTGTGTTATATTCTGATGAGTTCAGTAAAATGAATGGAGGAATATATCATTTCCAGCAACACTAATAACTCTAAATACATTATTCAGATAGTTGGTTGCCCACATTTTAAGAATGCTTAAGAGTTTGAATGCCAAATGTATGCTTGCCAAAAAGACTATTTTATTAAGAATTCACACAGGGCAAACACTCACATTGTGGTCAAAAATAGCAATGCAAGGATGCTATAAAAGTCTCTCTTAAGAACTTTGGAATCAACTGTGTGACATGGGAAGCACTGGCATGGGACCTCCCAGCATGGCATACCCTCATCAGAAAAGTTACTGTCCTCTATGAACAAAGCAGAATTGAAGTAGCTCAAAAGAAGTGCAAGATGTGCAAATATAGAGAATGCACAGCAAATGTTCATGTGAACTATTTGTGCCCAGCCTGTATGTTGAGTATTCTGAGGTCATATTGGTCTATCCAGTCACAGTGGGACAACTGTATGTAACTTGACTCTTAACATAGTAATATCATTTTGGTCCTTTTTAAGAACAAATACACAAACAAACAAACAACTCCCAAAATAGTCTAATTTTTTTCTCCTAATCAGAGAATTTTGATTTAGAGCTCTATTTTCTTTAAGTAGATCTAAAAATAATGAATATGTGAAGCTGTTTTTGGGCACTGTGCAAAATTGTTGTTGTTCAGCCTTACATTCATATTTTTCTATTTTTGTGGCAAGAACACATTGTCTTTTAATTCACAGAAGGGAAAATAAATGAAATATTATTTTTTCCTTGAACAGACTGATACTTTTAAAGTTTTAATCAATTTCTGATAAATTTATATATTTACTTTAAACCTGTGTAAAAATATTTAAATAGTTGAAAGAGATTAATTTGGTTTTTAACAAGTTTTTTAACTTATTAATAAGATGTATTATAATGTGCTTAACTTGACATAAAGGACAAAAATGAAAGCTCTTTGATGTGATGTTAAGCAAGAAACAATATATCTAAAATTATATTATTCATATAATTATCATTTTTCATGTTAGCTTAAAAGCATGACATAAGCATGTCTTACATAGCCTTATATACTTTCAAATGATTTTTTTCAATAAAAGTTATAAAAGCTCATCTCAAGCTTTAAAAGGCCCAGATGTAGATTAGAAAGCAGTGTGTCATTGTAGAAAGGGCATGAAGCTGAAAGCCAGGAAAAAAGGAAGTGCTAGTTCTGCCTTGATACCCTCTTTCCCTCTCCCAGCTTTCTTATTTGAACAAGGTGGTGTGAAAGCTGCCTTTAGTGCCTTTGTATAAAGAGAGATATCTACAGGGGATGACAAAGGAGTAGAGGCAGTTGGTGGCACAGGCTCTAGTCAGAAAGACCTGGGTTCACATCTCACTTCAGACACTTGCCAAAGTTGCATGACCTGAGGCAAGTCACTCAACTCGTTTGCCTTAGTTTCCTCATCTGTAAAATAAGCTTAATAGCACCACAGAATTGTTATGAGGATCTAATTATCTGATTCTCTATTTTAAAACATCAAAAAGTGCTTAGTATAGTGCCTGGCATATAATTAACACTATATAAATATTTATACTCTACTCCTATTCCCCTAGCCTTTCTGAAATTGTCATATGCTCCAAGATTAAAGTTTCTCTGGTAAGAAGAGAAAAGCTACACCTCTCTTATTTTTTGTTCTGCTTTTATTGGTAGATGGGTTATACACTAAAGAAGAAGAGGATAGAATTTGCTTATAACCCAAATTTCAAAACTTTAAATATTCCTTTTTATTTCTTTGTTGTTTTGTGAAATCTAAGAATTGTACTGGAATAAAAATGAAAGTTTCTATTTTATTTCTCCAAATAATCATTCCCAGCTTTTTCACCTAAACTGCATATAGGTGAAACTATTTGTTGGCTGGAAAAGACTGTCATATTATATAAAATAAAAAAAAAACTTCCTAACAGTTTATTCTTTATCCTTTCCAAAATAAAAGTTGTTTATCAACATATTTCCTTAATTTGGAAAGAATGGAGGGCTAATTCAGTTGCAAAATCTATCCTGACTTCCACACATAGACAAAGTAATAAAGACAGAAGGAACTTTTGAGCTACCCCATTTCTAGTTTTTTTTTTTTTTTTAAATGATATAGTGCCATTTTTCTCTAATTTTAACAGGAATACAAGTTTCATCTCCTTTATATCCATTATTGCCTTCTTCTAAAGGGAAGGACAGATTTGAGAAGTGTGTTATTTGACTTTGGTACTATAAAATGAGTGTAGTCAGTTTATCATACAGATGAAAAATTTGAAACTCCTTTTTAATTTTGTCCCTCAAGCTAAGGTTTACAATTATTTTAAGCTTCTAGTGTATTTTTTTTTGGTCAAAAAATTATAAGTGCAAAAAAAGTGTATAAGATAGATTTTCAAAATCAGTTTTGAAGAAAGAATAGAAAAGTAAAGTAGTGAAATAGAATACTGAAAGTGTCACCTGGAGAGGCTTGAGTATTAATCCTAGTTCTGATACTCATTAGCCAAATAATGCTGGCTAAGTCATTCAGTGTTAGGAACTTAAGGTCTCTTGCTAAAATGGGAATGATAACATGCACTTCTTATTACATAGCATTTTGAGAAGGAAAAACTTGAGAAATTAGAGAACATCACTGAAATATAAGCTATAAATACTACTAACAAACTGTAATTTTAACCTGTAAAAAGCACATCCATTATGATTGTCAGATTTGTCTATAAAATACTTGAATTTTCTTAATGTGCTTTCTTTTCCAAGACTGTAATAATGAAGAATTCATAAACATTGCTGTTTTCTTAAGCAATTTTCCTGGTATGCTATAAATTATATGTGACCCAGTTTCTAGGATATTGTAGGGATAGGGACTATATTTGTGATTACATTGCTTTAAAAAATTTCTTGTCACCAATGAAGAGCAGCATTTTTTTTTTTTTTTGCAGAATTGCTTACAACACTAAGATGAGCATGCTAAGGAGATAAACACATTCTATTTGTATGTAAGATGATGATGTAAAAAACATGCATTTACCTTATTACAAAAATAACTGTCAACATATGCTTTTTATCTATTTGTTTTGTAGCCAAAGGCCCACCAGTTTGTAGTAAAATCCTTTAATACTCCTACCAAATGTAATCAGTGCACATCTCTGATGGTTGGTTTGATAAGACAAGGCTGTGCTTGTGAAGGTAAGAATGGAGAGGGGATGAAAATGGAAATTTATGTTTATAGCTGAGAGTATTATTCAAGCAACCTTATTCTGTTAAATCTTGAAGGTATTGATCTTTGTTAAAATCATTTATTTCATTTTTCTATTGCAATTCAGACATTTTGGAAACAATCAGTAATTTGCTGAATGAACTTCTGTTTTAATCTATTTCCATTATTTAGGAAAAATAGAAAGGTAATTCTTAATAACTAAGAATTCTCTAAGAGTTTCATTTCCTATTTCTTAACACTTATTGGAAAGAATTCATAATTCAGAAGCCACATACCTTTATGACATACAAAAATGAAAGATTTTCTTTAATCATTTTAATATTCATTTTGAGTTTAACTTCAGCTAGGGCATAAAAGGACATACCACAATTCATATTCAGATGGACTAAGTATTTTCCATCAATAACAGTTTTTTTATTTTCAGAATACATGCAAAACACTGTGTTCCAAATTTTTCTCCCTCCTTCCCCTAGACAGCAAGCAATGCAATATATGTTAAACATGTGCAGTTCTTCTCTACATATTACTACATTTATCATGTTACATAAGAAAAATCAGATTAAAAAGGGAAAAAAGCAAGCAAACAACAAAAAGGGTGAAAATAATATGTTGTGTCCACATTCAGTCTCTGTCTGGATACAGATGGCTTTCTCCATCACATCTATTGGATTGGCTTGATTCACTTTGTTGAAAACGAGCCAAGTCCTTCACAGTTGATCGTCACATAATCTTTTAGTTGTCATGTACAATGTTCTCTTGTTTCTACTTACTTCACTTAGTATCAGTTCATGTAAGTCTCTCCAGGCCTTTCTGAAATAATTCTATTTGTCTTATAGAACAATAATATTCCATAACATTCATATCTCATTCAGCCATTCTTCATCTGATAGGCATCCATTCAGTTTCCAGTTTCTTGCCACTACAAGAAGGGCTGCCACAAACATTTTTGCACATGGGCTCCTTTTCTCTCCTTTAAGATCTCTTTGGGACACAGGCCCAGCAGAGACACTACTGTATTAAAGGGTATGCACAATCTCATGGCCCTCTCCAGAATGGTGGGATCAGTTCACACCACTACAACACTATATTAATTGGATTAAATATTTTTCATTGCTTTTCATGGTCTGGTGACATTAGATAAAATTTATTTGCCTTAGGATCAATTTTTTTCTCTTAGGAATATCTCCAAAGTTATAATAAAATTCAGAAAACAAATTATTCATTTTATAATATTATCAGGTATATTTCAGATAACTCTTTACAAAAACCTCTTTCTTTAAATGTTGCCTACACAATGGGAAGGGAATATGAAAAGGCAGGGAGGGTAATAGAAGAGAGCATATATTTGGGGGGAAGGGGTGATCAGAAGCAAAACACTTTTGAGGAAGGAGAGGGTGAGAGGAGAGAGAATAGAATACATAAGGGAAATACAGTTAGCAAGAGTAATTGTAAAAAAGAATTTTGAAGCATGTTTCTCTAATGAAGGCCTCATTTCTTAAATATATAGGGAACTGAGTCATATGTATTTTTTTTTAAAAAGCCATTCCCCAGGTGAAAAATTATCAAAACATATGATCTATGCCCAGAGGCTAAAAAAATCATGCATACCCTTTGAAAATTACGTATCTAATTAAAGTGATTAACAAGTATGTTATTTTTAATAAGTTAAAATATAAAATTACCCCTTGTCATGTAAATCTCAGATTTATATAATCTATTCATGCTTGATACACTTAGGGAAAAAAAACACTGTTCCTTTATAGGGATATAAAATGTCATTGTCATAGAGATGTGTATGTCAAGAGTGAATCACTTTAACAATACCATTACTAGGCATGTATCCTAAAAGAGATATTTTTTAAAAAAGGGAAAGAATCTATGTGTACAAAAATATTTGTAACAGCTCTTTTCTCAGGGCAAAGAGTTGGAAATTGAATGGCTGCCCATCAATTGATGAATGGCTGAATAAGTGTGATACTATTGTTATATATTGTTATATAAGAAATGATGAACAGGATGGTCTCAAAAAAAATCTGGAAAATCCTCCATAAGCTCATGAAAAGTGATTGTGCCTGAATATAGATGGAAGCATGACTTTTTTTACTTTATTTTTCTCAAAGGTTCTTTTTTTTGAGGGGAAAGAGATCTATGTTTTCTCAACATAACTTTTATGGAATGTTTTGCATAATTTCACATGTGTCTTCTCAATTGAGGTGAGGAAGGGAGAAAATCTGGATGTCAGAGTTTTAAAACAAATGAAAAAAATGTTTTACATGACTCTGAGAAAACTAAAATATTTTTAAAAAAATAAATGTTGCTTGCATACTGTGGCGATGTTGACACATCATAACAGCTGCTATAATTGTTAACAACTAATATTTTTAACTTCTAATTCAGATGAATTGTAACCTAAGCTTTTACTTTTGGCATTCAATTAGCAAATAATTATTAAGCACCTACTATGTACTCAGTCTGTTACAACTTTATATATTGTAGATTACTAAAAAAGAATGCCGACAGGCTAGAATTGTCTATTAAGTGCAGTATGGTAGCATCATACCTTTATACTATTTTTGAGCTCATGAGTTCTAAGTTACATTTAGCTATGCTAACTGAATAGTAGTTATTATGTTTATTCTTCATATTTAGTGCATAGTGAGACACAAGATAATTCTTTGTGTATCTCCTTTCTTATCTTCTAAACTAATTTTTTAGAGAACATTGCTTCAGGAACTCATTTATAGGTAAAGTAAATTATTGAAGATGACAAAACTGCTTCACTGATTTTAATGGTAATTTGTTCTTGGCATATACATTTCTATAACAGTAGCATTTTATATCTCTGTGAAGGAATAGATTTCTTTCCCCTTAAATGTATCAAGCATGAATAAGTCATGTAAGTAGGAGATTTACATGACACTGGGTAGGTATTTTATATTCTAACTTATTAAAATATATGAATGTTAATCACTTTAATCAAATCTGTAGTAATTGCATTAGGAATGTATGATAATCATAACAATAATAGTATTAGGAATATTATCACCAATTCTAATAACTTGCATTGAAATTTTACTAATAAATATATGATTTTCTGGAAATCATAAATTAGTCAATCACTAAAAATGATCAAAGTAAAAACAGATATGGGAATGTACTTAGGATAGTGTCTTACATATACTAGGAATGTAATAAATACTTGCTGGTTCAATTAATAAGGGTATTATCACAAAAATATCACATTTCATTTTTTCTTTTAATAAGTATGTGGATTCTCATGTCATGTTACCTGTGCGGACAAAGCTCCAGCATTTTGCCCAATTCCTCCTGAACAAACAAAAGCCCCTCTAGGAATAGATCCGCAAAAAGGAGTTGGAACAGCATATGAAGGCCATGTAAGGGTAAGTGTTAATTGGTTTAGGGAAAGGAAAACATTAACAAAAAAGTTAAAATTAAAATCAAATTCTACCACCTTTTATTCAAAATATTTTTCCTAGATATCAAGTGGCAAAATTGACAATTGAGTTTCTAGGTTTACCTTCCAGAACAGACATATGAAGGGGGAAATTAATAGTGTTGATTACCTGATACTGATTATTGTAATGTCTGGGCTAGCTTTCTCGAGGGCCTTGGGACCAGCCTTGGCCTCCACAGAATTATCACCATGAGAATAGTCAGGAATAAAGTCTAAAGTCTCTATTGTCTCCTTTAGTCTCCCAGTCTGCGCCAGCAGTCTCAGTCAGTCAGCCAGTCAGCAGTCTGCATAGCTCAGTCTCTGACTTCGGTCTGACTCTGACTTCTAAAATACTCTATTACAATTACATCAGTTCATCATACTGATTATAAGTCAATCATTGTATCATTAGGGAACCAGTGTCTCATCAATTCCACTGAGTTAATATTTTATTGTAAGATTACGTCAATCATACTGAGTCTTAAGTATACCTTTTCAGAGTTCCTGCCCTCTACAGATTATAAGTTTTATTGAATATTTTAGTAACTTTTTTTTTCATGTTTTATTCTTTCCATTTGTTTGTTACTAATTTGGAAAAAGTCAAAACTGTAACAATATATTCACCTGTGGCAGTCAACATGGGGGGAACTCACCTCAATGTTCCTTTGGGGAGAAATTATATCCCAGGCAGGGATTAGTACATTGGCCTCTGGTAGGAGGAAATGGACCATGAAGATATCTCAAAATTTCTACTCTAGAAAAAGTTGGACCCTTGGAAAAAGGATGCTGCTGCTATAGAGTGTGGAGCTGGGCTTGGGAGACCAGAAGGCCAGTGGTGGGGTAGGAGGAGAAGGAAGCCTGCGTGCTTAGAAAGCACAGAGCTGGGCAGGAGAATCATCCTCTGGGAGATCTCTTGGAGCTCTCTGGACCTGTCTCAGTAACAGCTCTGGTGAAAAGGGACGTGGAAGTTCTATTAGCTTTGTATTTTATGAACTTCATGACTCTATGTTTGATATTTTTTCTTCCTTTTTTCAACCACCATTAAAGGTTCCCAAACCAGCTGGAGTGAAGAAAGGCTGGCAGAGAGCATTGGCTGTGGTTTGTGACTTCAAACTCTTTCTGTATGATATAGCTGAAGGAAAAGCCTCCCAGCCTAGTGTGGTAGTCAATCAAGTGATTGATATGAGGTAAGTTTAGAAGGTGAAAATGTTTTTCATCACAATAAAATAGAAATGCAACGTACGACTTAATAAGATTCAGTCATTGCTTTCTTCTTTGTATATATTTATAGTTATAAAATTTTGCCTAAGCTCTGCTTTGGTTGCAACTTGTAAATTTTTTGAATCCTGATTCATTCTAAACCTTTTCTTAATACAGTATGATATTAAGTCAGGGAATCTGAGTTCAAGCCTTCCTCTGACATTATTACTATCTGTGTGACCTTGGATACTTAGAATTTTTGGGTCTCTATTCCTTAATCTGTACTAAAAGGAATTGCAATGGATGAAACTACAAGGTACTTTCTAGCTCTAAATCTACGATATTATGATCTTATATAATTATTTGTTGTTTCTATGATTTGTTCATTGACTTATTCATTCTTTAGTTTCCACATAAGTTTGAAAACATTTCAGATGAAAGGGGTACTTTGAAGTCCCCAACAATTAATTTTTTTTGCCTGTTGCTACTTATATTAGCAGTAGAAAAAAGGGAAAGAAAATGAAAATAGGATTTGTAAAGAAAAAGTATTTCTTTAAAGTGAAAACTAAGTATCATATGCAAACCTTAGATGTACTCTAAAGTTTAACCAGTAAAACCAGAAGTGAAATGTGAATGATATGTCTCACTCTTGTGTCAAATCTTTTTGGTGTAAAATACTTAAGGGAAATTTTTATAATAATGGAAAAGGTTTTTTTTTTTTTAATTTAAAGGATGATGAAGAAAAGTTAAACAATTAAAACTTTTCACTTTAGAGGATTCTCAGGTCAGGCCTATCCTAGACAGCAACTTATATTCTGAAATCTGAATCTTCAAGGCTAATAGTTATTTCTAGTTTGGGATAATATTGTAGTACTTGGAAAATATTTTGGCTGTTGTCTAACAGTTTAATTGGGAGAAAACCAAATTGTTTTAAAATGCATTTGAATGTTCTTTTCGTTACAAAATTCAGTTTTGAGAGCTGTACTTATCTGGATGCTCACATTAATAGAAATAATTATTAAAACTTAAAAAAAATAATGAGAAGAAATAGCAATTCACTTTAGTTGTTTTCTTTTTCAGGGATGAAGAGTTTTCTGTGAGTTCAGTTCTAGCTTCTGATGTTATTCATGCAAGCCGAAAGGATATCCCCTGTATCTTTAGGGTGAGTTTATATACTAGAATTTGGTCACTGAAATCTAAGTTTTTCACCTCAATATGGATTGTGTCTCTATATCTAGATTGTAAGCTTCCAAAGAACAGAGGTAACTATGGTCATGGATATGAAAGAAGGATGAGATTTCAAACAGAGTGATGGTTGGACTAGAAAAGAGAAAACAAAAATTATTAATAAAGAATTTTTAGCCATAATAAGTACAGACATAGTAAAAGAGCTCCAGCTATATTTGATTCGTTTAAACAGCCGTTTCTATACATAATTATGTGCCAGTGGGTTCAAAGTCCTGGCAGATGTAATTTCTGAACTAGCATCCACGATCTTGAAAAGTCATAAGAATGATAAAGAGCTATTCTATGATTGGAAAATAGCAAACATCTTCCTGGAAAGGAAGAAAATATACTCTGAAAACTATAGATTAGTGAGCTTATGTTAATTCTTACCAGAATTTTAAAATTTAGTGTTCTTTAACTCTGGTTCAAAAATACCATTATACATGTTTCAGTAAGTCACAAATATCTATTAAATGCTTTTTCTTTGTCTATCACTGAATACAATAACTGATTCAGATGTAATTAACAAGCCAAAAAGAAATATATACCCTTTCCTGAAAAAGTTTAGATTCTAATGTAGGAAGTCAGTACATAAAAGGGAACATAGAAATACCATGTGGAGTTGTGGTAGTAAAGTCCAGACAGTAAGAAGTAGAGCTTGGAGGAGAATGAAGGGGTCACCTGGGCCTTTGCTCAAAATAGAATATTTCAGGAAGAACTCACCAATGAAAGTTGTAAGAGATGGGAAGGGAAAATAAATTATTCCAAGGAAAGAAGCTACAGAGGTGTTTGATTAGATTGTAACATGTCTGAAAAAAATTTCAGAAGTTTTAATGGACCATAAGATCAATATGGTTTAGTGGTGTGATACAATAACTAAAATATATTCAATCTTGGGTTTAAGGCAGGCATGGAGTCTAGGACTAGGAAGTTGATAGTTTTGCCCTTGTCAAACCAAGTTTAGAATATAGGGATATACTTTAGGGAGTATATTAATAAGTTAGAATGCATCCTTAGCAAAGTAACTAGAATGATGTGAAGGTTGCCAGATTATATCTTCTAATAATCACATGTTGGAATTAATCAATATTTATAAAGCACATTTTATATATCAGAGATTACAAAAAGAGACCAAAAAGAAAAGGGAAAAAAAACTAGTCTTAGTCCCCTAGAATCTTTCCATCTAATGCGGGAGATGACATGCAAACAAATATATATAAAACAAGTTGTATATAGATAAACAAGAAGTAATTAACATAAAAAAGGCTTCCAGTAAAAGAAGGCATTTTAGTTGGAACTAAAAAGAATCTAAAGATATCTTTAGTCCAAGCAAGAGGAGGGAGAGGATGGGAGGTATGGAAGACAGTCTGAGAAAAATACCCAGTGTAGAGTGTGAGTGTGTCTTGTTCCTGGTGTCACTGAATTGACAAGTGTATGAAAAAGGGAATAAAGTATAAGAAGATTGGAAAGATTGAAGGAAACTAGGTTATAAAGAGTTTTGAATGCCAAACAGAGCATTGTGGAACATGTGCAACAGAACATCCAAGAGGCAATAGGGAGCCACTTAAGTTTATTAAGGGGGGGAGGGTGAATGAAAAAAAAAAGTGAACATTAATAAGTATGTGAAGAGCATAGCATTCATTTATTTAGCATTTATGCTGTGATCAGCATAATGTTAAACACTAGGGATATAGGGAAAGTTCAAAACAGGATCCTCAGGGAGTTCACATTTTAGTGAGGAATATATACGTATAATTTTATAAGCACAGGTCCTATACATTACAAATGGGTGGTAAATTCTAGGAAAAAGAAGGATGCAGGGAGAGTATAGGAGAAGGAGATAACAAAGGCCTACTGCCAAATGTGGGAAATAAGTCACATCTGAAATCAAGCCAGGGAAGCCGGGAGAGAAAGGACGCTCCATGCTGCAGGACAGTGAATTTTTCATCTGGACCCATGCAAAGTGACCTAACTTTGTATAACAGCCAGACAATATATATTTCTGAACATTTCTGGTATATCTTTTTGACAAACTACCTTACATATAGTGTATTATTTAGTAAAAGTATCCAAATATGTTGATGACAGGAGAAAGCGATTTAATTCTAGCATTTTTCCAAATATTTCATCTTTGCTTTTGGCATGGATTCTCATGCTAATAATAAGTCATTCTGTTAATAAGAAACAACTGTGTTGATGATGTCAATTAAAAAAATCTTTTTAAAGGCTATCATTTGTGCTCTTTTTTACTATGTCAGAAAACTAAGTTAGAGTAAAAATACTTGTTTCCTAATATATTGACAATACATAAATGTTTTTTTAGGTAACAGCCTCTCAGCTTTCAGCATCAAGTAACAAATGTTCAGTCCTGATGTTAGCAGATAGTGAGAACGAAAAGAGCAAATGGGTGTGCTTACTGAATGAACTTCACAGGATTTTAAAGAAGAATAAACTTAAAGACCGCTCAGTCTACATCCCTAAAGAGGCCTATGACAGCACTCTCCCCCTTATTAAAACAACCCAAGCAGCAGCCATCATAGGTAGGAAATATCTGATCAAAATTAAATTCTTTTTTTATCAATAAAAATACTTTACTTTTCAAGACTTGGAAGGCTGTACAAGAGTATCATGGACAGTGATGATGTTGGTCTTTTTCTGTAGTTTCCATTTTTAATCATGTGTATCTCTCATATCCCTACCTCATACGTAGGCTGTTTGGTTACTTTGCTTAAATGAGGTCTGAAAAATTCAATGAAACCACAAACACTTACATGACTCCTGGTAAATCACTTAACTTCTTTTAGCCTATTTCCTTATCTATAAAATGGAATAAAATATAGCATTTAACTTATAGGCTTGTTGGGAGGATCAAATGAAACTATATATGAAGTGCTTATCTTAAAATCTTAATCTTAAAAGACTATATGAATGCTAATTATTATTATCATCCATCCAATTGATATCAACTAGATAAAATTGTTTGTAAGTTTCTCTGTAGAATTTTATCAAAATTTTCCTCTTGTGTTTCCATCATGACAAAAAATGAAACCGAACTTAGATCTCTTTTTCTTCTTTTTCTGCTTATACATTTTATTATGGCTCACATATCATTATTTTAGTTCCTAATTGTTTGAAAGAGTATTAATAAGGATTGTTTAGCAATGATCAAGCTTTTGATCTCTCAGTCATTGTCTTTTGAGGCAGGCAATACCATTTTTTTCTTGAAAGTAAAATGAATTGTGTAAATTAATTATCATCACTAATTTCTTTTTTGTTTTATTGACTATATCTGCAATTCTTGTTAATCTTTATTTAAATTGATTTCTGGTGACTTGCTACTTGTATTAGAACACTTATCTAATTTACCCTGTTGCTAAGTAAAAATTATTGACCTTTTTATTTATGTGTCATAGATCATGAAAGGATAGCTCTGGGAAATGAAGAAGGGTTATTTGTTGTGCATGTCACAAAAGATGGTAAGGAAAATTTCATTATTTTGGAATAACTTTAAGCTATGTATCAGGAAAAAAGAGGATTTTGTCTTTTGTTTATTTTATAACTGTAATTTTAGAACAGTTTTGATATGTTTACAATTTTAAATGTTCCTATTTTCAACATTCCATAATCCCTTTGGGGTCTAAAACTGCAGTTCTTTTTTTCTTATTTTATCATCAAGAATAATCAGAATTAAATGGCAATCTTAAAGGAGATGCAAAGCTGGGAATATAATTTTGCTTGAATTTTTTATCATTGTATTCTATAAGTAACAATCTTAAAAATATTATTTCAGATAAATTAGAAAATGTTTATATATAATTACAATGAAATGTAATGTGTTTTGACCTAGGACCACTATATAGTATTGTTTGTTTTAAGTAATTTATTCTGACTTTGTTTAGAGATTATACGTGTTGGTGACAATAAGAAGGTACATCAGATTGAACTCATCCCAAATGAACAACTCATTGCTGTGATCTCAGGACGAAACCGCCATGTGAGACTTTTCCCCATGTCAGCTTTGGATGGACGAGAAACTGAATTTTTTAAGTTGGCAGAGACAAAAGGTTGCCAAACGATAGCTTCTGGACAGGTGCGCCATGGAGCTCTTACGTGCCTGTGTGTGGCTATGAAAAGGCAGGTCCTCTGTTATGAATTAAATCAAAGTAAGACTCGTCACAAAAAGATGAAAGAAATCCAAGTCCTGGGCAATGTACAATGGATGTCAGTCTTCAGTGAACGACTCTGTGTGGGATTCCAATCAGGATTCCTCAGATATCCCTTGCCTGGAGAAGGGAATCCACACAGTTTGCTCCATCCAGATGACCATACACTGTCATTTATTGCACAACAGCCAACTGATGCAATATGTGCAGTCGAGATTTCCAATAAAGAGTATCTGCTGTGTTTTAGCAGCGTTGGAATATATATTGACTGCCAGGGCAGAAGATCGAGACAGCAAGAACTGATGTGGCCTGCAGTACCTTCCTCTTGCTGTAAGAGTTGCTTACCTGTACTTACCTTACCTTTATTTCTTTTTTAACTGACTTATTCTACCAAAATTGATAAGAAGTTTTAGGGTTTTTTTTTTTTTTTTAATTATTGTAAAAATTTTTCTAAAATATTTACCACGCTTCTTTAGGAAACATTAATAGTAAGTGTAATAAAATTAACTGTAGATCAGTAGAATTAATATTTAACACCATAATGATATGTTAAAGACCTAAAATTAATATCTATATGTTGTATTAGGATAATTACCTTGAACTCATTATGAATCCTTTTTATAGTTAGATATCATTTGTTGTTCAATCATTTCAGTTGTGTCTGATTCTCCATGACTGCACTTGGGATTTTCTTGGCAAAAATGTTGGCATGGTATTTTATACACTTTATAGATGAAGTATAGTATTTTACATTTTACAGGTGAGGAAACTGAGTCAAAGAAATTTAAATGACTTGCCTAGGGTCACAAAACTATTATTAAGTTTCTGAAGCTAAATTTAAACTCAGGAAAATGTGTCTTCCTACCTCCAGGCCCAGTATTCTATCCTGTGTGTCACCTAGATGTCAGTATAATCACCCAAAAATATAGTTCATGAAATCTCGTTAAATATAATAGAAAATTAACAAATTAAGTAACTAATTTACTATTAACATCAACAAACATTAAATACTTACTGCATATAGAGCAGTAGGAGGGATGCATAATTATATAACATTGGTCCCTGTCTTCAAAGAGGTTAGATTTTTAAAAAGTATAATATGTGTTTGCTGAATACTGAATGAAATAATTAACAAATAGCTTATTCTCATATCTTGTAAAATTAATTATATATTATGTACTTTAAATGTATAATATAGCTAATATTTAATAAATCGTGCAATTCATTAAACTTTATTAATCTTCAATTCTAAATGCTCTATTGCTCCTTATTCTCCTCAGGTTATAATGCGCCATACCTCTCAGTGTACAGTGAAAATGCAGTTGATATATTTGATGTCAATTCCATGGAATGGATTCAGACAATCCCTCTTAAGAAGGTAATTCTAGAAATGTAAATAAGTGTAGGTAAAAAACAAAGTACTACACTCTTAAAGATATGTGCTTCATAAATTATTGATGGAAAATTGAAATGTAGGGAATTCACTTTAGGAAAAGGTTAGAGTTGAAAGATGCAAAAAATCATTGATAATTTGGAGTCTTCTTTGCAAGTTTAGGAAAATTTAGTACAAAAGAAATAAAAGAGAAATTTTACTATCGGTATATCAATACATATCATATACTCTGTTATATTTGGTTTCATAATATAAATATGACTATGGCTGCTTAAAAACTGTATTATACTATCTCTAAGATAAATATAACTCTCCTTCCTCCATTCTTAGTTTTAAAAAAAAAAGGATCTAGAGCTAATATAACTTTGAATTATGACTGGTTTCTATGTATTGATATAACATCTTTATAAAGAGCTCAACAATTATAAAATTTGTGACTAAAACAATGGATAAGCTTCTCACAATTGAAAAAGTTAGGATTTTACAAGTTCAGATTTTTTAAGAAAGCAAAACTTTTGTCATCTTACATCATAATTTTGGCAAATAGAAAATTGCCAGCTAAGAAAAACCAGTTGATGAGTGAATAGAAGCACCTTCATCAAGATATGTTTGTATACTATGCTATCCAGGAAACAATAAAAACATTGGCCTTTATCTTACTTGAATACTTTTTAGACATTATAAACTTGCTCAAAAGATATATTATTGTTTTGTCAGCATAATAGCTGTCACAAATGGCTCCTAAAAAGCAAATAAAATACTACATTTAAAGGAAATTAGCACTTTTGAATAAGACACATTTTAAATGGGATTCTTTTTAAATTTTTGTAAGCTAGTATTTCAAGGTATTTATTTTATGCCTTCAGAGTCAGAATTAATAATATCATTCTATATTTCTCTTAAGTTATATTTGAGACAGCAATGTTTATAAGTAAGAAGGATGAAGAGAAGTTCTTAATGAAATATTCATTAATTAATGCTTTCACAATTTGATGTTGCATTAATTTGTTGAAATAATCATGTTCTTCTTTTGTTATTTTAGGTGCGACCCTTGAATACAGAAGGATCATTAAACCTTTTAGGGTTGGAGACAATTAGATTAATATATTTCAAAAATAAGATGGCAGGTAAGGGGAAAATATACTCTTAATTAGAATACCTGTGGAAAAATAATCTCTCTTTGTAATTTTGACTTTTGTGATTGGATACTATGCCATACCAAAATCAACTGAAAACCATGAGATAAAAAAATAGCCTGAAGAAAATGTTATCAGTGGTAGGGAGAGAAAAAAATAGATAATAGCTTTCTTCAAGTTTTTGAAGGACTACAGTCCAAGAAAGGTATTAGAT
Organism: Antechinus flavipes; assembly: GCF_016432865.1. Lineage (NCBI taxonomy): Eukaryota > Metazoa > Chordata > Mammalia > Dasyuromorphia > Dasyuridae > Antechinus > Antechinus flavipes. The sequence continues at coordinate 81,732,598 of NC_067401.1, read as the reverse complement.
TTATTTACTTGGCCCCAAAATGAGAACTGGGAGCAAAATATGAAAGTTACTGAGAGACAGATTCAGCCCAAGCTCCTTGAAAGCTGGGAGATTTTCATTTTTTGTCTTTCTTTCTCCACTATTTAGCACAGTAATTGACACACTAACTAAATATCCACTTATTGAACATCTTCAAGAAGAGGCTTGGGATGATGAACAAAAATTTTTGGTTAGGAACCAGGGCAAACTAAAGGGTCTTTGGTTTTCCATGATTCTATGGGGATATTGTAATAGTTTTGTTTATTTTGGCAAACTAAAGGGTCTTTGGTTTTCCATGATTCTGTGGGGATACTGTAATAGTTTTGTTTATTTTGTTTTTAATGGCCAGAACTTAATGGACTTTCCAAAGGGTCTACTTTATTACTTATTCTTTGTCATATTGTATATGACATGATTCTGTCATAAAAGCCCTCTGATTCCTAAATTCCCATAAATATGTAAATACAAACATATTAAATCATCTATGTAGAGCCAGAAGATTATGTTGAATGGAAATTTATGATTTGATATGATAAACTAATCCTAGGAATTCATTTCAAATCACAGATTTATTTCTGGAAAATATAGTAAAATTAATATAATCCTCTATTCTGAAAATGAAGAAGCTGAGGGTTGAAGAAACAATGTGGCTTACCCAGAGTTCCACAGATGGTATTTAAACTAGGAATGGAATCCACATGCCCTAAACAGACTCATTGCTTTTCCTATTATAATCATTGCCTTTCTGCTAAAACACCACATAGACGTGTGTAACCAGGGGACAATTGCTCATTCTCATCATCAGCAATTGAAAGCAACAAGGACTACTGAACAGAATATATAATTACCTTCTATTTAAAGAAAACACCAAAATGCAAGAAAACAAGTCATATTCAGTGGACAGTGTCGATACTAAACTACCAAAGTTAAATCATATAATCTTTATTCTCTTTAGAATTGGTAATCAAAATTGGGTAAAGAATTGTATTTTTAAATCAGCTATAAATCATGATATTAGATGGTTTTGCTGAACTGTTTTCAGTGAATGATTTGAGAGTTTGGCTATCTATTGGAAGTTGTTGGTTGTGTCAAAATATAGTATATCAGTACAAAATTACATTAATGTGCATGAAAATTATTCAAGCCTAAAGAAAAGCATATTGCCTAAATTATTGGTCATTTTATTTTTCACAACAGACTTAGGCCATTCAGACAGACATTCTAGTAGCTACTTTTATCATTTAAAAAAAAATGTTCAGGAAGACAATGCAAGCAATCCCAATGATTGCGTTATAAATTATTCATTTGTTGTTTCAAGTACAAATTTCCATAGAAACAGTGACCAGTGAGAAAAGTCATAGAAAAACCATTTTACCCATGAACACTAATTGTAATGATGTTAATAATACTATTTCTAGCATTGAGTTGAGTTGTTTTTTCAATCATGTTTGACTTTTTGTGACCTCTTTTGAGGGTTGTTGTTTGTTTGCTTGTTTCTGGCAAAGATATTTAAAGTTATTTTCCAGCTCATTTGATAGATGAGGAAACAGGCAAATAAGAGTTAAGTCATTTGCCTAAGGTCATATAACCAGTCTGAGGCTGAATGTGAACTCAGTTTTTCCTGACTTCAGACCTAGCAACCTGTCCACTGTGCCACTTAGCTATGATACAGATAAAATAGATTTAGGGAACTATCCCAAGCATACCTAGGAATGGTAGAGAAGTAAATCTGGCCAAGGAATTGATTGCCATTTTAAAGGAATTCATAAATTTAGAATCTGAAAGTCAGACATTTCATGACCACTTTTATCGAATGAAGCTGCTTCTATGTTCTAATCTAAAATCACAGTTATATGTCTTTATTTTTTTTGTCAGATATTGCTTATTTGTCATATTTGTCAGATATTGCTCTTTTTTATACCCACAACTTCTCTGACATCTAACCCTTCTTTTCTCACACAGCCACCATTTTAGTTCAGGGTTTCAATGCTTCTCATCTAAATTATAGCAGTTGTCTCCTTAAAAAGAAGGCTTGTAAGACCCAACCCAAGAAAAGTATCCCTTTTCATTAAAAGAGAAATAAATACCTTCTTTATATCCTATTTAAAGTAAGGAAGAGGAACTCCATTAATTCCTCAAGAGGAATGGTCCAGGGGGGTATGATCCAATGGGATAGTATCCTAGTTTCTCTACTTAGCTGGAATGTTAATCCAAACCATATTTTTAACTATTGTGGTTTTCTTCTTAGGGATTCTTATGTTACCTGAAATAATGCTTATTTCATTATTATCATATTATTGAATATTTATCATTATTATCATTATTAAAGAACATTAGTGGTGATGCCATTTTAGATATTTCTGTACAAGCTAGTAATGCATATTAATGTTATATTAAATATAAATTAAATAAATGTTATATTATTTCTAGCAGATTTGAGCCCAGTTTTTTCTTCAACAACACACAGGAATTTATAATCTAATCAAGGAATTTATAATCTTAATCCCTGTGCCTCATTTTTATTATATTAATTTCTTGGGGCCTTTCAAGACCCATATCCTTCATGAAGCCTCCACCTGCAATTCTAACCAACACTTAGGGTCCCTTTTTTGACCACCTCCTAGCATTTGTATCAGTTGTGGCAATTTGTTATAGTCAGCTGAGAACATAGTTGCATATTTCATTCTTTGTTTCATGTCTTGCCTTTCCAACAAGATTATAAGATCTTTGAAAAACAGATTATCTAGCTAATTGATCTAAATTGATAAAAATTACTATTTTATATCCTATTACTTTAAAGCAGAACTTTACTTTTATTAAAACTGATTTTGAAATGTACACTAACTACTCTATGTACATAGTATATACTTGGATAGGATGAGATTACATATGCATGAGTTGAAAATTACAAATTCTGCCACAAGCCAATATAATACTCTATTATTATTTAAATATTAGAGAATGGTTTCATTTTGAAAATCATTCATCTTTCTTAATATTTATTCTTTATAATATTTTGAAAGTTATATATAATTTGTTAGTAGCTGTTTTATATCATCTGAATATCATCATGAGGACATCTTGATTCCTCAGCATAACTTCTAGAAGTGGTTCAGCTCTGTCATGAATACATCACATTTCATAAATGTCATTATTCCTAGTTTGTTTGTTTGTTTTTTTGTTTTTAATGGTAGTTTTATTATAGCACAGCTTATGGCATAGAGCAGTGAAACTTGTACTGAAGTTTCTAAACTTGGAGTAAGGAAAACCTAGGTTTGAATCTCCTCTTTGATACTTATTGGCTGAGTCAACATAGGCAAATCACCTGACCTCTCTGAACCTCTGTTTTCTCATCTAAAAAATGAATATAATACATGGAGCACTCACTTGACAGGAATATAATAAAGCTCAAATGAGACAGTGTTTGCAAAGTGCTTTGCAAATCTTAAAACACCATATATAAATAGCAGTTATGATGATGCTGTTGATTTTGAAGTTAATGAATAAAAAATATTAGCAGATTATAAAGTAGTGTTGTTGAATTTTCCCCTCAGGCTATTTGCTAATTAAATTCAAACTCATTTTGTTTTTAATAGAGGGGGATGAGCTAGTAGTCCCTGAAACATCAGATAATAGCAGGAAACAAATGGTTCGAAACATCAATAATAAACGGCGTTATTCCTTCAGAGTCCCAGAAGAGGAAAGGATGCAACAGAGGAGGTCGGTATTTAACTTATATTTGTCTTCTGTCCATGCCTGTAGACCCTGAAGGACCATTTGTTTGGTGACAGTGCTGTATTATTTGTGTGAAAGCAAAAGTCAGTCTCTGAAACTCTGTCAGACACCTGTGTGTGTGTCAGTTCGGCAATGTGTTTTATCTTGTCTGTATAATTTGAACTAATCCTTCTGTGGTTGTAAAGATGCACTGGATTCAAGTATATTATTTGGACTTCTTAATAAATGTGTGCAATAGCTGTAATTTGGAATGCATGCCTCCACAAATTGGGTACAATATAGTACATATGTGTGTATATACTCTAAACTGTACATATGAAGAGCTCTAATAAACATTTTATAAAATAAGAAATGGTACTAAATGTAAATATGGATTAAATACTTTTAGACTCCGGTTCTGCTTTCCTTATTTAAGGGTATGCTCTTGTACAATCTGTGAATTTACTATAAGATTTTTCATTAATGGTGTATTACCTGGCTAACAATTTTGCTGGAATTTCCACAAATGTATAGACAAAAGGCAGGTAATGATTCCACTTATATAGAGAAATATCTCAAATGTTATAATTTTTAAAGATAAACAATAAAACAATCCAGAATTGTCTGGGGCAGAGATTTTTTTTTAATGTCTTTGACTGCATGAGGTCCTGTTTTCCACCAAAAATAGAATTATTTAAAATTCCTTTCAAAAAGTGAATATCTTTCTTTTCGACTCACTAAGTTTCCATTGAAAAGATCCTAAATCCTTTTCCATAGTTTCTGTATTGCATTTAGAAAAGCATCAACTATGATAAAAAAGCAGAAATGTTAACTTTTAATTCTAAATATCAAGGTAAATTTGGGGGGTATTTTATTTACTTTGATGTTGTTAATCTTATTGAATGCCTAAATGATAACTTCCAAAATACTGGTAAGATAATTCTAATTCCAAACATGAACAGTAGTGCAGTATTCTTCTAATTATATTTTTTTCTGTCCTTTGGCTTCTCCACCTTCGAAGAAGAACCAGGTCACCATTGCATCCCCCTTCTGCATCTTTTCTTGAATGTGATCTCAACTCACTCTGACTGTTAGTTCTCTGCCTCAGTCATGATTCGGAATTTTTATGGGTGCATTTATTGGCTTGCAAGACAGAACTTCCCCTCTTCCCTTTCTGCAAGTTTGAGGCTGACATAGAAGAACAGCTGCACTAAAGGATTATCCTTCTTATTAACATGAGCAATTTCTTAGATGGTTTCAGATTTGTCTTCTAAAAACAGAAAATGTACTTATTTCTTTAAATGTCCAGTTTAACTTATAGAAAGAGTGTCTAAATTAGGCATTTTCTCTTACAGGGAGATGCTACGAGATCCAGAAATGCGAAATAAATTAATTTCTAACCCAACTAATTTTAACCACATAGCACACATGGGTCCAGGAGATGGAATACAAATCCTGAAAGACTTGCCCATGGTAAGAAAAAGGAAGAATAAGTAAGACTCAAGTGAGTTTGCAAATTAAAAGAAAAAATAAGAAATTGGTTTTAGAACTGTCTTGGTAGAATGGTTTTATCTAAATAAATTTTAATACAAGTAATACACTTGGCAAGAAAGATTTAAATGTGGTTCTGCTATAGTTGAAAACAAAATAGATGAAAAATTTTCATTTGGTTTCCAGTTTGGACCTGTTTTTGGTTTCAGAGAATCCTTTCCTAGGGCATCCTGTAAGCTGAGAATCTGTATCATTTTACATAGCCAAAGTTGATATTTACTTGCTAAACTATTTTGAGTATCAAAACTAAATTATCACCAAAATTAAATGTAGGAAGTTGGGCTCTTAACCTAAGTCAGGGAATCAAGTTATCTAGGTGGTAATTAATGACTAAATTATATCTTTTCCCCTATCAATTTATTGGTTACAGACTACATTTAAAAACACTTAAGTTTTTAAAAATTGGCATTTTAAAAATTAATTTGGGATAGAGAAAACCATGGTGAATTTAAAATCCAGATTACTAGATTCCAGTCCCACTTCACAATTTAGTATCAGTAATACAGTGGGCAAGTCCTTTTGCTCCTTCCTCTGTAAAATGTGATAATGAAATTTGCACTTCCTATCTTGAAATGTTGTTGTCCTGTCTGTTCTCCATGCTTAAAACATTCTTGTACCACTTCTCTCATTACTGACCACCCTGGCCTCCTTTTAGTTTCAAATAAATTCTTCTATAAGAAGCCTCCACCAATCCCTCTAATTTTAGAACTTTCCTCTGTTCATTATCTCCTATTTATTATATGTGTGATATACATGTATGTGGGCACATATGTGTTTTATATGTATATACATACATGTATGTGTATGTATTTATTTACATATTATCTCCCCATTGAATTATAAGCAGCTTGAAAGTACTTTTTCTGATTTCTTTTTGTATCCTTAGCATTTAGTTCAGTATATGACATGCAATGGGGCCATGTAGTGAGTGCTCAATTAGTCAATTGACTGATCAATCAATTAGTCAATTAATTGATTAACAAATTAATTTAAGAAAATAAAATTAAAAGTGAGTGAATTTTCAATTTCTATTCCATAGGCTTATATCTTGATGAATATTAATTTTTAGCTGAACTTTTTGAAATTTAGTTAACAGATATTTATTGCACACTTATGTGCAGACCATAGTACTAGGCTTTAAACTTGGCATATAAGACATAAAAAGAGTGCTTGCTGAAGGATATAAAATATAATTAGAGACACGGTAAGAAATCATTTAAGGATAATTATATTAGCACGTGCAAAAAAACCTACTTTATTTATCATAATTTTTTAGGGGTGAGAGATAGACCTGTAATTTCATTGATATAGGGAACTCTCAATGAAGAAACTAGCCTCACTTCTCAGATTGGATTCAAGACAGTGGAGTAAAGAAGCACTCAGTAAAGCTCTCCCAACATTCCCCTCCAAACAACTTTAACCCCTCAAACTGAATTCTGAAGTGGCTGAGCCAATGAAAGGTCAGAGGGCGACATTCTTTCAGCTTGAGACCACTTAGGAATTAGCAGAGAGCTGTATGATATGGCGGTGGGGGTGAGCCCAGAGCCCAAGGTTATGAAATACCAGTGGTGGGACTAGGTGGTGGCAACAGAAGCAGCAGCAGCTTCAGTAGTTTTCAAGGCAGTGATGGAAAGGGGATCTGGCATGATTCAGAAAAGGATTAGAGGGCACACCTGTGCTAGCACTGTACAGAGGACCAGACATTGTTTGACAACTCCTTTGCCTCTGCCCACTTCTGACTCACAGTTCAAGGACAGAGAGGAGGAGGAGCATTTTAGTCAAGAGGGAGTGGAAACCCTGAAGGTCAGTGTCACTTCTAGCCCAAAGGAATCAGGGATTCTGAAGAACAATATCATTTCTGATGCAAAGAAGGAGAGTTCTGAGAAGCTGAGTTAATTGCTATACCAAGGGATCAGTGGTCCTTGGCTAACGATCAGAGTGCAGACTTAAAAAGCAATGATCACACCTCTCCCTAGATCACACCGCTTGAGTAGCACTAAAAACTTCCAAACCCCCAGAACTAACTCTAAAAATAGTAGTGCAGAATATCTTGATGCTTGAGACAGAGCTCTGGTGCCTGCCACCTAAGGACAAAGCCTAATAATATTAACACAAAGTTCCAAATCAAGAAATAGGGTGGAAAAATGAACAAGCAACAAGAAAAAAGAACCATGACCATAAAAAATTACTATGGTGACAGGGAAAAGGAAGACGCAAACTTAGAAGAAGAATGAAATCAAACAACTACAAGGAAAACTTCAAACAAAAAATATGAATTGGATGTAAGCTCAATAAGAATTCCTAGAAGAGGTATAAAATTATTTTCTAAATCACCTAAAAGTAGTAGAAGAAAAATTAGGTAAAGAAATTAAAGCAATAAAAGAACATTATGGAATAACAATTAACATCTTAATAAAATATGCATTAAAATGCTAAAGAAAATAACACTTTAAAAATAAATAGCCAAATGGAAGAAGAAGTCAAAAATACACTGATAAAAAAGTAACTCCTTAAACATTATAACTGCAAATGGAAGATAGTGGCTCCAGGAAACATAAAGGGTTGAGCCTGACATCAGACTTATCTTCCTGAGTTCAAATTTGGCCTCAAAAACTGACTTATGTGACTTTGGGCAAGTTATTTTAATCCTATTGGTCTCAGTTTCTGCATCTGTAAAAATGAGCTGGAAAAAGAAATAGCAAACCACTTCAATATCTTTGCTAAGAAAACTCCCATTTGTGTCACAAAGAGTCATATGTGACTAAACAGAATTTAAGAATTATTGGATTATCTGAAAGCTATGAACAAAGAAAAATATATTTCAAGAAACTGTCAAGGGCAAACAGCTCCAGTGTCCTAGAACTAGAGAGCAAAAGAGAAATGGAAAGATTCCACCAATCACCTGAAAGAGATCCCAAAATGAAAACTCTCAGAAATATTACAGCCAAATTCCAGAGCTCCCAGTTCAAAGAGAAAATATTTCAATCAGCCTGAAAGAAACCCTTCAAATGCAATGAAATCATGGTCAGGATGCTATAAGATTTAGCAACTAAATTAGAGGTACAGGAAACTTAGCATATGATGTTCCAGAAGGCAAAAGAGCTGGATTACCTACCTAGCAAAATTGAATATAATTCTGCAAGGAGAAAAAAATGGATATTAAGTGAAAATTTTTTCTGGTGAAAAGACCAAAGCTGAAAAGAAATTTTGACTTTCAAATAAAGGACTTACGAGAAGATAAACATGAGAAAAACCATAAGGAACTCAATAAGATTATAAACTGTTTAATTTTCTGTGTGAGAAGGTGGTAAATGCATTTTCTAAGAACTTCTTATTGTTATTAGAGTAGTTAGAAAGATTCTACCTAGAAAAAGGGTGCAGTTGGTTATGTTGATTATGTTGGAGTGACATAAAAGAAATGGAGAGGCAAGAAAGAGGAGAAGGGGAAAGGTGAGGAAAAATAGGGGAAATTTTCTCAAAAAAAAAAAAAAAGAGACATATAAGAAAGAACTAGTACTATGGACAGGAAGATGGTGGGGGCAGGGCAGGCAGTTCTTGAACCTCACTCAAAAATAAATTAACTCAAAAAGGGAATATACACACATACACAAATATCTGTATTATGTGTGTGTGTATATGTATACATATATATACTAACATAACTCATATATACTATATATATATATATGTTTTTTATATATTACACATTATACATGCATATACATATACACACAATTGGTGATAGAAATCTCTTATCCAGCAGAGAAGTAAGAGGGGAAAGGGATAAGAAAAATGAGATGCAATAAAAATGAAGGGCAGATTAAAGAAGGCAGTGGCCAGAAACAAAACAGACTTCAAAGGAGGGACCAGATTAAAAAGAAAGAAGGACAAACAAGAAAGTAGGATAAAAGGAAATACACAATTAGCAATCATAACTGAATATGAATGAGATGAATTCACTCATGGGGCAGCTAGGTGGCGCAGGGGCAGCTAGGTGGCTCAGTGGATAGAGTACTAGCCCTGAAGTCAGGAGGACCTGAGTTCAAATCTGGCCTTAGATCCTTAATACCTCCCAGCTGTGTGACCCTGGGCAAGTCACTTAACCCCAATAGCCTCAGCAAAAAAAGCACTCATAAAACAGAAGCAGATAGCATAATGGATTAGAAACACACTTGAAATTAGGTTTCAAAAGTTAAAAGAATAGGCTGAGACAAAATCTATTATGAAGTTAAAAAAAAGGCAGGGGTAGCAGTCATGATCTCAGATGAAGTAAAAACAAACCTAATTAAAAGGTATAAGAACGGAAATTACATCTTACTAAAAGAAACCATATATGTACCAAATGGCATTTTTGTTGTTAAGTCGTTTCAGTTCTATCTGAGTCTTTGTTGACCCCATTGGACCAAATGGCAAATTCTTAAAGGGAAAGTTAAATGAATTACATGAGGAAATTAATTTAAAAATTATACTATTGGAGGACCTCAATTTTCTTCTCTCCAAGTTAGATAAATTTAACCATGAAAGCAGTGAATAGAATCTTAGAAAAACTAGATAAGATAGACCTCTGGAGAAAATAAAATAGGAATAGGAAAAAAAAGATTCTTTTTTTCCCCAATGGTACATGGTACATACACAAAAATCGACCATGTATTAGGCATAAAACTTCACAACCATATGCAGAAAAAGTAGAAATATTAAATACACTCTCTTCAGATCATAATGCCACAAAAATTATATTTCATAAATGGCCATCAAAGTAAAGATTAAAAACTAAATAGAAACTAAACGTAATCCTAAAGAATGAGTGGTTAAAAGAACAAATCATATAAATAGTCAATCATTTCATTAAAATGTTTAAATTTATTATTTCCTTCATGTAACTTAGTAATGTAATACATTTATCTTCCTTAAAATTCAGTTTATTAAAGTTGGCCCTTAGTTCTGATCTGTAATTTTGGAGGAGTAGAGGTAGAGTTAACCTATTTCACTATCCATTTTGTTAGTTATCCCTCCCAACTAGCAGTAGTTGCTGCAGTGTGATGTTTTGTACTTTTCCTTTGCTCTCAAAAAAAACAAAACAAAACAAAAACAAAACCTCAAAATATTGATCAAATCAAAACATTGACAAAGATTTTTTAAGTATCCATTTTGCCTATGAAATAGAGATAAGTCCATGTATGGCTACACATTGACTACAATAAGACAACTTTCCAAAATTTGCAGGATGCACAAAAACTAGGAACTGGTTTTATGAAAATAAACAAACAAGTGGTTAATTTTATTTTTTTTAAGAAGAAAAGTAAATCACGTGTATGAAAAAAGTGAATATACCACCAATGAAGAAGAAATTAAAGCAATTATTAGGAATTGTTTTGCTCAACTAGTTAGACCAATAAAATTGACAGTCTAAGTGAAATTGATTACTATTTACAAGATCATAAATTCCCCAATTAACAGAAAAGGAAATTGAATACTTAACCATATTTAAGAAAAAGAAATTGAACATATAATCAATAAACTTGTATATAAAAATTCCCAGGACCAGATGAATTCATAAGTGAATTGTACCAAATATTTAGGGATCAATTAATCTCAATACTATATAAACAAACTATTTTTAATATAGGTAATGAAATAATTTTATAAGATTTCTTTTATTATAAAAATATAGCTTTGATATCTCAGTGAAGAAAAGCAAAAACAGAGAAAGAAAACTATAGACCAATTTCCTTAATGAGTATCAGTGTAAAAATTTTTAATAAAATACTAGCAAGGTGATTATACCATTTTGTCACAAAGATCATATATTATTACCAGATGGGATTTATACCAGGAATGTAGAGCTGGTTCAATATTAGGAAAACTATAAACATAATTGATCATTTGATTAATAATAAAAATAAAAATCATAGAGTTGTATCAGTAGGTTCAGAAAAAGCCTTTGCCAAAATACATTATCTATTCCTGTTTAAAAAAAAAAAAAACACTAGAAAGCATAGAAATCAATGAAATCTTTCTTAAAATAATGAGTGGTATTGATTTAAAATCAAGAATAAGCATTACCTATAACAAAGACAAACTTGAAGCTTTCCCAATAGGGTCAGGAGTGAAGCACGTTTGTCTGTCATCACTATTCAATATCATGGTAGTAATAAGTCAAGAAAAAGAAATTGAAGGAATTAGAGTATGCAATGAGGAAACAAAACTATCACTCTTTGCAGATGATATAATGGCACACTTAGAGAATCCTAGAAAAATAATTTTTAAAATAGTTGAAACAATTATCAACTTCAGCAAAGTTGCAGGCTACAAAATAAAGGCCACATAAAAGTCCAGCAGCAAGAGATATAAAGAGAAATTCCATTTAAAATAATTGTAGATGGGATAGCTAGATGGTCCAGTGAATAGAACACTGATGTTGAAATCAAAAGGACCTGAGTTCAAATTCAGCATCAGGTACTTTAATATCAGTTGTGTGACCCTGGGCAAATCACTTAACACACCCCACAACCCCCCCACCCCCATTGCCTCAAAACAAAAACAAGTAAACAATTTTTTTTTTAAATGAAGTAATTGCAGACAATATAAAATATTTGGGAATTTACCTGCTGAGATAAACCCAAGGATTATATGAACGTAATAAATACTTTTTATATAAAGAGATTTAAACAATTGGAGCAATAATAATTATTTGTAGAGAGGCTGAGCAAATATAATAAAAATTGCAATTCTACCTGAAAGATAAGGTCAAAAAGGATAAATGATTTAGACATAAAAGATCATATTAATAAATTGGGGCACCAGGGGAAAATGTATCTTTCAGATCTATGTGAAGAGTTTTGTGACCAAAGATAGAGGGAATTTGGGGAAGGTAAATAGATAAGTGTGATTAAAGTAAATAGATAAATGTGATTAAAGTGATTAAGCGAAATTTAAAATTTTTTGCATTAAAAAAAATACAAATGCAGCCCAAAGTAGAAAGAAAAGAGGAAACTGAGAAAGGGTAGATTTTACAGCAAATTTCTTTGATAAAAGCTTCATTTTTCAAATATGTAAAGAACTAAGTAAAATTTATAAGAATGTGCATCATTCCTTAGTTGATAAATGATTAAGATATTTCAACAGGCAGGTTTTGGAAGAAGCATGAAAAAATGTCCTAAATCATTACTGATTAGAGAAGTGCATTAAAAAATTCTGAGACACCATCTCACACCAATCTGATAAGCTAACATGACAGAAAAGGTAAATAATAAATGCTGAGGGGATATGGAAGAATTGGGACAGTAATGCATCATTAGTGAAATTTTTAAGTAGTCCAACTTTTTTGAAGAACAGTTTTGAACTTTACCCAAAAGGCTATAAAACTGTGCATACTCTTTGATCCAGCAATACCACTACTAGATCTAGAGAGCTATTTGTTTGTGTGTATACACACACACACACACACACACACACACACACACACACACACATCAACTTTATAAGTGGCAAATGATTATAAATTGAGGTGATACCTATCAATTGAGGAATGACTGTAATGATTTTAGAAAAACTTGGGAAGACATAATGTGAATTTATGCAAAATGAAGTGAACAAAATATTATACACAATAACAGCAATACTGTAAGAATGATCAAATATGAAAGACTTATCCTGATCAAGACAATGATCCACAATAATTCCAAAGTACCCATGATGAAAAATGATTTCTACTTCCAGAAGAAGAACTAATGAACTCAATGCAGAGTGAAACATACTTTTTTTTAACTTTATTTTTACTGTTTTATTTGTTTTGTGTTTTCTTTTGCAACATGGCTGATGTAGAAATATGTTTTTATAACCTCACATGTATAATTGAAATCAAATTGCTTTCCTTCTCAAGGAGAGAAGAGGGGTGGGAAGAAGATAGAGGATTTGGAACTCAAATTTTTTTAAAGTAACTGTTAATTTTTTTAACCTTTGATTGGGAAATATTTAATGAGATAAATAAAAATAATTTAAGAAGAAAAGAAAATACTCTAACTGTAAAAAATGAGTACCTGTTCTTCAGCTTAATAATTTTCTGAGCAGGGAGAGATCAAGGAACTTGCCCACTGTCACACAGCCAGTATATTTTCAGAGGATTTTATTAAAAGGTATCTGTATTTTCAGAATGAAAATGTTATCCTTTTATTCTTTTTTAGCTTATACAAAAATAATGCTTTTTTCATCAACAGAAAAATGTTTCCAGAAACCTTATTCTAATAGATATATATGTTTGTATATGTATATAGTTTCCCTTCAACTATAAATAGAAAGAAACAAACATCATTCCTATTACAGGATTTGTCTTAAGAAGAATTGTATTAACGAAGAAAAATATATTGTCTTATAATATTCAGTTCTTTCTGAATTTACTACCAGGGAATGAATGCCTTTTTGTGAGTGTCCCAGTGGCTTTTTACTCTTTTAGGGGGAAGAGGGGAGACGGGAAGGATGAGTGGGGAAGGAGTCGGACTGGCCTGTAACTTCTTCAGAGTTTAGTGATAAAAGCATGTGGAGACAGGGGAACTGGATTCAGATCCCATCCCTGCCAGGAACTCCTAGCCTGGCCTGGGCAAGTCCCTCTTCTCTCTGCCCCAGTCTCTGTAAAAGAAAGGAGCTGTATTGGATGCCTGTGGTCCCTCCCAGCTCGCGGGGATAAGGTGAGAGTGCCCACAGACACGGGGAGGTTCAGCGGCTGCTCTTAGGCTCACACCCAAGGGTTGCTCGGGGCTGGGCCTGAAGGCAGGGGCTGTTCCTGCTCGGGATCCTGCACTGAGGCCCTGCCTGACCTTCTTGCAGCCACCCCACTGATGTGGGGTGTGGTGGCCCCAGGGAGAGAGCCCGGCCCGGCCGCCCTCGGCTCAGCCCTTTGCACAGTGAGGGAGGGAGGGAGCCAGCGTTGGCCCTCTCAGCCACAGCTGTCTGTAAAATGAGGCTAGTCGCACCACCCATCTCTCAGTTATTGTGAGGGTGACGTAGGATAATGCTTGCAAAGTGGCATGGTGTAGAAATACTAGCCAATAGAATTTGTTTACTCAACCAGCCATTTTTTTTTAGGACACTAACTGCTCTTTGTAATGTAGTTTTACCATTTCACCTGGTACCATGTTTTTTCTAGAATTGATTATGGCAATAAATGAGATATTCAGTAAGAATATAAAGTATAAAGCTTAAATGTACTTAAATTTTGTTTCAAGAATATTTATTTAATTATGAAATATAACTGCTGTATATAGTCATTCCTAGGATAGTCAAAAGAATGATTTTTTTTTTATTTTTTTCGTCATGTTAAAAAAAACTTATAAAATCTTATTATAAAGAGATAGAGCTTTGATGTCATTTTTTTACAGGCTACTTAAGCATTATTTTTCTCCTATGAATTAGCAGCTACTAATTTGCCTCAGATTAAACTGAAACTGTACCATCTTCTTCCTTGTTAAATGAGCTTAATAGCTAATGAATTAAATGCTGATTATTCTTTAAAGAATATTGTTTACTTCCCCCAACCCCCCAGATAGACAAATACCATGCTTAATTTGCTGTGGAGGCAAGAATTAGTGTAGTAGAAAATCCTGGGCTTATGAATATAGCCCTGTCAACTGTTGACCAAGTGGCCTTGGGTAAATTGCTTAGTCTTTCTGGGCCTTGGTTTCCTCATTTGTAAAAGGTAGACCATGTGACTTTTAAAATCTACTATGAACATTCTATAATTCTAAACATGAGCATTAATTTATGTATTTCAAATTCTGTTGGGGTGAAGAATAGTAGAAAGTAATTCTTATTTTTGCATATATGCTGATGGATATTTGAGAAAAAATAAGTTTTCTTCTTTCATTTCTCATTTTTCACATTTATTTTTTTTTTACTCCAGTGATCAATTGGTTTGACCAGTGGTGTAGGTTTGCTTTGTGATTTTGGAGGAATCCAATTTGTTTTTAAGTCTTGAATCTTTATGTAATTTTTCTTTTTTGAACCTGTATTGATAGAGACACAGATGGTAGAGTTGGGGGGGAAAGAATTAATAAAAAGTGCATTTTATACTCTACCATTCTATACTCTTGACAAAAATTTCAAAAGTTTTAATACATTTTTTTGCTTCTATAAGACAGAGGCTCCTGTCCTCTGAATATCTCCAACTTGTACTTTTGCTTGTATATGTGGCAAGCAACAGACTTTGTATATATTCTTATTCTTCATAATTTCAGATTTCATTTTTATGGTGTATGTTCATCATTTTACTTCAATGCAATGATTACAAAATTAAGTACTTTTTAGAAACTAAACCATCTGACTGAGGCTTTGAGTGATAATATTCTTAAGCTTTAAATTTTCTTTTCCCATTAGTGGAATTACCTACAATTAATAGAATGTTACAAAAAACTGTAAATGAAGAGAATTCCCACAATCTATATTCATTTTTTCTTTGCAAGGCACATGCCTACAGATATATTGGATTAAATATTAACTTATATGTAAAACAATTAATCTGGACAGAAGTAAGATTGAACTACAAAAAATTTTATTTTTATTGGGTTTTGTATTTGGATAAATGTAACCAGCATAACTTTATTTTCTTGGTTCCAAAATGATCTAAAGGTTGGTTGTGTGTGTGTGTGTGTGTATACAAGTGAAGAGATGTTTTTCCCCTCACTTCTTAAATCATATAGAAAGCCACCATTTACCAAGTACTTTCTTTATGCCTAATACTGAGCTAAACCCTAAGACAAAAGTCTTTCTTCACATCTAAAACTTCACATCTAAAAAAAAGAAGAACTTAAGTGGTTGTTGTCTGGTAAAGTTGGACAGCTAGGTGGAACCATAGGACAGCATGGGTTTTGAGTAAGAAAGACCCAAGTTTATACCTAGTCTCAGACACTTGCTGTTAATTCTGGCCAAGTCACTTCTATTTCGGCTTTATTTTCCTCAATTGTTGAATAGGAATAATAATAGCACCTGCCTCCTAGGGTTGTTGGTATTTACAAAGTGCTTAGTGCAATACCCGGCACATAGTAGGAGCTATATAAATGTTCACTATCATTATTGTTTTTACAATTATTTACATAATTTCAGATGTGATTACTGATTTTATTGCTTTTCCTTTATGTCATTTACTTTTCACACATAGGGAAGCTATCAGCGCAGAATAGATTTTCCTTAGTTAAAACAATCAAAGACCATTCAAGGACAAATATTTGCTCTCCAAGAATTTTAACTTTCAATATGTTTGCGTGTTTTCTGGCAATATGTCAGGAAAGTTGTCCTAATTGCAATGATCCATGAGTTCTCTGTTCTACTCTGAGAAAGTATTAACTAAACTACTCTTTTGAGCTTTCTTAGACCATTAGTAATTTTATTTCTTAAGCAAAACCACAATATTCTAACTTTTTTCTTCTTCTTAGGATCAGCCTTGAAAATGTATTATTTCCTTAGCACTGATTTAACTTTTCTTATATAAAAGCTTTGTAGTCTATTATAGTTTATAAGATCACATTTTTTATAAAAAGAAAAAAAAAAAAAAAGGAAATTCTATTCTTCTCCAAGCATTAGCACATAAAGCACAAACTGCAGGCAGTTAGTGGAACTATACAGCTTCTCTCTTTCTGATAAAAGCAATAAGACATTGCTTAAAAATATGTGACCTTGACCTCTTGAGATATGTCCCTTCATTACTCTCTAATGCTCTCTTTGAAGAAATTGTAACTTGAATAATAATATGATAATCCCTCAAATTTTTATCATTTTAATAAAAACATAAGGTTCCTTCAACATGAAATCCTTAAATTTAAAAAGCTTTTAAAATTGTAAATTATTTCTCAGGCATTTAAAAAAGAATTGTGCGTAATGAATATGTCTGGACATTCAGAGGGGAAAAAGCCAATATTTATCCTTATTGGGAGACAGTATATCTTGTGGGAGAAAAAAAGGGGAAAAAATTACTCATTTACTTGCTGTATTTTTTATTTGTAGTGAAAATTAAATTGTTAAAAATTAAATTCATGCTACAAGCCCTTTAAAATCAAAACATGATTTTAAATAGTATTACATGCCAAGAGAAATCTCCTTCACCAAAATGTCATTTCATCAGTCTCAGAATTGAAAGAGATCTAAAGGACATCCAGTCCATCATGCACTTGAACAAGCACTCTTTGTGGAACCACTCTTTAAAAAGACCCTCCTCCTTTTGCTTAGAAAACCCAGTAAGACCTTCATCCTATCCCACTATGAGCCTCCTCTAAATGACAGGGAGCTTTTAAACATTCCTATTTTGTTCAACCAACTCTCATAAAGAGGCCACCTTCACCTTACCTGGTTAGATATTCTAGCACCATGATTGGAGTGTTTAATTTGCTTTGCAGTTTGTAATGATAAAAGAATGGAAATCTGTGGTAAATGTGAATTGCCCTATATTAGTGGATTATGAATGTACATATGTTGGGGCTGTAGTAAACTATGAATTAACCAATAGAAGGATTTGCTTGAAATATAAAGTGGGTTTTAAGGCTTCCCTTTTTCCTGCAGGGCATGCTTGTCTGAAATTTCACATATAACTACTGATTCCGTTTCCATTACCTTATTACCTTTCTTTCTTTCTGTTGTTGTCTTTGATAGCCGGGTTTCCCTCATTCATCCCCTCATCATCACTCCGGCCTGATCTCCTCTCCGATCAACTTTGAGCACGTCTATCACATGACTGTTAATTCTGCTGAAAAATTCCTCTCTCCTGATTCCATAAACCCTGAATATTCCCCGTCTCTGCGTTCTGTCCCTGGTACACCAAGCTTTATGACTCTAAGGGTATGAACAGCTGAGTCAGGTGTTTTACTAACTTAAATAAAGTTTACTAACTTTATTATGGATTTCCTAATGCCTGGCTTAACAAATAATATAGCAAGCTGTTAGCATTTTGTGAATGTTTCCTTCTGACCTCACTCCTTTCTACCCAGATTTTCCTTTATTTTTTAATCTTTTCATTCCTTTATATGTTTATTTTTATTTATGGCTTGGTGCTAGAAGGTTTTTTGGTATGGCAGTGATTTGGGTTTTTTTTTTTTTTTTTTTTTTTTTAGTTTAAAGGATAAAACTCCCAGTTTCCTCAAAAGTTGACCACATTTTAAAGAATAAGTATTAATTTCTTTTAAAATATAAAAACCAAAAGTACCTATTTTCAAATAAAGACTTATCATTCTTAGAAAAGGGCTCTTGTTCATTCTAAAATTTTATTTGAAATAATTCAAAAATCAGTTCGTTACAGAAAAATATATTATTTGTTAGATTAAGACCCAAGCTAAGGCACATACAATCATATTTATTTTTATCTTTCCCTACACTCTTTCTTAAGAATTGCAAAATCTCCAATATATAATCTAATAATATTAACTACTAATGACTAATAGGAAAAAATTATCCTTTGCTCATTAAAAAAAAGAAGTGGACCTCACAAATTAGGGAAGCCATTAGCAAAACTAGGATGTTGAATTGCTAATGTGTTTTTAATTGTACCTGGATATGAAAACTAAACCCATATGAGAAACAAAATGAGACAGATCACATTCTGGAGAACTGTGGCATCTGCTGTCATTTTGCTTTTGTTTGATCTTTCTGCATTTGTTTACATTAGGTTTTGTGTGGAATGGAGAATGCGTGTCCACCTTTGAAGTAGAATTTCCATTTTAATGAAAATATGCTGCTTAAACTAACCTTATTTGTCTCAAAGGGGAATTTTCTTAAATTAAGCAAATATGAACTATTTCACAGGGACCCGTTTTCCACTATTCCTCATAGTAGCTTGTGAGAAATAGTCTCCTTGTCTTTATTTTATATGTGTAATAAAGTAGTTCTTCATTTGAAATATTGGTGGCAGGAGATGGCAAAAAAAAATTTATAATGTTCCTTTAAATTGTACTAAAAATTTCTTAACTCCACATGAATTTGTAATGTCATTTGCACGTTCAGAAAATGTCATTGAACTAGATTAAGATTTGCTACGGTAGTAAGAACAAATAACAACGAAAACAGATGATTTCAGCAATGGTAACCTAATGGTAAGTGAAAAGAGTTGAATTTCAAAGGAGTATTGGCACATACAAGTGAAGCATTTATAATGAGAAAGATTATTAAAAATTTCATGGAAGAGAGCCATTTATTTATGGAAGCAATCTATTGTGAGACAAACTTTCACTAAATTTTTTAAAAGATTTGTGTGGAGAAAAAATTGGAAGACTAGATATTCAGTGCCACTTTGGTAATGGACTTTTGTTCTCATTTTACTTACTGGAACATGCTTTTTTTCTTTCTTTCTTTTTTTTTTAAAGGGTTTTTTCTCAAGCATTTCTTCTTTTCCTCTTTCCTCTGATTACTTCAAATTTGCCAAACAACCAGTGGATGTTATGACTGAATGTTTAAAAATTTATTAATTTTACATTAGAAATTATCAAAATATTAAGGCTTGAAGTTTTTTTTTTTTTAAGTTTCCTTTTCTTTCTAGTAATGTAATAACAATAACCTACTTGTCAGAGCTTGGAATTCATCCATTGCTCTATCAAGATTTTTTATACCACATTATATGCACGTTGCTTTTGTATCATAAAGTTAGTTGCATATGAATGCTTGTCTATTGAGCTGCTAGAAATGATGATTTTTATTTTTATTTTATTTTCTTAGAGAAAAGAACAGTGAAGCATTTGCTTTGGGGGAAAAATATCCACACAAAGAATTACATGGACTTTGCAAACAGAAAAATAAACCAAAATTGTAGTGGTTGAATTTGATGCCTTAAAGGGAGGCAGATTTTCAATATGCTTTTTCTTCCAAATGAATGTTTTTCTTACACATCATCATTTACCTTAATTGACTGTAATTTTGATCCTCATGTGATGGCTTTTCGCCACAACCTCTTGAAAGGTTCTTTTTGTGATATACTAAGAAAAGCCTGTTCCTTCCTTAAGTATATTAAAAATATCTAGAATTGATGCATTTACAGAATTAAGGAGTTAGAAGCAGCCAATGGAACAGTAAATGAAAATGGGACCTGGAATCAGGAGAATCTGAATCTATATCTTGCCTCAAACTCTTATTAGCTATGTTACCTTGGGCAAAGGCATTTAAACTATCTGTCTTGGTTACCTCGATTGTAAAATGAGGATAATAGTAGCACCTTCCTCTCAGTGTTGTTGTGAGGACCAACTGAGTTAAGATTTGTAAAGTGCCTAACACATAGGCAGTTAATAAATGCCTGTTCCCTTCCTGTTGAAGCAATAATCACATCACATCAGTCAACCAAGATTTTTCTGCATCTTGGTTTTTATTTCATCATGGCTGAAAATGTACCATGCAGCTAATCACCATGGAACTTTCCATTTCCTTCTTTCTTGTGGTTTTGGTTTAATTCTAAAATTTCATGCCAATTGTATTGATATAGTTTGTGATACCTTCAGTTATGTTTGTGACATGTTACAGATAGAGACCTTTTTTGTCTAGTGTTATGTACCAGATTATTTGTAAAAATGCTAATAATTCATTTGCTTCCTGTGGAAAAAAAGATTTTTTGTATTCAGCAATAGAAATGAAATAAATGTTAATTACATAGTAATTTCCACTGAAAAAAAGTGAAAGATAAATGTACCATTCTCTGAGGGAAAAAATTAGTCAGGGAATTTTTTAGTTCCCATTTCCAACTGACAATTGCACTATCAAAGTGAAGGGTTGGTAATTTTGTCAGTATAATTTTGATGGTATAATCTTGGCATTAGAGACAGAAGCATCTGAAAAAATGAAATTAGGAATAGCTACTGAATACATGTACTTGATAATAAAAACAAGGTGGCATCTCACATGTTTATTTCTTTGTTCCATTTTGTTGATAAGGGAATCTGGAGTTATTTATATCTGATTTAACAGTGACTGAAAGATATAAGAGGGGAAGAATACAAAAACATTTAGGACTTTGTTTGTACTAAGGCTTTAAAATCTGATTTTATATACCTGTATTATTGTCAAATAATTTAAGATAAGGCAATGTAATGTTTTTAAATAAAAGAATTTAAATAAATATGTGTGGCAATAGGTGTGTGTATAGATTTTTCTAATTTATCTTGCCTTAAGCTACCAAAAGATTGAATATATATCTCTTCTGAGCCCTTTGAAACAGTGATCCTTTCTCTAAATAGTTCATTAAAAAAAAAAGAGAGATTTAGTAATTTTGAAACAGAGTAGAAAAGGGAAGAAGAGTATTTGCCAACCATAATCATCTAACTTCTTTAGCCTTTAAGAACTAATGGTGAAATGAATGAAACCATTTGCTTAATATCAGGGTGGCCTAGGCAGAATGCTCAGAGAACCTGTGAAGGTTGTCAGAAGCATCACAGTCAAATAGTCAGGAAGCATTAGTGTGCACCTACAGGTACTGAGCTAAACATTGAACAGAGGCAAAGAACAGTCTCTCTTCCTAAGCTTAGGGTAAGGGGGCGGGGGGAGAGGGGAGAGACATATTAAACAATTATGTTTAAACAAAACTGTATCCAGGATAAATTTGAATTTTTGTTGTACTGCTAGCACGAGGGTTCTTTCAGAAGAGTACCAATGTTATTAGATTACAGAAAATATGGAGGGGAATAAGGTGTAAGAAAATTGAAAATGAATAAAAGGTTCAGGTTATGAAGGGATTTAAAAGCCAAACAGAATTTTATTGGTTCTAATAGTTAGTCACTGTAACTTATTCTTAGATCCTGATCCAGGAAGTCTAAATTTTACTTGGCACATTATAGCAGAACCATAAGTTAGAAAAAACAGTTTTTATTCCATTGTCCAGCAAGTTAACAACCTTTTTTGGGATCTCTGAATATAGAATAGAATATGAGATTACATATTGCTTACTTATTATTAAGTTGTCTTCCTGCTTTTAAGAAGCTAGTGAAATATGTGAATTTCTGTTTCTAGAAGGTCTATTCTAATTCATCTAAAAATCAGAATTTTAATGGAGACATCTTGGAGATTGCTGCTTCCCCAATATCATAAGGATTTATTGCTGGATCATTATTTAAGGATAATAATTTTATATAATCATTTGTGAGCCACACTGACCAAAAGGAGTTAGAAGGACTTAGAGAAGGACAAATTAAAAGACAATACTGTGGGCTAGTAAAATATTCAGTTAGCCCTTTTTTTCCCTTTTATTAATATTGAATACAAATGGGAAGACAGGGATTAAAAATAAATATATACTTGTATCATGTTTTTATTAACTATATACAGAAATTAAGGAACCTATTGATCAAATATTTTTTCAAGTAAACATTAAAACAATATTCTCAAGAAAGAAAAATGGATCATCATGTTTAATAATAGCAATGGCACATATATAGTTCTGCCCATCTTAGGAAAAAAATCTTAGCTGTAGCCTAGTCCCCAGCAGGCTTTAATGTTCCATTCTGGTTCAGTCCTGGGAAACCTGACCCCAGATTAGTGTCTTTCTTTGACTCTTTCCTTGTCAAAAAGTAAAATTCCAGGGAATCTCTTGGTGAGCCAAGGTATGATCTGTGCCAAGGCTTTTCCTATTATATATCAGTAACAGGGAGCCTTCTTGCAGAGGTACTTAATGTGCAATATGGCTGTCAGGCATAGGACAGCTTTATATT